>NW_008751760.1:1136903-1202504 GCF_000715545.1 Opisthorchis viverrini
GAATGCTGCAGGATGCTGCTAATATTTGTGATTTTCTTGGACGTTTAGCTTTTTCATAAAGTACCATATGAAACCGACATCCGATTTTCGAGCTCTAAGGTTCGTTCGTTATATTTAGTTTAGAATCATCTACAAAGAAAGGCTAGACGGAAGTTTTTGCGGTATTTTAGGTAAAATGTTGAATCTGGATTTCGATTCTGTTGCCTATATCATATTTTACTCTAATTCACAAGATAGAAAGTCATAACAAAGATGAGTTTTAATCAAAATCCTTAGTGTCACTTGAAGCTAATAATTGGTGTTATAGAGACACACAAGGACAAGCCTCCAGATTATTTTGTTCGTTATTCACCATACAACTTAAATAAATTTCCAACATCTGTAAAGTTTGCACCAGTGGAAGTCTTGAGTTGAGGGCTTGTGCCAGATTTTCAATAGCCCTCAGGAATCCGGTGGTGAAAGAATAACATATGGTTCAGCTGTACCACCCTTTTGACGTCTAGCTGCCGCGCTACCCGAAGGAAGCAAGAAGAGCAAGATAGTTTCAGGTTGCACAAGTCCACAGATTACACAAGCAATCGGGATAAAGATATCCGGTTTAAATCGCGCACCTTCCTGTCAGTAAGTTTGCACGTTAACCGCTGAGTTACCCAGACCTATTTTGGTGTGGGAGAAATAACACATGCATTCCTTTTGACCTTGGCAAGATTTTGGTTCTATTTGTTGAATTGTGCCCTGACTAGGTTTAATTATTTCTCATAGTTTTATTAGTCATGGACCTGTTGCTAGTTAAACACCATATTTATAGTAGTCATTGATAAGCAATCTGAAATTAACCCTCCCAAAGACCCGCAGCATAATTTTCGTCAGTAGGAACTTGTTGGATAAAACCGTTAGCTGCTATGCATATTTAGGAAATGGTTCTTTCAAAAGGAGTGTCTGAAACTTATCCATCCCTGATGCGTAACAGACTACTGACGAAATGCGTGATTGCTCCACCCGTCTATTGCACTTTCAATCGGAGGGGCATACTAAGGGGAACTAAGCAGAATATAAACAGACCATGGCATACCCCTTAATACTTCACGGCTTTTCCCGTCATATATATTTTAACAACGTTAATGACTAGTAGTATGAAGAAAAATTGGGTTTAGGTAGTACATCTCTCCAAGTCATTGTTAATTAGGGAAAATGCCCTTATATGTGTTAACTTTATTTTTTGCTCCTATTATCTTTTATAATTATTATTAATGCAGCTGTTTCGGTGGGTTCCCTCAGGGCCTGCCGTGGTCAACGGTTAATTCGTTGACAAGTAACTAACCACAACTGTTGCATTGGTTTCGAGCAGCAACTAATTGCAGCGTTTTCGGATAATATCTGTGAAATTTTCATGCTTGTTCGAAGCCAGTTATAGACATTTCATCATTCAGGAAATTATTCTAATTGACGTAAAAAATTCTGGATCAATATAACGGAAAACACTGACCTATCAAATATGGTACTATAGGGCTGATGAGGAACATTGATTGATGGAACATTTAAAGGTAACAGTTCCATTCAACTTTGCTTCCAAGTGTATCCAAACAATAACCTAGAATTGGAACTGACTATACAAGCTAACATAATCTGGTTTGTAGGATCACAGCCACGGAGCTTCCAAAGTCACTCATTGGGTTCAAGGTCAAGTGCAGCGTTTAATCATAATTTAAAAAGACAACATCAAAGATTTTAATTGAAGGACGGACTCAAAGCCATCATTTTAATTAGGAAGCCATCTGAAATTAACCCTCCCAAAGACCCCCAGCATAATTTTCGTCAGTAGGAACTTGTTGGATAAAACCGTTAGCTGCTATGCATATTTAGGAAATGGTTCTTTCAAAAGGAGTGTCTGAAACTTATCCATCCCTGATGCGTAACAAACTACTGACGAAATGCGTGATTGCTCCACCCGTCTATTGCACTTTCAATCGGAGGGGCATACTAAGGGGAACTAAGCAGAATATAAACAGACCATGGCATACCCCTTAATACTTCACGGCTTTTCCCGTCATATATATTTTAACAACGTTAATGACTAGTAGTATGAAGAAAAATTGGGTTTAGGTAGTACATCTCTCCAAGTCATTGTTAATTAGGGAAAATGCCCTTATATGTGTTAACTTTATTTTTTGCTCCTATTATCTTTTATAATTATTATTAATGCAGCTGTTTCGGTGGGTTCCCTCAGGGCCTGCCGTGGTCAACGGTTAATTCGTTGACAAGTAACTAACCACAACTGTTGCATTGGTTTCGAGCAGCAACTAATTGCAGCGTTTTCGGATAATATCTGTGAAATTTTCATGCTCGTTTGAAGCCAGGTATAGATATTTCATCATTTAGGAAATTATTCTAACTGACGTAAAACATTCTGGATCAAAATAACGGAAAACACTGACCTATCAAATATGGCACTATAGGGATGATGAAGAACATTGATTGATGGAACATTTAAAGGTAACAGTTCCATTCAACTTTGCTTCCAAGTGTATCCAAACAATAACCTAGAATTGGAACTGACTATACAAGCTAACATAATCTGGTTTGTAGGATCACAGCCACGGAGCTTCCAAAGTCACTCATTGGGTTCAAGGTCAAGTGCAGCGTTTAATCATAATTTAAAAAGACAACATCAAAGATTTTAATTGAAGGACGGACTCAAAGCCATCATTTTAAGGATCCCAATAATTTGTTACCTAGGCAAACTGTAAGAGGCGTTGAAAATTGTGCTGCGTCTTTGCTAGAAAGACGTCGTGTTTTTTGCAGTAATTTTGCAGCCTCACATCAATGCCGGTTTAAAAATTATCCCAATGCTACGCAAAACAACCAAATTAAGAGCATTCGATAGTTTCAAATTAGAAAATTCAGACTTGGCGTCTTTTGTTACTTAGTGGCGTTTGAACTTCAGAGGAACACAAGAAATGTTTTACGGCCAGGGTGCGGAAGAAACCACGGAGAAAATCAGGAGGCTTGGATCAGGTCCAAACTACAAACTACATTCCGGTAACTCAAGCACTTAGTCATTTCGAGCTTGGTATCCAGTTAGCTACGAGTTCAGGTTTGGGTGTGATTGAATAATAAATTGTGGAATCGGCAAGCTACCACGGCAACAGTGAACCAAGTATGGGTGGTGGTTACTTGGCACTAAACTCATGATGTGTAGTACAAGTCAGTTGCCTACCAACTTGTTTTAAAATTAAAACCTAATTGGTGTTTCTATCTAAGGGAATACTTCCCTTCTCGAAATCAGAGGGACATAATGAGGACTCAGAATTCGTCCAAGTGGTTACTAGTAGATACACCGACAGTTACCACCAACGAACGCGCTTGGATTCCGATCCCATTCGGCTTGATATTTTGTTGGCAATTCTTTGTATCATGTAGTATATCACGTACATGGAGGTGCCTGTGAGAATTCGAAAATATAATATATATTTGTCTCTAAAAGTTCTGGATCAAAAATCATCTCTTTGAATGTCTACATCCATTTGATTTTCAATCTGACACACGACCAGCAAATAAGGTTTATTCCTTATTTGATGGCACCACGGGGTAACTTATTTGGTGGTTGGTTCTGCATATCTGTATGTACAATCCCTTCTGATTTTTCCTCTTGGATAGTTTTCAGCTGAGCTGAACAAAGTTTCCATATAAACAATTAAAAGGATGTTTGGACACGGAAAGACGAAAATCAATGGGGTATATTGGTAATCTGTAATTGCAAATGTCCTCAGATGCTGCCGATCCTTGTAAAAAGTTATCGTTTGACTACTTTTTGAGACTGCAGTGTGAAATAGAGGTGTACAGATATTTACAGTTACTACGTTTCCCCATGCCACAAGAGCATCAAACTCAAGTGAATCAGCGCTTCAACTATGTTTATTCAATGGGATACTGCATTATAAGGTACTTATCTTACTTTTATTCTGTCACTTTTTTTGTGAAAACCAGAGATTTGTTCATTTTTCCAATTAACCGAACCACTATAGAGACCCACTCGTGGCTTCTACCATTGTATAACATTATCTGATTTGTCATAGCACCGGAAGTTTGGCCTTTTAATTTTTAAAATAACGCACTTTATGTTTATTGGAAAGCCTCCGGAGGTTGAGCGAATTATGAATCAAGACAAAATTCATGCTAAAGCGTTAAACACCAAGAAATGTTGTGAATGCATTCTCTAGCTCTCTGTTCTCATCCCAGTCTTCCACGTCCAATGAGCCAATGAGCATTTGAAGGTTATAAATATTAGCCAGAGATTTACAATATCAGTGGACTAATTCATTGAAAAAGACATTTCCAGGACAAAATGGCCCAAATGCTATTTAGTTCGGGGAAAGTTCCAGACTATCTCAAAAAGTGCGGATACGAACCAACATTGTGGAGACCTCTAAGGTGCACTTTTACAAATAAAATTCAAGGCACCAATTCAAGGTCTTTCATTTGAAGTCAGTCGGAACAAACCAGCCAGCTTATAAGATTCAGTATACGAAAATTTGCAGTGGTTCTTTGTTGTCAATATCCTGCTAGGTCACATGCTGTGAGACTTTTAAGTGAGCTGGCCGTTAATGAACGTCAGTGGAAAACGAACTCTTTGACCCCTCTCAGAATATATCATATTCGATAGAAATGGGATTTAGTCTTGGAACATCCCTTTGAGCATAGCAATTTAATGCAATCAGCAATAAAGCCGGCATCTTATTAGTTTTACAGTTTTTTGTCTACTCAGGTTTCTTTAGTGAGTTGTCATACAGTTTATCAAAATAAAAATAATCTTTTGTGAAGCGCACAAGAATGACACCAAATTCCAATAACTGTTAGAAGAAAACCAAGTTTTATTAGGTGGTTCGTTATTTCTTAAGTTATTAAAGGGGGCCTGAATGAACTCTCAATAATTCATCTTAATGCTTTCCAGAATATCTAAGTTCGCTGAAAAGAGATGATCTCTGCTGAAAACAGTCAAATCCCTCCACGCTATCATTAGCCAACAACTAGCTCAGAGAAAGAATAATTTTAAAAGACGGAAGGGGCTTCCTCCTCATTCCAATCAATCGGAGAGCTGGTTACCGTTTCAACACTTGATGTGGGTTCCATGATTGAGGGATCAGTGACACTACATCTTGAAGTAGTCACACAACTGTTTAGCCGTTCGTGGATGGACGGTTACTTGTTCAAGCAATGGGAGAAGACGCGCAAGTTTGAGACCTAGAGTTTTGTGAGCCGCACAGTGTTGATGATTTCCAAGAAGGATGAGTATGCCCTACAGTGCTTCTCGAGACAATATCACGAAACCAAAATTTGATGGAAGTACAAAGCCGACTTCCACCCTGAAAATTTACTGGGTTTCCAGTTGTCGTTAATCCGCAAGCAGTATACTTAGAACATATACGTTATAACTCTTGCAGCATCATATAGCTGATATTGGATTACGATTAGTTCTAGCGGGTAAGACTGTCACTTTTGGTCTGAAGTATCTCCTCAGAGTTATGCGTGGTACTGTTTGTCCAACAGCGGCTTCTAGTGAACGGATTTTCACATCCACAGTTCCTAGAATATCCTCGTAACATTCCACGTTGGGCAATAGCTTTGCATTTAAAATGAGTCCACTGAATAATCCAGCGAGTTTTTTGAAAGTACATTGCCTGGTTAAGCCAGTGGTCTCCAGAATGTTGGGCCAAAGAGCAGATGATTTTCTCCAGAGGTCTCCAGCGTGCTCTGCCTTTTTTATTTTCAATAATGATTAATCATTCCGCCTCCGATCCTGGATGAGGACTGCAGTCAGTGGCCAATTTTGTAAAGCATTTTATTTACAACGCATATTTTGATGGTAGCCCTCAGTGCAAAGTTACACAGACAAGAGAAAGTTTACCGCATGCCAGACAAAGTTCAAGTGTAGAACCTTGCTTCCACAGAGTGATTAACACCACCCTGCTGAAGTGATCTGAGTTGAAGCAGCCAAAAGTGATGGAATGTATTTGCCTGTCTTTGACAACGAATATTTCAAGCAACAGCAAATGTGATGAGGCAACCGGTAAAAATGGGCTTAATGTGCTCACTGTAGCAGTATGCCGACCAGTAACGTCTTGCCACAAGAAGAGTAGGATTGTTAAAGGACGTCGTGAAAATCTGGGTAGCTTTTGTTTGGTTTAAACTGCCGATGAATAGTGTACAAAGATGTATACAGTGGATATTTTAGATAACTGGTCTTCCTAACCAATGCCAGCGGTGCCTCATATAACGAGAGGTGAAAAAGTCAGGTTTAGTTCAACCTGGTTTGTAAGTCAGCTGATGAGTAAGCCAGTGGTCAATAGCTGTGACAATGATTTCGACAGTAAACTAATTAGATTTTTTTGACAGAAGTTGCTTGGTGGCAGCATATTCTGATCCTGTAATTGTTTTGTGTGCATTATCCCACCTTAGGGAAACATGCCAAATAACAGTAGTTGCCCAAAAGTTGAGGCGGGTTCTTGTAATTTCCCAGGTTAGCAGTATTGTCTCTTTGTAAAAAATGGATGTCAATAATGATGGCGCACAACTCATGAAGGCAATGACAGATAATTTAACCCCCAGTCCAACCAGGAATTAAAACGACTATAAGCGAACTTGACACTCAGATGTTTCCACTGAATGGAAATGCAGAATCAGCAGCAGCTACAGAGGATGTAAGAGGCACACCTGTACGTCACTTTTCTAAAACGCGTTGATCAAACAAAGAAGGTACAAGACTCTGACTGAATTGTGTAGCGATCGGCGCACAGACGCTTATAAGAAAATGGTCTACGAGCAGCATTAACGCATTAAACTGGACAAGACTGACGGTGGTGCGAGACGCAACCTGGTACAACTAATCAACTGCACAATTCGAATGAAACCTATTCACATGAAGGCATTAAAGAACACTCTGTACTTTGTCTAGTTTCCACACACGAAGAATCAATCTAGAAAAAGTAAAAGTTTTGCATGTAGAAATACCAGGCAACCAAGTCAAGTCTTGGAAAGATGACGGTTGGTCACAAGCTCAACAAACCGACGCGTAGAAATACGCACCCGATTGCGAGCAAACTAATCGAATAACTCGAAATGAACGAACCGAATCTACGGACAAGCACGGTGATCAGGGAACCGAAAGGACGAAAATCATTGCGTAGAAGTTTGATTGCACGAAGGTACTGAGGCTGCGCCATTTTTTTTACTGGATTGCGCACAATGACGTGCACCAAGCATAAACGGTGTCCACAGATGCAGGGGTGATCGTGTGATGCGGTAGTAACTGATAAAGCGTTCTGTGAACGGAAATCCATTTTACTTGATCAACCGAACTGTTGCTCGTAGGCTGGTGTCGTTAGAATCGCATAAGGGAATTTAGCCCATCGAAATAGTACATCTGTAACACCCTTTTTGTGTCTAGCTGCCATGCCACCCGAAGGAAGCACTGCCAGGTTGCATAAGCCTACATAGGAAGAGTTAAGAGGTAGAGGTCAGGCTTGAACCACAGACCTTTCGGTGAGAAAATTCGCGCTCTAACCATTGGGCTATATCGCCCTCATATTTAACCCATTGCCCGAATCAGTAAGAAATATGCAGCGAATACATTGGTCTAGACAGATGCGCTTGCAAGTAACTCGCTATTCCATTGATTTGGGTGTTGTTATGAAAAAATTAGCGCGAAAAACTGCGCCATGAATTAGCGCAAAAGCTCTCACCAAGTCGATTGAGTTGCCGTTGGCTTTACACTAAGTCTCCATATGAATACTACTTTTGTGGGTATGCTTTAGCATGGTGAACTAGATAGAACAATTTAGTGCATTTATATATTTAACAAACGCAGGCAAATAAAGTCCTCATGTTTCCATCAAAAAAGCCCAAAAACTGACGTTCTTCCAAGTAATTTTAATCAAGGCCGAAACTGATGCTTAAATTTTCGGATGTTAGACCAATCAGACCATACACTGGTTCATCTCACAGATCGTTGTACTGGGAAACGACGCGGATGAAATTGCACGCGAATAATTAAAGATTTTCAGTCTGTCCAGGTCCAAAAGACTTTACAAACATTGATAAAGTATTGCAAGTGGAAGAGATTCAGAGGTCAACTTTTGGTATAGAGTCCAATTAAATGGAGGTATAATTCCAGATGAAGGAGGCCGATAACTCTCCAATAGTGGAGATATTGATATTGATCCTTAGGAGTAAACTGACTACAGGGAAGATAAAATTTGCCGATTAAATTCGTCAGCTTTGTAGCTTCCTGGATGCTGTCTTTCGAAATCATGATGAGAAGCAAGGGCCTGTTGGCCTGTGTGTAGGTCAAATTTCGTGTATTTTCAACGGATGATTAAATCAAAATATGTCCAAATTTAAATATGTTTTTTAATGTCTTATATTAGAAAATTTAACGAAGAAAGCGACAAACAACTCCTGCAAGCTTTTGCCATTACGACAAGACGGACAGTGAACGTGCTCAGAGCCAACAGTAATGTGAAGGGAAATTTATAATCAAGAATAGGTCTCACTTTTCGCTTTGAAAGAAAACGTTGGCAGATCAGGTTGTTTTGGAGACGGCGAGTTTGATCTCTGGGATGAGTAGCCTCCTAATAAATCTAAGTAACATAAACAGCGTACTGTTTTGTACCGAAATCTACAGTTTTCCCTATACTTCTGACTAAACTTCACCCCGATTGGGCGGCTGATTAACAATTCAATTTGTTGTTAAGTGAGCCCAGATTCTAATTACCGTCAGTCAGAGAACACAGCTCATGCCTCAATTTTCCACCCGGCTACCCGCCTTGACCTTAAAAAGAGGCCCGTTTACTTGATCGTTCCCTATAGGGGTAAGCATCTGGCAAGCACAGTCAGCCGCCGTATAACTCAATTCCTGGAACAATGCTTGAGCTCTTGGTATACAACCACATCTTTATCTAAATAACCCTCAAGGAAAGAGTACCAGAAATGAGATTTTGTATTTGCTCTTTTGATGCTGTTTAGTGGAACATGTTGGTGCGAAACACGACTTTCTAAAATGACACGTGAGCAGGCTACTCATTGGATTACCACCAAACCCGACAACAGTTCAAAGGTCGGTTGATGACGGTTGCGTGATCCATTCGAAAGAGTTGCTTTTCTACAGCATACACTTACACTATCGACCTACCGGCGTTGCTTGAGCATACGTGAAGCGGTTGCACTGGAGCTGGAGGGATCCAGTACTATTCGGTCAAAAACACTATAGTCATATGAATTTCGAGTCCGCTATAATCACTTGACACGACCCTATATGTTAGTGGGTCTTCAGACAACTATATGAAACTATTACGGCAGTGAGGCATTGGTGTTGAACACTGATGTCATGCTGTCGATGATGATGATGATGATGGTGATGGTGATATGAAACCATGCGCTCGGTTCTTTAGCAGTCAACCATTTACTAACTAGTCCTGGCTGTTTATTTAACGAGTTGTCTACATTTAAACCATTGGCGACCTAATTGGAGAGATATCAATGCTTACCATTATTTTTTCTTGTTTACAGCAAAAATCGTTTCAATAATGAATAGAAGAGTGCTAGCGGGCGAACTCAACCAAATAGCGAGTTCGTCGGAGTTGAGGAGTTCGTTTTGTTTAAGCTGAGCTCCCGGGCGAAAATGAGTAGTTCCTCCTGCCAGTCAAAATCTCCGCACAAAGCAAATAAAAGTGGGCAGAAAATCCTATTTCCTGGCAATATAATTGAGATAATGTATTGTTCCAAATCGACAGTCGAAACGGTTGGATATTGTACTCAGAACCTTTGAAGGCCATCTTGGTTTAGATGTTCATCCTCTCGGGAGGAGAAAGCAGTGTGGCTCTGTTGGACAGAGAGACAGCTGACACCTAGGATGAGACCCATTAGGGTAGCCATTCACTGCAGATTATAGAGTCCCGACATAATGGTATTTCGACTCTAAAGCATAATTAACAAATGAATTGTTTTCCTAGCTGATCGTCTGATCATCAGACTGATTAGTAGAGCTCCCAATCACGATTCATGTCAAAAGGTGTGAGATATAGTGCCGGGTTGTATACTTATGGGGGACGGTATCTTCTATAATGTCAAAGAGTAACAAGTGCGGATAAATTACAGAAACGACAATCACTAGTTTTCGGAAACCTCGTTTATCCATGATATAGAAGACATATGCAGTCATGAAAAAGGCTTCCTTTTGAATTTAATTGAGGCTGGCCTCATCAGAGCCCCTTCCTTTCGTTGTTACGCAAGGCGAACTTTCATTAATCTTTATACCGAACTACCATTATCCATGCATTTATTGGACAGGTGGTCCGAATCAATGGAAAGCTGAGAAAGTACACAGTCTTGCGAACTGAATGTCGTTCCCCACACATTATGCTTCGTACATACTTTTCTTGTCTCCTCGTCAGTTAGTAACATTGTAGCTTGGAGTCAAATGTGAACGTTTACATTTTGAAGCAGTAGAAACCGGTGATATACTTGGGAACCAACAGTCCCTTACACAGTGGATTGAAGTGTGTGCCACCGGGGAAGTAACCCAACGGTTCATACTGGAAGGTCATCCGGAGTAGCCTGCATAAGTTCCACGAAATAATTGCTAACATGTATGCCAGAAAAAGTCAGCTTTCCGTTGTACAAATGACGAAGACGACTTCAGTTTTCTTTTTAAACATATAAACCCTCAAAACTCTTCAATACAGGTAAGTGATTGGTAAGTTATTTGGTTGGCAATTTGCAGGTACCTTGTCTGTAGAATATTCTATTAGATGAATCGCTGGCAAAATAATTAGCTATGATATAAATGTTGCTAACGTGGATCTTTTCCTCCCTGCGTGTCGCCGAAAATTAGACTGCATGAACGGCTGTGGCCTGGAGCGCAGTATTATCCAGATGAAGTGGATGCAATGTTACGATCGGATTTTTCTGAACGTGTGACGCCTTCCACAGTAGAAAACTCCTCAGCGGAATTCACCCCGCCACCATTATCGCCAAATCTAAATCTCTATATGATGTTAGCCAGAGAAGGCGAACAAGCAAAAGTTCTGAGACCTTCGGGGTTGGAGCGCACTAATTCTCGCATTCAGCTGACAGCCGATACAGTCTACATCAGGCAGACGCGTACAGAAGACACAGGTGTATACTATTGCTACTGGAATGGAAAACGATTGAAGGAATGGGCCGTCACTGTGGTAAATGCTCTGGACGAACCGTTCCGCCAAGTAACTTTACCAACAAAATATGACGAGTTTGCAATGCAACAGCTGGAAGCAGAAATATCAGCTGAGAACCACTCCACTGAATTACTGCTCAAAAATGGGGACGGAAGACCACAATCGCTGGATCCACAGAACCTACCGGAATACAATATGCGGGTCTTCACTGATTGGCTACCGTGGACAGACTGTGTACCATGTACAGCGGCAGATCAACTCCCACGCTCAACGGAACCTGGTGGAGATGGGATCCAAATGCGTGTTGGTATTTGTCGTGTTCGTGTACTGGACCTATTTCATTCAATTCGGCCGCATTCTTTAGCGTTACAGATCGATGACACTTTGCGTGCGTATTCAGATAAGGGGCTTCCTTGTAGATCACACCTGATTAAAGATGCTGTGTTGCTCTACGGTCCACAAGTGTTAAAATTTCGCCCAAGTGAGATACAACAAAGAAAATGTGTGTATACCTGTCCTCAAACCGCACAAAAGTGAGCATCTTGTTCCACCCTCAAGTTTTCGGTGTTGTTATTCTTATCGCTGATTATCTGGAGGAAAAGACCGGGATGGAATTAGGATCGGGTAAGGATGAGGAAACATAAGCAGCAAACTTATTGTTTAGAAGGTGCAAAATACCGTGCGTTGTAACATACATACATACACATAGAGTCGAGTAATCGGAAGTCTGTGAGTGAAACAAGTGCTTTGTGTAATCAACACATCAACATTATTCGGTTTTCTAGACGTAGTCTCCCCTTCGCGAAGACAATGATATCTACCTCAAATCAAGTAGTGAGCACGGAGGCGTCCTAATCTTGGGTGCAACTAGATGAAGTCACCTGGATCAGTAAGTACAAACCAAATTTTGTTCATGATGAGACAAAACGTCCTGCTTTACAATAAGGTAAAATGGTGGTAACCAACCCCTACGATTAGAGACTTATGGCTAAGGTTGGACATGGGAGATATAATGTAGCTTGTCTAAAGACATTCACAACATACCCTTATGTAATAATATTTTTACTTTTCGGCTTCTAGAGTATGATACTGTCAGACTTCTTCCGCAATTGAGGCGTCTTACCTGAGTTGACTTTATGCTTGTTTCGTAGCAGCTGTGTGCTCTGACGCAAACCTTCCCCATCTAGGCAACCTATGTCTTATTTTGATCTTATTCACAAATCAGTTTTGGAAAACAAATTTCAACTTCAGGAAGCACGTGTAGAACATAATTTTCGGTATGATGTTTGGATGTTTGGCCAATCTTACCCACTGTCCACGTGGAGTCAGGTATCACCCTAGTTTGCGGTGAATATTCGAGTGGGACAGCCATAAGGAACTCCAGACTGGAAATGTCCCCTACTGTGGAGTTCATTGCTAGTGGCTGTCCTATTTGATCATATCCAATTATCATTCACTTTGACAACAAACTAATTTACAGGAAGTTATTAGTTTTCAAGGCTACCAGTTTGACTCTTTAACTAATGAAACATAGATCACTAGGTTAAAAAATAATGACATCAACTGGAGTAAAATAACGATGCTACAGCAAAATGAATTGATCTGTTCGTAGCATTAGTAAGCTTTCGAAGACATTCCGAAGATAGTCCTTCATATGCCGGACAGGAGTGTCTGATAACGGTACTCAGCCCTTAACCGGAATTTCATGAATTCAACTCTATTTAAAGCCCCATTAAGTGCACAGTGTTCCTGTTTTCTGAAAACAGGAAGAAAGCATAAACTAACTTCAGTTGCAGGTTTCAGTGATCATGAACCATAGGTGAATTTCCACAACCAGTGTACATGAATTAAAAAAGGCGACACAATTAATTACACGCGGGTACTTTTTGCCTAAGTATGACTGCGTTGGCCGCGTGGTAAACAAACTGGATTTCCGCTTACTGATTTCACTTTCTTTCTGTACACTGTACAATTAACAGCAAAAGACAAACAACTTACCGTTACCCCACCCGGGTGCAGCTGCGCGTAAACGAAGGTGAGAAGCTCGTCATCCAGTGCCCAATCCGTGGACCTGTACGTGGCCCAATAAGTTGGTTTCAATCGACCTTCAATGATACTGAAATGGTCAATTTAACCCACGAGGCTGTGTCCGAAAGTATTATCTCTGAGTATGGCTCGCCATCACGTTATCTGATGACTAAGTTGAAACCCATTGGGGCAACGGAAATAATGCGTAAAACAAGGGGACGAATCCGATTGGACCAAGCGCAAAACTTAGTGATTACTGAAGTTATGCATAAAACAAGGCCAACCGGAACAAATTACGAACGTCTGATCTGCGTTCATGGTGATCCAAGGAGCACACGGGAAATAGGTTTTTCTGACTGGGCTGGCATAATCGATATCGAGGTGATCTCTCGAATTTTTGCCGTGATTGTGCTCAGTAAAGTGACCCAAGTTGTCTTGCTCCTTATCCCATTTTTGCTGGCCTGTGGAACGTTTTTGATAGTTGTTCTTACTATTCGGACGGAAAGAAAACCTAATATGCGTGCCGCTGCCGAAGGGTTCACAAACAAGCCACCTCCTTGAGAGACTGCGCTGACAATCAAGAGATATAAACCCCCAAAGAAACAATGAAAGACTAATTGCGAGTATTAAATTTTGCTCATTCAGACAGAGAAAACAGAGCAACTCTGTTCTGAATCACATCTGTGTAAACAGTGAGAAGAATACTCTTTTTATTTCGGTTTCAAGTTCACGTGTGATTGCGTGTGCATTATTTATGTGATACATGCATTACTGTGATAAAAATGACTACATTCACCATTATTTATCACCTTTTCTTATAATAAAGGTGTATTTCGAGGGCTAATTATTAGAGAGTGTTAAAGGAGTAACCTCCGCGCAAATCTCCACCTTTTATTGACCAAATTCATGGAGAGTTGTAACTTATCAGAAATGGGTTATTAAACGAGAAGAACAGGTGATAAACCGAAACTGACTAATTGCGTTGCATATATATAAATAGAACCTGCGAGTAAACAAAAATTATTAGAAAATTTACGTTACATATAACCAGATGGATTTCGCAATCACGATTTCAGCGGGAGTAATTATCCCGCCCCCAAACAGATGGTTGAATTGTACAGCCCTAGGTCCGACATACGGCATTCCAATCGAACAGGGGAGAACGGTGAGGATTTAATACATGGAACAGAATATCAGTGCACCAGTCCATAAAAAAAGCATGTTACGATTTGTGTTTCGAAGAAAACTGCCTGATTACTCGGCTATATGAGCATCGTTTTCTCCATGATCCCCGGTTAGTTGACTCGTTCGTTAGCAAGGTACCGTATCAAAATTTCCATCGGTCGCTAAATTTAGCTTCGCAGACGAACTATCTCAATCTAACCGTGCCGCCAAATAGTGATCTGAACTTGCAGTTTTAGAATTATCATTCGAAACTCAACCTTAAAACACATTTCACAAGAGGATGAACTATATTGTAGGCCTAAATTGCTTCAAAGACATTGCCACTATGTTGCAAGACAGACTTTACCTACCTCTCTAGGAGGTTCATCCGACAAAGACCATCACTGATACCGATAAATTTTTATTTTGTAATCACACGAATATGTTTATTATTGTTAACTGTTGTCACACGTGCTCTTTTTTATCAGGGCCACCAAATACCAACTTTCCTTATCTCTTCACTATGTTAGAGCATTGTTCTTATTTTTGCTGTTAGAAGCTAATTTTCTGTCAGTTTGTAGCACAAGCAATACTCCCAAGTAATCAGTAGGTAAGCATTTTAGGGTAACCGGAGACAAAGTGGTCACGAACATCAAAACCAGGGGGTATGATTGATCAGGAAGATAACACGGTAGGATGTTGTCGCTTTTACGAAAAGGATAATTCCATCACTTGTCAAGTAGTAGTGATGAGATGCTGTATTAAGTTTGGTTCAGGTAGTGGAGCCAGTTCTTGAGCAGTTTTCAAGCAGACTGAGAATCTGTGGATTACCGAAGGTACACAATGAAACCATTCCACTAGGGTCATTTGTCACTTCGGGCACTCCAACCCACAACGTTACGAAAGAACTGTGGAGAAACGTCAAATATCTCATCAGTGGGTAGCAACCCCATTTAAAAACCCACAAGAATTGTTGGACAAATTAAAAAACGTGACAATGAAAAAGGGGACGAAACAACGGTCCTATTTCATCTGGGTTCAATGTTCACATCTATGGACCTCCATTCCGAAAAGACAGCACCGGCTGAAATATTGAATAGTCACGGACCCTCTGGGAAAAGGAGACATCCACGAACTGTTCAATCTCTGCTTGCCCGCGTACTTTGAGTTCAATGGAAGATACTACGAAAAACTGAAGGAAGCGCCGATGGGTTCCTCAATCTCCGGGTTCATCGCCCAGGTCTTCTTGCAGGAACCGGAGAGAATTGTATTACCAGATATCCATCCAAAACTGTGGATGTGTCATGTAGACCATACTTTCGTCGTCTTTAGGAAGACCAAGCTGCAATGCAAAATCTATTTGATAAACGGAGTCTTATAGAAAGTCGGGTTCACGGTGGGAAAGAAAAACAAAAACAATCTGGCGATTTTAGATGTTCTCGTCACAAGGTTACCAAATGAACGAATGCAACCTGAAGTCTACAAAAAAGCTACGCATACGGACCAAATCCTGAACTGCCACAACTACCGCCCAAATTATCACAAACAGACGCATTGGGACATTATTCAAGTGAATCGAAAAACATTGGAACACACGGCTGCCCAAGGAACTTTATCTTAAGATCTCTAAAAAAACGCACCTCGGCAAGTCGACCATCAAAAACACAAGAAAAACAATTGCACTGCTTTAGATCGGAAAAATTTTAGAGATGATCACAAGAATACTACGAGGATATTGCATAAGACTGGCTTACAGACAACAAGCTACGAACAGCACTGTTGAAACCAAAAAGGAAAACCAATGCAATGCAAGACACAAATATTACCTACAAAATCCCACGCGAGAATTCTAAAAACGTTACGTTGGAAAAACAGGGAGGAAACTGTCTACATGAGTCACTGAATACATACTCGCAGCTAGTAGGTACGAATAAGTTTCACTTGTCTCTGTACGCGAGGGCTGGAAAAGACAAAGATTCCACAGAAAAACGGCAGCATACTAGGACAAGAAAGAAAAAAGGAAGAACGCAAATTTTCGAGACACGGTATACCACAGATGGAGCAATGAACAGGCGCATTGAGATCGCCCCGGCCATTACCTTATAAGGACGAAGGAAATCCGGGACCATCAAACCCTCAGCCGAACAAAGAATTAAGGGAGAAACCAATAAGACCAAAGTAAAGAGACATCCGGGTTGAAACAATTTGGGTATGCACCACTCACAATGAAGAAAACAACATATGAAATTGAAAAGCAAGCCATCAACTAATCAAAGTGATCACGGCGCAAAACAGATCAAAAGTGGACCAAATGCAGAAAATGGTGGAGGCAATTTCAACATGTAGGGCGGCAGTCGAACGCAAGAAATGTAAGCCACAACGTGACACACGGGTTGATCGGATCAAGCGCACTCCAAGTGCGACTATTATCAATAGCTATTCAGGTTACTGGTCGAAGCTACTCTTTGCAAACTTCGTGGGTGCAAGCTCGAACGGTGGAATTACCTACCAACAGCGCACTGACCATCAACTAATCAAAGTGATCACGGCGCAAAACAGATCAAAAGTGGACCAAATGCAGAAAATGGTGGAGGCAATTTCAACATGTAGGGCGGCAGTCGAACGCAAGAAATGTAAGCCACAACGTGACACACGGGTTGATCGGATCAAGCGCACTCCAAGTGCGACTATTATCAATAGCTATTCAGGTTACTGGTCGAAGCTACTCTTTGCAAACTTCGTGGGTGCAAGCTCGAACGGTGGAATTACCTACCAACAGTGCACTGAAGTCCCCTTCCTCAGTGGTGAGGATATATCCACATTTCAGTTGCCAATATAGGCAAACAGATCGGGGGCCACCTGATCTACTACCAGTCAAGTGTGTTGTTTGACATTGCATTTGGACCCTTCATTCATTGATTTCTTCGCCATATTTTCCCCTTCCACTGAGGTTGTGCCACTGCTCAAGTGAGAAAAAAATTCCAGGCCAAAAGTCTAGGGTGGCCAAATCAGTTAAGAATGCATTTGAGGGCCCCTAGATTGAAAGCAACGGTAACAATCAATTAACGACACAATGATGATAAATTATCAGATAGGGTCACATGTCTAAACCATAAACTTGAGAAAAATGAATGTTCAACGGAAACTTCGTCTTGTAATTCAAGCCAGTCTATGCTAAGAGGACTAAAGGCAAGTTATAATAGCTCTTTTATTCTTATTGAGAACAACAAGCAGTGCGTCTCTCATAAGACTCCAAGGAATTTCAAATGGGTGATCCTCCGGCTAGTAGAATTAACACTTGTCCTTTCGGCGACGAGCAGATGATCAGCAACGAGATTAACTCCTTTTACCCAGCAGGCGAGTGAAGCGTTCAAAGCGATCCGACTGCCGGAATACTGCTCTTTGCAACGGAATGAATTCATACTAGAAGGCAACAATACTATTTTGAGGTTGCGCCAATTCTTGTTATCTTTTGTAGCACCACGGAGCAAAGGAGTCATACTGGCCGCCAGCTGTATTTCTAGGGTAGCATCCAAGTTTCACTCGTTTTGGTAGCTTAAGATGAGTCTTAGATCCTATTTTATCGGGTTTTTACCAATGTATCCTTTTTTCATGATTTCTCCTGCAACATGAGGGATAAATACATGATTGGGCAGAACTGTGCATCCGTTTTTGTTCTAACTACAAGAACATATTCCCAAAAATAAATCTTTAAAATGATGGCAATGGCAAAACAATCAGTACACATGATGTCATAATACATGGTAAAGAAAGAGATACTGTTGTTTACAGGCTATGAAGGAAGAAATAGCTGTGCTCAAGAAGCACACTCTTAGAGGTTGATCCCAAGAAATGTCACTATTCGGCGAACTCTTTAGTTGCGAAATACTCGCAACGTAAGGTTAGAGTGGTTGAATAGCCCTTATAAGACACTTAGTTATGTTATTTGCAGTTTTAGTCACTGATGTGTCTATGGCTTACTCACTCAGTGTATTGAGTACATCACTGTAAGTTCACCGTAGTTAAGATAAACGGCTACCAGTACGACAACTTAGTTTTTTAGTCTTTCCTCACCAAATGGTATTCGGAAAATGAATTTGTGCATTATGAAGTTATGGTTTTCGGTATGCCCCATGCCACCTGGTGTTCCCGAATAGTTCTGCTAGTGTTTGACTCAGAACGCTTGAAACTGGCAGAAATTTATCTGTATTATAGATATTGCGTGAAACCGTGTGGGGAATGGATTTCTGACTCATGCTTTCACTGATCTTTTGCTGTACTTCATAAATATGCCATTTACGGACTGAACTGATTATAGACGACGTGCATTTTGTGAAGCGTAGCTCCGACTGGTGAAGTATTCTGCTAATAGCGCTGCACATTTGAGCCAATTAAAGCTGGGATCACAAAGAAAATCTACCATTTTTTAACAGAAGCAATTCTGAGTATTGATACGTCCTTCGAAACGTACTATCAACCACTGGTCAAAATGTTTCGCCTCATGAGTGATCAAGATCTTACGTAGATGGACCGGTCATTTAAAGACTTGAATCACTGTCTGGTGCAGTATACAAGACTCCGAGGAAATTAAAGCTAGATAGCGTCACACTGTACCTTGAGTGTACAGCTACAGCAGTATTTTTAACAGTATACCGCGCTTAGGAAACACATTACAGTGAGCCTTCACCTGAGAACACATAGGGCATAGGGTCAACTCGGGAGGCAACTGTGTGACCGTAACTACTCAATCGATGGAAGGACTAAAGCTATTTTAGTTCAGTAACAAGGGAAAGAAAATTAGACATTTACCCTAAGATGAAATGAAGGAAATGACGCCAGCTACAGAGAAACAGAACCTCCATCAGTTCATTTCCAGCTAGCTCAATCTGAAACACAGAACAGTTTATTTTTCTTTGAATGAATGTCTAAGTTAACTACTACAGCGTACTGTTTCATCAAACTTTCACATGTACTTGTTACTTAGTTTTGTAGCAACATTCACATATACCCTTGCAAACCTCTTGCGCAACTGTAGCCTACACTTCTTCAGTTCGATGAGGTCGGGATTGTAAACTGGTCACTCCAAGGATTTAATGTAACGAAGGAGGTTAAATTGCAGCATTTTTCTAATGAAGAATCCCACCGTCTCGATTACTGGCGGAGTCAGAAATAAGCAATAAATAATCATTCAGCCTAAACACCCTTTTGGTGCACAGCTGCGGTGCCTTTCGAATGACGGCATGAATGTTGAGATAATTTCTCTCTGTTCAGCCCTATACAGGAGCAGTTGAGCTGGCGAGTGTGGGTTCGAACGACGGACCTTTCTGTCAGTGCGTTCGTGTCTTCACCACTGGGACTTCTCAAGCCCAACTGCTAAAGACAAGAGGCTGGGCTAACGTACCTTATAAATACCTTTTCCATGAACCACTAATACTGTGCTCCCAGTGGTAATAATTACTTATCATCAATTTTACAGGTTTGATGAACCTCTAAGCCAGCACGCTTTAGCACGTGAAGTTTTTCTGTCATACCTGATAGGCTTTTAGGAGTCACCTCATTCTATGAAGATTTTTACTTCATTATCTGCAACAACACTACCTCATAACGGACTCAAGGTTACAGAGGACTTGATACACTCCTTGAGAAAGAGACCGCTTGAACCTGCTTCTTCATGTTATACTACCCCACAATTAGTGTTTTTTCCAAATTCTCTGGCCGATTCTGGTAGCTGCATAAAACTAATTATTGATCCTGAAAACCTGATGGGATTCTGCGCGAATTTAGAAGAATATCGACGTGAAAATTAAATAAGTTGCGAAAGTATTTGACGTTCTGGGGCATAGTTTTAGATACCAGCATTGTTTGGAGTGCCTCTTGTTCCGACCAGTAAGCAAGAGGATAGGATTTTCCAGCTAAACGATGAAGGGATCGAATCGTTTAATTCCAGCAAAAGGTTGCCTTTGCTTTAAGCAATTTGCAGTTCACGTTAGGTTTAATAGACCTTCATCGTTGAACCAAGTTGATGGCTGCGGCAAAGTAGCAGTGTAGTGATCGATCAGAATGCCGTTCAGAAATTAATTCTGGTTAGTAAAAAGAGATTTCTCAGGTGAAATGACCAGCATACAATATTGCGCACAATCTTGACAGGACGGTATATCGTTCAACTGTTCACATCATTCTCCCACATTTCCAACTTAGCGTCAGTTAGTTTTATTTCGCATTATTGTAGATTCTGTTTTTTTTGTTTATTGGCATCCATCACATGTGGACAGAAGGTCATCGCGATCAGACCATTTGTGTAGTGGAGCTTGGACGAAAATTACCAGTGTGTACGCAATTTGATTACAGATTGCACAGTCATAATTTGATGAAATCGGTACAAAATCGTGGATGTATATGCAACCGATGAGTTCATTTTTAAATTCTGAGTAGAACTCAGTTTGCAGCATGCTATATCGCTTCCGTTTTGTCATTTTCCAAACGGATTTAAGTTAGTTTACCTAGCTTCAACACAAGTCCCATTATAAGTGTATTGAACAAAGCCTCCTCTTGATGGTTATTCATTCGGTCGATAAGTTGTGATTTATAAGCCACTTGTAAGAATAAGCTTTTACGGAAAGTACAAATAAAGTGTCGGCACATTTGTTTATTTGAAATGGAGTGAGAAGACACAGGTGAAGCATTTTTAGCGGAAAAAACACTTCATATCCGTTTCGTAGAGATAGGTGAAGCAAGTGCTAATACTGATTTACAGGAGGCTAATCTGCTGCGTTTAGTCAATTGTTGAGGTCCAAAGACTACTCACAATTATTCTGTTATCGACCAGTGGACTTTGGAACATGAATTTGCCAACAATCTACTGCTTTATGAAAGAGCTTGTGCCAAGTGTGACCAGGTAGATTGAGGAAAGTTGTGTATACCAACAGTCAACAGTCAACTATTTCAAAGAAAGTATTGCATTTCTTCAAAAATACTCATTTTATATGTCTCTGTAGATGAGATTTAAATGAATGAACTGCGTGAAAAATGTAAATATGACGGCCTTTGTTGTCAGAAATCCGCCGCCTCGAAATAATCGTGAATAGCACACATCGCATCTTTACCACCATCGTGTTTGCCCTGACCATCGGATTCCATATTCAACCCAATGATGTGAACTGCAAAGAAAAATGGAGATTTTACGATGTTACAATGCGTATGGAATAACGCGCAAACTGGACACTGAAAACATGCACTGAGGTAACATTTTTAAGTGAACCAATGGATTGCCTACTCAGCTTAGCACAAGTAATGCACTCAGGTCTGAACAAAAGTGTATTCAAAGTCCAATTCAGTCCACTCGCCAAAGGAACTCATTTGCTCTTGCGTTTAATTTGGTTAGGTACGGTTGTTGGTTTGTTGTCTGAGTTGGGCAGTTTGATCGCAAACGTTGCATCACCAATCGAGGTGACATCGTCAGTGCGCTGTTAGGGAGTGCAGTGTGGGTAACGATGGTTCGGTGGTTGTGGTTAGGTTCCCTGTACTCTAGCGCATTATTTCCTCTTTTTTGGTGTACCGTGACAGTGTAACCGACGGTGTAACAAAAATGGTTACCGCAACATTTCACCGTGCGCCAAGGATATTTTGCCAACGAGGATAACAACACACGAGAGATCTGACATTATTCAAGGTGTATATCTGTGTCCGTATGAAAAAGGCATTGAATCTATTGGATCCACTGATATACACCTGATACTGAAAATTGGGCATCTAATCAAGGATTAATATACGGTAGTGGTCCTATTTTTCCATAGTTTCTTACTTGACTTGAACGTCTGACTACTAACGAGTAGTTTAACGTTGTGACTAAAATGCCCACACAATGGCTGCACGCCAAGGTGTGCCCGAATACATAGGATGACAAATTTGTTTTCATGTCTGGTCAATAAATGCTAGTTAATGCAGGTGGAGTTTCTCAGCCGAATGCCCCCAAATTCCGCCCTGATTCGAAGGAAACCTGTGCTTAGGATATGTCTCCACCTTTGGTGAACAAAAGTTTCCTTGTGGTGTTATCAGTTTCACGTTATAAAATAAAGCATTGGATTTCAGCTAGTTAGATAAGAGACTCTTGTGTTAATAATACAGTTGCCAGCACTTTTTGAAACTTCTTTGGGCCGGTTTTACCTCGGAAGCTAATGCTGTAGTTGAAATGTGTCACTATGCATAACGCGTAAAGCTGTCTGCGATATAAATTCCAACATCACTGTGTATACACTGCAAACAGTTGATCTTATGTTTACATAAGACTATGTGGCATCTAGGTCGGTCTGGCCGCTCGACGCCTGAGAACTTCTGGACGGCTACTGGTGGAGGGGCGTTACTGTGGTACTAATTGCAAGCCCTTGACCATGGTGCAAACCTGATAGAGCATAATCTACATGCCAAAGAGGGCTGGTCCGTCGCAAGCCATCCGCTGACCTGAAAATAATACTAGAATATAGAGAACCATCTACTTATTCATCTGTGAGGCTTCATCATCAAATAAGTGTTTGTTTTCAATTCTAGCGCAAGTACGTTCCTCTCATAGTGTGGAAACTTACAAATCTGTCAGAGGAGTTTCTAATAGCACGCCGCCAATGTGACGACGAAGTACCCGACGATGCTCCATTATCTATATGAGTAGCGATTTACCCGTCGTCAGGATGAGATTATGCCTGCCATGTGTGGATTGAAAGGTGGTGAAAATTGACCACAATTCTAGTTTTTTTCCTGTAGGAAATAAGACACCCTGTAAACCCACTAGGTTGATCCTAATAAGGAATGCACTTTCGAAACTTGTGCCACTCGAGACTGGGCCCCTTTCCAATCGGTGTCTCGTTTTGTGAAATTCAGACATGCCACGCCTTAGAGCTCTTTGAGTCTGCATCGAAGGTCATTTTCAAAATGTCTGTGCCTATTGCCAGATAACTCCGTGATCTTCGTGATCTTTCATTCATTCAATACTTGTGCTAAATGTTGGAACTTTGTTTGGGATACAATTCTAGTTTTTTTCCTGTAGGAAATAAGACACCCTGTAAACCCACTAGGTTGATCCTAATAAGGAATGCACTTTCGAAACTTGTGCCACTCGAGACTGGGCCCCTTTCCAATCGGTGTCTCGTTTTGTGAAATTCAGACATGCCACGCCTTAGAGCTCTTTGAGTCTGCATCGAAGGTCATTTTCAAAATGTCTGTGCCTATTGCCAGATAACTCCGTGATCTTCGTGATCTTTCATTCATTCAATACTTGTGCTAAATGTTGGAACTTTGTTTGGGATATGAATTCTGGTCGTCCTTCATTAGACGTACGGCCCCGCTTGACTTTTTTGTGTTCTATGCTGCAAGCAAAGCTCACTGTGAGTTAAAGCTTTGTGTGGTTTTATTTGGAGAAGAAAGACTATGCATATTAAGCCGATAGTATTTGTCTCAACAAATGTTAACGGCATGGTAAAAACTGAACCTCGCGCAGTTTCATTGCGACTGTGCTTTGCCATCCTCTTTAATTTGCTTCCTCTCATGAAGACCGCTTTGTCCTAGATGAAATCTGCTCCCATTATGGAGCCGCATATGTACAAACAGCAATCGCGTCTTGTCAGGGACTCACGTTGAGCACACTTCCAAAAGCCTTTCGCAGAGGAAGGAAATGCACTGCGGCTGTTCTTTTGTTAAGGTCAGTCTTCAAAGTCTCACAATCTGTTTTGGATATTTTGGAACACATAAGGGACCCAACAAAGTGGGCCGATTTGAAAAACAGCAACCATGTTATGGAACCTTGGAGAACTAAGTTTCCATCGTGTTGGCGCACTGATACCTGGGCGATATGGAAGTATGGTAAAAACACAGTGCCCGGAATTTGCATCCTGGTTCTTGTTGCTAGACTGGTGCACCACTAGAACGACGTTCATTGGAAAGTGGTGCTTGTTTTCTCAAGACGTCATTTTCAAACCAAATCTCAAAAAACCGAACTGGCGGTTTTGGTGGATGGCGAGTCCCTGATGAATGGAATTCATTGTAGCGCGCTATTTTATACACTTGTATGTGGTTCAGTGATACACTGGTAATTACATGACAGTTTATGGACATAACCTATCCTGGTCGTGAAATATGTGAGGTTACCATAGCGAATAAACTAATATATCACTACAACTCTACCGGCATATCCACAAAGATTTGTGCTCGAAACAGCTGGGCAACTTGATGAAAATTCCTCGACAACAGCCGAACTAGAATAAATATGTGGTAATGAAGTGGATTTCTTCCTTCGACAACCATTATCAGTCATTCTACAGCAGTGAAGCATCGGTGTTGGACACTGATGTCATGCTGTCCGTTATGATGATGATGATCCATTATTCATAAGCTTTTGATACGAGATATTTTCCATGTAAACAACAAAAAGGAGAGGAGATGTTAGAGTATATAAGTTAGTAAGTATATAAGTTTAGCTCCAATTTCACCGCTTACAAAACAAAACGTTTCGTCAGACAAGCATTGCTAGATCCCGTTGTTTTGACATGGTATGGAAAGCCACATTCTACTTTTGAAGAATTCCGATTCTAGAATGTAGACAAGTTTACCTCAAACCGGCGACTTTTGGCTTTCGTGACCAGCACTGTGAAGAGATTTCGTTATTTTTGATTGAAATTTCGTCCAGTTAGTGATAAACATGGTCAAAGTTGAGGAAGTGATGCAAACTGACAGAATGCTTGCCAACGTATTCTACGTGAAACATCAGGAGAATAATCACATCAAAATGAATTCATAATTGGTTAGGGTGTGAAAACACATTGGTCGCCAGACGAACATAGATATTCTGGAGAAACTAATACCAAAGTAAGGACTTTTGTACTATTTTTTATCCAGAAAACAGTATCCTTCGGATGTCCAAAAAGTGAACATTAGGTTAAATCTGTGCTGATATGCTCAACCTTCATGCTCAGATTAGAGAGAGAAGCCGATTCATTTTCACTCTTCAGGAAGACGACAATGCCACTGCCGTTCGATTCAGATGCCCTTTAGCCGACCGCTAAAAGCAAAGCAAGAACTACCGCACTTAAAACGAGCGGCGTTGTTACACTTAAGAAGTCTAAATCAATCGATTCGCGTTTATCACCAGATTTATCAAGCCGAACCATAGTTCACCCTTAGCTATTTTTGGACACCATCAGTATTGATCGAAAAACCGTTCACCCCACAAGCCTTAGAGCGCCGCTCAAACCGGTCAAGAACGGAGTTTCACTGACAATAGTTAAAAAAAGCACCGGTTAAGGTCTGTGACACTTTACGTGTTTCTGAAAATTAAAAACACTTTTGTCAAAATGGTTAACACCGGTGGAAAATGACGCGACTAACCTGACTAGTGTGGCGCCATACCGCTTCCCACAGCTTTCATGGTGTTAATCGTAAAAGATTTTATTTGAACATTGGTTGAACAGCAGATCGTAATTTGTGATAAGTGACAAGGTTTAATTCATACTGAACTGTTCTTAATGACGCTTTTTCTTACATATGGTAGTCAGCTAGATGGTTCCAACGCTAGTTTGTAGGTAATTGTTATTAAACCTGGCTTCGCAGAGGTTTTCGATAGGATTCAGCACAAGCTAACTGCTAGATGTCAGACTTCCTCGTAAGCCGACTCGTCGTATGAGGTCAAAGTCGCCTACCTATCAAGACCTGTGACGCATGTTATTGCTCTGTGTTGAACCGAATTGTTTTGATAGGGAGATAATAGCTATGACCATTCTGATCTAGGATACAGTGTGATGACAGCAAAATTTGGGGAGGAAAAAAGGAAAGCTTTTGGGTTGAGTACAAAATACACCAAAAACAGTCATGCTGTGCTTCATGGCCTTTCTTTACGGGCTTTTTATGTTGTGAACACACAAGGTAATCAATTCCGGATTAAAGCTTTTAGCTTATCCCGATTGGTTGATCTGTTTCAAGAGGCCCTACACTAGATCGGTGTCGACAGGAAACGCCGGTATGGCCAGTTGTGGAAAGTGTTTGCTCTTGCAGATTAACGCATGTGCCAATCGGGAAGCATAGCTAAAATTTTAAGAATTCAATTTAAGAGTAATGTATCACTTTGATGTAGTCACCAAGCAAGACTTACGCGAAGATGTTGTCCTCAGAAAAAGACTTTTCCTTCCCGATTTGGCCGCAATCGACTCTTTGTCCGTGTGAACCACAAGATAGTGATCTCCGAGGAAGTAGACACTACTCTTCCCAGGTTTGGCCGCCCCGAGCAACATCACCAGTGGTTTTACTTGGTAGGACTCCACTGTAGAGAGGTTCTGTTGTCAAGGAAATTATTGGTGATAAGAATTAGGGTCCAGGAAACCGACTTCTTTGTAAGTTTTGTTGGCGGTATTATAATTCGATATTAGTTTACTTGCTTCTAGATTGTGATTACAGAAACTCACGCGGTGCAGAACATGATTATGCCTGGTTTCATTGGAACTCAGCAAGATAATTCGAACCATAGTAGTCGTGGAACGGTGGGGAGTACATGTTGAGTTAATGTTGCAGGCGAGTTTCTTGAGCGAAAAGTTGGTTAACTTTATTGATTCTCGAAAGCTTTTCCTCATATCTCTGGATAGTGTGCATGGTAGATTCTAAACATCGATGCCCGTCAGGAAGAGATTTGACCTTGCCGTGTTTCAACATTTTATATACCAATGCCGGGTGGATTGTACGCGCTGCACTCATAGTCACTCATACCTTTGGTTGGGGACCCTATTCGCTTTTCTGTTTAGGTTTGGGCTTCCTCGAAGTATCTCAGCCCATGCATAAACATGCATTGCACATATGCAGATAAACTCGTGCAACACCGGCCGTCTCTTGGCGTTATCAGCTGGTTCGCCTTACTTGCTACACACAGCAGGGTGGGTAAGCGAAGTCAGGCTACTACTGACCCCTCCCTTCTCTCTTACATAATTTTCCTTCTCCCTCTCCCCACCCCATTATTACCTCGCTTCTTGTAGACCCAGCATTTAGGACCAGTGAAACCATCCGTCCCGCACCGGTTTTGTAAGCACCGTTTCCGCGTCATTCACTGCCGACTTCATCAGGCATGTCGAAGTCCATTTTCAAACCTCGACACCCAGTATATCCATCGAAACTCCGAAGCAAGCAGCACAACTGACTGCTCTTGCTCTCACACTGAACTCGCTTGGTACTAATCTACACTGTTTTCCAGAAAAAGAATTCAAGATGCAAGCATAGTGGTTGAGCTAACCACCACATTGAATCTTCACTCGCTTTCGGATGCGCACCTCATTCGATCCAGAGGCCGTTGCGACAGGATGAGCAGGAGCTGGCATCGTCTCAGCTCAGCGGATCCTTGCTTGGCTGGATACCCGCTGATAGACGCCTCTGCGCGGTTCGTCTAGCAACATCTGTGAAGAAGTCTCACAAGGGGGATGTTGATCGATGTCTATTTGTCGTGTCTGCTTACGCCCCAACTGACCAGATCTCATGCACCATCAAAGACGAGTTTTATGATGCCCTAAATGCCATGCTGTAGCTAGCAACTATCTCAAATCTCGTTGTGGTTGCCGGAGACCTGAATGCACAAGTGGGAAGGGTTAGCGCCTCTGAAACCCAACTAGGTGGTCAACGTGGTCGGTACGTATGGGGAATGGATTCAGCTGTGTGCTCATCACAGGTTGTTTTTATGCAGTACCAAATTCCGAAATAACCGAAATCTTCTGGCCACACGATGCCCTCCAACGGCGTGCCGGTCTCAAACTCAAATCGATCCAATCTAAATCAGTCACCGGTGGTGTGGATCGATAAATTACCACCGGTGATTTGGGAACATCTTTGTGGATTCTGACTTAGCACTCGTGCGGGATCGCTTTTCCCTTCGTTTTTCAGGGTTGAGTAGGATTCAGGTGAATCGCTAGGCAACTGGGAGACTGTTAAATCCGGATGTTGAACGAACTTGTCAGAATAGTCTCCTAGAGTGTCTCCTAAATGATCAACTATCATATGTGAATTCATACTGAAACGAGATTACCTCCTTTCTGTACAGTGCTGAGAGGATTGCCTGTGACAAGGCGCCATCAAGCTCAATTAAACACTGGATATCAGACTTAACGGTTGCACTGCTTAAACTTTGGAGAAATATCCCAATCGATTTCGAATACAACTCGGCGTGACGAATTATCAGACGTCAAATGAAAATGAGCGTGTTAACCGACCATGATATCTGGTGGACAGAGAAAGTCAAGGAAATGGAATGGGCCTTGAAATACTGTAATCCCAAAATATTGTTTAAGTTGGTCCCGGAAACCTTTTGTTAGCAACACCATTAAGGACCATAATGAAGTGACCATCTTGAATTAAGAACAACGCTTCGACTGGTGGGTCGAATACTCCTAACAGAAGCTATCGTGGTCAACAGATGCCACTCATACGGAGCCCACAATTGCCACACAATGAACAAGGAACCCTCTAGAGTCTCGGAGGTTCATGACTGCATGCGGTCCCTCAGACACTGCTGAGCTCCTGGTCCGGATCTACTTCCAACCGGATGTGTTTGCCTGCATTTGGAAAAAGAAGATTGTCCCAGATAACTGGGGGGATTCAAAGATAGTGCCTATTTTCAAAAAAAGGACTCGTATTGAGTGTGGTAACCACAATGAAATCAGCTTAGCCCCGGTTGTAACGAGAGAGCTCGCGTCATTTGCGCCCCTTCGTCTTTTGGTGACTCATGAAACACTGACTCGAGAGCAGCAACTGTGTTTCCGACCTGATGGGAGTAGTTTTGGCCAAATCTTCGCATTCCGTTAGGCGCTTGGACAACATCATTTGTACAAATGACCTAAATTTCGGTATTCCTGGATTTCCAAGGCGCAATCGACTCGGTTGAAAGGCCTATTATTCAAACACTGGCCCATTAGGGAATGCCCCGGAATTTTGTAAACTTAATAAGTTCCTTGTAATCTCAGACTTCGGGACGGACAGCTCTCCAAAAGCCTCCGTATATAAAGCAGTGTCTGTTAGGCGTTCCAATTCTTCCCATTTCTATTTAGTTTCGTGGTCGATGAGATAATGAGACGAACTCAAATGGTCAGTGTTGAAATAGCCTGTGGTAAAAACCTTGTCCATCTGGAACAGACAAACAATATCGTTCCCGTCCGCGAATCAAAGTCAATTCAATTTATCAGCTACAAACCGTGTACCATAGGTACATGGGAACAACTTGCTACAGTTTCGATCACCGGAAAACCGGAAAAGGGACTATACAACCAAGCGATGGAGGCGTAGGCACGTTCAGTTTGTTCGAATAGCTTTGATGCACGAGCGCTCTTCACTGCGCTCTCCTGCCCATGTCATCAACCACTGCTGATCTGAGCCCCGGAGCCCCCATCCAGGGAGGCGGAAGTTGCTAACCCGACTAAGTTTATTGGTCATCGTTTTCACACTTCGTTTCCAGGCTATACAATGTCCACCCGTCGATTGCTTTTATTCAGCACAGGGCTGGAAAAACCAGCCCTAATACATTGACGGTCAAACACTTACATCTTTCGTGTGTCCACTGCGCTTGCTGGCCACGTTTCTGATCCATAAAACAGTATGGATTACGCCGCCGTAGTGTAAACTCTTCGCTTGACGGGTGTTTTTGGATGGACTGACCAAAGTCATGCTGTCATTTGTTATGCACTCTGCATTCACAAAATCTAAGGTCATGCTCTTAGAAATGCAGTCACTAAACACGTCACCTAAAGTCCAGGGAAAGGCACTCGAATTTTTAGGGCCTTTTACGAACGCTGGAATCTGCGTTACTGCTGATTTTTGTGTGACAGGTGAGGTTAATGCATGAATCTGAAAGGCTCCGGTCGTGTTTGTCAATTTGAAACACCCATGGTGTCAAACTGGTATATCCCTGAATCTCAAGTGTCGCGAGTATCGGGCTACAGTGTGGGCTGTTTTACTGTATGGATGTGAGACTTGGCCTATTTAAGCAGCGGAACTGAGATCGTAGTCTGAAGACCCTGGCTCGTAAGATTTAGTACCAGCGAATTTCTAATGAGTCAGTAAGAAAGCTAGTTTGGTTGTTGAACGGGTACTTCTATTAAAGAATGCGTCCAGCAACATAAGCTGCATTAGTTGGGACATATGTTGAGTATGCCTATTCATCGTTTGTCAAAGAGTGTGTTGTTTTCCGTGCCTAATTTGATGGCGGAAGTAGCGATGTGGCCAACTGTTGATCTGAAAGACAACTATGAATGAGATTACGAAAAGTCTGGGTGCTGTCGGTGCTGCTCAACTTCCAGGATGGGGACCGCATGATCCCCACTGCGCCTGATTGTAGACGCTGCAAGTCAGCGCGGCTAATCTCTGTCAACCGCGTTCTTGTTATCAGTTTCTGTGTAGCTGGCCTGAATGAGTTTCGGGGTGTGTATGCATCCCGGAATAATTGTCATAAGTTAGCAGGTAGTCCGTTTCCTATCCAACTTTACCCTCTTCTTTAAATAAATCATGGTTGTACGGCAGCGAATTGTCAGTGTTGAACACTGACGCCATGGTAATGATTGTAATGCTGATGACGACGAAACTCTATGCTGTTCCGCATTAATAAAGCACTTTCCTATCATTCACCCACTCCATTTTTATTTTTGCTTTCGAATGAGATTTTCTCCCCATTTCGCGTGTTGAGCAACCTCAGGGCGAAGTAAAAGGTTCGAGTGAATCACCTGATCGCCCAGCATTCTTGCGCTAGGCCTGTCACATTGTGAGGAGATCCACTGCCTGCGTCTACGCTGAGATGCGTCAAAGTTGGATTCAATTATGCTTAACGGAACTCAAAGATTTGTTTACTTGACAAAACTGGCCGACCAGTGCCGAAAAGTTTCAGAAAGCCTATGATTAATATGCTCCACCGAGAGGTCATACTAAAATGCATTGAATACCGTACAAACTAGGACATGAGATGACGTTTGTCTAGCGGCTTCAGGCAAGGTGCACCATGAGTAAAATCTTCAGTTGAAATTCCGCTGGGTCGTCAATTACCTACAAACTATTTCGCAATTGTGTATGCTTCCCCTGTTAGTTGACCTAGGTCATCCATATCAACCGAAATGCCTCCATTGTCGGTTAAAACGTATTTTTAACAATAGAATCGACCGGTGAGTACCGTACATTGATTAACCACCAATAGAATAATAATTAAAATCGACAGAGACCTTGTTCCAGTGAAATTATTTGACACATTATGTTCATTAATAATAATAATAAAATTTAAAGGTACTTTTTGTAGCATAATAGCTGAATATTTGATCAACCTACCTCAAATTCCAAACGGGTGTAGGCTGCCCCAAGAATGTGATTTTCATGATCACAAATGCAAAGAGCCTCCAATTCATGGTGGTTTTCCAGAAGCGATCGACAATGTGCTTCCCATGGATTGTAGTACGGATAGGTAGTCATGGTTCGTGAGGGCACTGATTCCCGGCTTTGACAAGGCCAAAGGTTCTGGAAAAGTAACACACGTGCTGCTAGACTTTAGGCGGTGCACCTTAGGGCAAGTGAAAATAAGTAAAGAACAAATGCGCACCCTGTGAAGAAAATCTCGTAAGCGCAAACAAATGATACATTGTACACGTTCTATGAAGAGAAGTTAGGATACAATGCTATTAGTGTCTATTAATTTTACGGTCCTCCCAAAAGAGACTTGATTCTCAAATTAAAGATATATTTTTCGACGGGATTTCAAGATAAGTGTGTGCAACCTCATTTTTTTGCAGGACGTTATACACGGGAAACATATGAATATTGCCGAAAATAATAATCTAAATTTGATGCAAAATAAGTACGTGTCAAATATGACCTATTGGTTGAGCTCTCAGCAGCCTGCTTCATCTTCATTTTAGGCAATAATTACCCTAATACCATTCCTTAGACGGAAAATTTACAAATGTCCCTCGCATAATAAGAGTGACGACAATAGTGTGACGGCTTAAAAACTCCGTATCTTATTCATCCACCTCATAAAAACCCCAAAATCTATGAATTATGCAGTTTTAACTTCTCCTTTAAGTCTACCATTTGCAGGTTCAAAAGTAGTTTGTACTTGCGTGTTGAAAACATATAACAATCGACCATAAAGACGCGATGGCTGAGATTGGTCGATTGTCTTTAATTCTAAAACACTGTGATATTGTGCACTGGTACTATTTATACTCCGCTCACATTTCCTCGCAAAAAGCCAGGGAGTTTTGGGTTTGATTTAATAAACCTATCTAGATTTTGGCCTTTCCCAGTCACGTCGTACAGTTGAAAAGCCCGGCTTTCCTCATAGTCTTAAGGTTATGTCAGCTGTCACACGGACATAATGGCTGTTCAGATAAATGGTTATAGTTCATCTGAGAAAGATGCTGATGCAGTCTACTGCTGTTGCCACCCAAACTGGAAGTAAAAGGGTAAATGAAATGAGCGGATTATAGCTCAGACAGGAATTTTAGGCCCATGACATGAGAAGGAGGACTATGATGGATAACTGTGTAGACACGGCTTGGAGGAGATAAACCGTTATCCGTTTCGAATAACTTTGATGTGGGCTATATCGACAGGATTGGATCGAGGGTAAACTTGGGTTAAAATAACCTGTTTCTGTAGTGTCTCATCCTGGAATACTTGAACCGATGTACACGTGTTTCCGTCTATGTGAAGATCTCTATCAAATCTGACTTATAAGCTTCCAAGAAGGGCCATCTAGTGGAAAGTGTTACAATTAATATTTCAACGGCTTTTGTCCTTTCAGCTCAAACGAATGCTTTATCAACAGTACTATTCAACAAGGCTGACTAATGGTCATATTACTTTTGCTAGAAGCTGGTAAGTTTGTCTAAGCTGAACCAGCAAGTACGTTCATACAAAGCTTTTGTCGGGTCTTTAATATTCTCCTGGATTTCATCTTTCCTGATTAATCATCTTGTCTGTCCATTGAGGCCTACGCCATTGGCTTTTTTCAAACCTAAAATTATGTATTATGTTTCTGAATAACGAAATTAACAAACCAGTAATCGACATTCTGGCAGCTTGACAACTGTTCTGGTAAAACAGGCTCGTAAATAAATACGAAACTGGCCGTCCGTATTGATTTCTCGTACATTCTTGATTTCCAAACGTACCAGTTCGGAAATCACCGAATGACCGTCTTATTAATGCAACAACCCAAGTTCGAACGACATTTTGGGTCAGAAATTCTACATCTAAGCGGAATTTCCGATGAGGCTATGCTGATTGCTAAAGGATGGCTCAGTAATGTACCATTTTCTACTCTCTTCCACGTAGCCACGCCTATAAACATCTGGACGTTTGATGCGTGGAATGTGTTCACAAGGCTTCTTCTGCTACATTACAACTCTCTACCAACTTTGCTATCTTGTGGCGTTCATCAGTCAACGTCTTCATCCTTTGAAACAGTTATCAAGGTTTATCTCAGCGTTACGTATACTGTTAAAGTAATTTACTCCAATTCCATCTTTTTTTCTTGCCTTTCTGTTGTCTGTACTTTCACTAAACTCTAACTACTGACCGAATAATCGGAACAACTAGTCTCTTAATTCCAAAATTTTTCCAATTTAATGGCTTTAATCAGTTGCGGAATGATGGAGTAGTGTTCTTGATACAATAGAAATAACATGAGAACCATTAGTCGGCTGTGGGTGCGACAGTCCCACAATATCACGTCATCTGCTAGAAAACGTACGCTAGAAAAAGTACAAAAATTGTTTTGCGTATCAAACAGAATATTGAACAATACTACGAATGCTCACTGAAGAAGAAGTAGATTCAAGTTGCTGATATTCACCATCTGTTTTTTAAGAAAGTCATCCCCACTCAGAAAAAGTGCTTTTGCAAACGCACTATTTTCGTCCTCCTTGCGAGGGTTATTCCGTTGTGTTTACCATGTAATCCCCTTAATTTGAGGGACCAAGAGGAGGAATTTTCGAAAATGGAATTGAGAAACCAGAGGAATCAAAAATTTTATTCAACTGAGAGTGGTGATGCTAACAGGAAAGCAAAAGTGAATTGGTTAACCTGGAGGACCTAGACAGGATAAAGCTCACTATACGAAAGTGGATTTATGTGCCTAAGTTCCGGTAGCCTGAAGAGTTTGGAATACGCCCTTTAGTGGTTCATTCTCCCAGGTGGGGCAAGTTTGACCACACTCTAGGATGCGTTTATGTGCTGTTACCGAGGAAACTATCGAGTCTGGGAATATCTGAACGCACCACTGGAGAAATTTGCTGCAGAGATAAAAATAACTTGTTTTGTGAAATACACTCATCTGTATACCAATTTGTCGGAACTTTTTCAGTAGCCATATTATTAGCGGATAAAGTCTATAAATAGCTTTGCCGGATTTGTCACCGATTAGTCCTCCTCATTCACTAGTGGACTACAGTTTATGTGGTGTAGATGAAAGATTTCGAAAGTTTTTTTCTCTGCCGACACATACATCTGTAAAGAAGAAGTGATCTTTGTCGTTCCATCTCACATAAACCAGTTGACTTACTAACTTTGTTTTTAGTTAATGGGCCATCTCACTAGATCACAACCGGGCTAGTTGGCGTTTGCTGTGCATTACCTAATGTATTTTATGAGTAAATTCAGATGGTCAGTTTAGAAAACGATCTTTGAACAGTTCCCAGAGATAAAGCCTCACATCGTTAGGACTACCCAATTACTTATGAGATTCAGAAACAGTGTTGCCTGAAAATCCCCCTTAATCTGGTCATTGAAACGGCATGCGCTATAGAAATTGAGACAGAATATAAGCTACTGGGTTGAGGTTTTTCTAACCCTCAGGTGCATTGTATTTTGTTTTCTCTTATATGACTGAAAACATCTCATTTTGGCATGCTTTGTACACCGTGCTCTGGTGCTTAGAAATGCCAAGTGTAGTCATAACGCCTAGCTGTGAGTAATATAATGGAAATGCAACCGAAGAAGTGCACAAAGAGAACATTCAGTTCCTTACGTCAAAGTGGTTGAAATGGTTGCTTCGACCTGACATGTCATACGTGATTCTCGAATAAAGTGGAAGCATTGAATCTTTCGAAAGCACGCTCTTTTTAAAACGTTTGGATGTATCTGCCAGACGTATGACCTCTTGGTAAATTAACTTAATGGTATTGCTTAACATCTTCAGTAAAATCCGCTCAACTGCTACAGGCCCATTTTATGGCTACCGTTATAAGCATGCCTTCGTCATTTTCAGAGGGGTGGGTATCGAAAGCCACAATTTTTGGCAGACAGGTTGCATAAAAACACCTTTTCTGAGAAAGTGTCTGGTATTTTTTGTTGTAGATGGTTATATGGCGTTTTGTTGCTGGAATAAGGGCACTGTTTAAGTAAAGCACTGGAAATCCATCAACAAAACTACGAAGACATCCAACACTTTCATAAAAAGTCCGCTACATATAAGTGGACTTGAACGATCGTTCGTAAGGTTCGAAAACCGTGGATAAGCGCATCGTATCGTGAATTTGCCAACACAAATATATCAAAAGGTTTTAAGTTGATGCCTTTACATCTAGCGTTTCCTAACCCATCACATAAAATATTAGATATACTTTTTATTGGATTTTTGCTCAACAACAGATAACTTTCCTAAATATTGGCTCTACGGGATCAACCAGTGCGATTCGTCTTTCCGACTTCTTCCCACTTCCATATGTTTAGCCTGCTGTTGTGTTATTGATCTGGTACCAGAACTTCAGCTTTACACGACAGAACAAGGGTAATCTCTTGTTCACACATCTTACAATGTTGTCTTGCGTCAAAATTAAACGGTATGATTATTACACAGATGTGTGGCTCCGCTTGTAAGAATTTTGCACCATGAACATCGGCTCCGCTAATTCGTTTACTACTCCTACTGAAAAGACATAAACAACGACATTCGTCGATGAAAACTTAATTTGCTGTACGGGTGCCGTCGTCCCTCATGAGTAAGTGTATCCACTTGTATCCACTTCCTCCGTTAATTGCCCGAGATTTAACTTAAGTTAAATGTTTTAGAACTTAGGGTGTTCGAGTAGCACTCATTTTCCAACTTATCATTAGGCGCGTTATGGCGATTCTACACTGGTCATGTGGTAGTTTGGTTAGAATTCCTACACTTCTGGGCCTTATATGTATCCAGTGGTTAGAAAACTTTAGGGATTTGAACGTTTTGTAACCATAGGGTCAATTTTTTTGGATTTCAAGTGTTTTTTTTTCAAAAAAGTGTAGCAGTTTTGACGGGAAATGAAAAGTCTCCACAGGTTTGTGTTTGGTGGGCATTCCATCTGATCTTCAATCAAAAGTCAGATATGCATTTCTGTCATAGGCGTCTATGCTTTCTTTAAACACCTTTTCATAATGAGGACAAAAACATCCGTAATACTTTGATTTGCATTTATGTGGTTCTTAGTCGATTTCACAAGCAATCCTACTCAGGTTGAGGAGCTTTTCAAATAAAACTAACAACGCTGTCTTTTTCCAAGTAAAAATGCGCTAAGCTGAAAGTGTTGCGAAGACAAATAATCTTTCGAAGCGTCGAGGACAAAAAATTTATCTAGTTTGAGAGTAAAGGTTCGAATGCACTACAAATAGCCAAAGAGGAAGCGCTTTCGTGTACGTCTTGTCGCCTAAGGATTGTGCAGGCTAACATGTGAAAAACACTATCATTTCAGCAACTTAAGAAAAGACATTTTATTTTCCTCGTAAAAAGTTTTCCAGATGGCTTACACTCTGAAAACATCTGAGTACCCTACATTACAGATTATGCACCGGTGCTCATATTTAGTTAAGGACTACAACAAGCGTGTCTGACACCAGTGAATAAATTCCACCAGCGTAAAACGCTGGACAAATCTCGACCGTGTTTCAATATTTTGTTTTGTTATCTGGCAGAATTATTACTGTACAGAGGCTCGCGAATTTAACGCCAAAATGAGCGCATCACTCGCACAAAATGGCAAGTTTCTTTTGGTGCTAATACTACTTATGCGATGATCATCGGTACGCTTATTCATGGAGCAAGTGCAAGCTTGGTTGAGAGATGAGTTTACTTGACTGATATGCAGTAACTGTACTGGATATGGAGACTTCCGAATATTAGAGTGCACTTCGCTTCTCCAATGTGTTGTCAAAGAAAATCGAATAATTTGCATAGAGTCAGCACTTAAATATCAGTAAAAAAACAGTATAGACCGGTTTCATCCGTCGACTTTTGCTGCCCGAATTGTAACATTTTTAGGAAGGGAACAGCTTAATCCACTTCCTTGGTTTAAAAAATGCTCCATTGAAACACGTCAAGAATGCTACACCCTTCAGCGGCAACTGATTGATTTTATGTCCAAGTTACCCCTAACTGTTTTGTACAAAAGACTGTGAATCACTTTCCAGTTTCAACTTCCCCCATTTTTTCGCGTGCGCTTATCTACAAAGCGTGTGGTTATTAGGTGATCTGTAAACTATCTGTAAGCAAACAAGAAGTGTTCAGCACCGTCGTGGACGGCTTAGCAATGCTTCGCAACTACATTCAATACTCACTGAATTTCAAGAACGTATTCATGAAATGCGTAACGTATTGTGTGAAATGTTAAAATTATACCCGTTATTTACAAAAACGTCTTTTATATCATAAAGTCAAGTGGATGATCAGTGTTTGCATAAAATATCGACTGTGGTGATCCCTGATCTCTGGAATTTCTTAATGTCCTGCGATGGCGAGCGCAATTTCAAGCCACAAAGCAAACGTTTGAACTATCCACCCTTAAATGTACACCTTTGATGAGTGATTTACAAGTTGAACTCACGAATGAAATGAAAACGATATGCACCATGTGTGCTTTTTCGTGGCAAGCAACTTGAGGGCAGGCGTAGCATGTGCGCAACGTGGATCTTTTCTGCGTTTTCTGATCAATCGTCGAATGAACCTAACGGCAAAAAGAGTGTCTTTCGTTTCGCGCTCTGGACGAAGATTAATGAAATCTAATATGGGGTTAGGTAAAGGGAACCAATCAATATTTTAGGTACAAATGGACCAAGTACCTCAGCATGTTCTTAAGTTGAATGCAAAGTGTGGTGCCCAAAGTAATCAGATGGTTTATTTACGCAAATGATGAATGTCCCTAGTATGGAAAAACACTTACTTGTTCCAAAAACATCGTGAAATAGTGTAGCCCACGCCAATAAATGACACCCACTCAAATGGATGTGAACTTTAATTGATAAACAACATACATTTGTGCAATTTCCCGCAGAGAACTGTCAGCATTTTCACTTTTCTACGGCAGTTTTTAATTCGTAATTACTATTTTTACACTGACTCAACATTAGAAGCTAGTTTTAGTGATCAAGCCCAATTTTTAAGTTCTATGAACAGCCGGACAAAAGTCCGTCATTCCAAACAAATATGTTGATTTATATTTTCAATCCCTCAGTTGGGTAAAAAAGATGAAATCATTGCGAAAAAAATGCTGATGCAAAAATTGGGATTTACTTGCTCTTAGATACTTGATCAACGAAAACATTTTGGTTTGATGGACACTGCTAACAAAGGAAAGAAGGATCACATCACGTGGCTCCGTTCTCCGGCCTGCAGATTATATGATGTTGTAAACAACACAACAAAAACCGTCATTAAACCCAATCAGCTGCGTTACCACACGTCCGTTGAATAGAAGTATGTAGAGTTTTGGCCTCCGAAACCTATGCATAATTAATGGTTTGGTACTGAACAAAAGTACATAACAGAACCAACTCTCGTGAGATTCGCCTCTTGAAAACCTCAAGACGTATAATTATGTGTCCGAAGCACAGTTGTGAAAGCCAGCTGGATGCTGCTGATTTGGACAGTTTGAAAAGTCACCTGATCACACACCATTTGTCAAAGTTGCAAACTGGTATCTGGAGCACCAACAAATATTTGATGGGGGGATTTTGTTATATGGGGAAGTGAATCCATTTCTGGCCTAACCTCTCATGGATCCTTTCTGCTGGACCTTAGCTAAATCTCTCGTTCATGAGGTTTTAAAGCTACTTGAAGTATTGCACCAGGCCGCCTCATGTTTGAATTGGTACAATATTCGGGGCATCGCGACACTACTCATAAGGTTGCTAAAAATTCTACGACAGCATGACCGATTTCGCCATTATTAAGGCTCATCAAGTAGGAGCAGTCCCCGAATTTCCGTCAACCAAACGTTCTACTTGAACCCAAACTAAAAACATCAAAAAAAGATTTGGCTGGGTTTCAGCTGAGTTTCCCGCAAAACCAGAATCTGTTTCACGCAATTTGGCTTCAAGTAGAACATAAGGTTGACAGAAATTCGGGGACTGCGCCTACTTGATGAGGACCAAGAATTTCAAAACTCTTTGTTGGCTGTCAGGGAATTTGTGACAACCTTGTGCGTAGCTTCATTTTTTCGTTTCGTTGGTTTAAATATTGTGATTCATATCTTGTAGTATGTTGTGAGTAATCCTTAGGTTTTTCATCCAGACCCTTTCCAGACAAGTGTAACACAAGCATCAGAACCGAGACTCTTGGACCACCACGAAGTTGTTAGCATTTTGGGGATAAATTTGCCGGTTTATGAACGTGAGAACATAAATCTGGATTCAAAAATTTCCATGACAATCAAAACCCGCGAATGCACTTAGTGCATTACGTCTATACCAGCTTGTAACTAGTTTGGTTCCAACGAACGATGCTGAATCGTGTTCGAATCACTTTTGTGGCGATGTCTTTCAAATGACTTTGATACACAAACGCCATCTCGTACTTGGTTGGTGCGATTTTTGGGGTAACACAGCGTATCGCACAACACTGACAAAAACTAATAAATTGCTCTTACTTGATGAACAACAAAAATGACGACAGCACTTGTTAGATGTCGAGACTTTTCTAAAGAACTATTAGTAATTCGTTACTACAAGAATAAGTCGATTATTGGCTGGAACCGGAATCTCGGTTAAGGTCAAACTTGTGCGGTTTAAAAACCACTCGTTGTATCTTTGGTTCAAATATTATGAAATGAAACAATCAATAGAAGGGTCATGTCTCCGATCTAACCAAGCCAACCTGACTAGCCTTAATGGAGACAGGAGCCACCTACAGTTTTGCTATTAACAAGGGGACTTTAAAACGTATCAGCAGGCACAGTAGAATAAACGCAAGGATTGTGATTACTTTTCTCACTCTCCTCAACCGCTAGACATAAAAGTGAGGAATATGAATGTATATATATACATGTAAGAGTGAGCAACATGCTTACGAGGTATAAGTTCATCACTCTTGCGTGCTCAGAACCATGGTAACCAAAGGCACTGTTTCAAAACCTTTTGTGTATGCAATCCAGTAGATGGCTTTACCAATAGACCGAAGGTTTGTGTTTGGGTTGTGCAGCTATATTCTAGACTCCTACTTAGGAATGATACTTTTTACCGGCACTTGTTATGTGTCTGATTCAAGACTTTTAACACTCATTTCGTCAGAGGCGCACCTAAGTATCCGCTCTACGCACCACTGTGATAAACGTCAATCTGTCCTGCTGATGTTAGTACCGTCGCAGTTTTGGGAAAACGTGAGGACCATATGGGCGGCAGATAAATCTAACAGAAATTTTTACGCGTTTGGAGGAAAATTGCCCCTAACAATCGGGATAAAAGGTAGTTGCGCACTGTTGCATACTCACCTAGGACGACATGTCAGCCTGCTTCTGCTTTCACTCTCTAGCTGCCCAATTTTAAAGTGTGTGCTTGTCAAAAAAGGCCGATTTATGCACTACCGCCCTGGAAAATTCAGCGACGCGTTATAAGTGATTCCTTGATTTTGACCTTCCACTTCAGAATTTACAAAGGCTCTCTGAGAATATCATCTGAAGGAACTCACGCTTTTGCGCAACCGTTGTAAGGCAAACATTCCACAATATGTGCCGGGTTTCCACGCTAATGTAATAGATTAACCGCACCTACTGTTTCAAATTTCAAATTTCAAATTTAACAAGTAAAGTTGTGCATATATTTTGTACGCCATCAATAACCTAATTGTGTCCGAAGATTTCTGATGACTTTCAACCCAACAAAGTACATTTATTTATCGAAAGGATGATCAAAGGCATCTCCGTGCGAAGGTACCAGTTTAAAAATGATGGTATTCGATTTTAAAAATCAAGATGCCTGAACGGTAACCATTGAGTTCCTCACGCTGGAAGACCTGTAAGTACCGTAATACGAACCAGTTCTATTCAAGGTGATTTCCTATGCAATTTGAAAACTCTTAAGCAGCCCAGGTCATTTTTCTAGGGAAGCAACACCCCACAGAAAATAGATTATAGGTGTTTTACTCTCAGATAAAGAGATACCAAAGAAATTATCAGCTCTATACTCAAGTTCACTCACATGATCATATGACTGGTGCACTTTGACATCACCAGCTGCCTTTTTTCCTTTATGGTTTCATATGAAATGTATACAAATTAATCAAGCTGTTTATTGCTCCGTATATATACTTATCTCATCAAGTGGGAGGGTCTCCACTCCTCTTCTCCATTTCTCAAAAGCGGCTTACTACAAGAATACTAGTCAAACCATGAGTTGGCTATTTGAAAATAAGGAGGTAGTGCGAACCGACATGCCGCAAAATGGGTAGGACCAGTAACAAGCTGTCCAAAAATTTCGCATACATTGGTACATAACTAAAAAAGCTTCACTGAATATCCTCTGAATAAGGCGCTGATGAACGTCGTACTCTGATCGGTGCTAACTGATTGTGATGCTGTAACAGGTGTAAGTTACTTCATCTATTCCAGGGTTGATGACATTTGTGAATGCATACGAACTGTATCCAAGTGGAATGATGAAACATTAGAGTCTAATTGCGGTGCGCTTCCGAAGTCCACTTTCACCTAACGACCCGAAAAACGGCAGAATCTTAACAGGCAGACTTTGTTCGGTGACCCTGTATTAGTTTGGTAGGTTTTCATACATTATCTGGAAACACTAGATTATAAATCCTCTCTTTATTAACGTTCATCAGCTGTGTTATTACTTGGTCATAGCTACACTGGAGCTTCTCTCCATTACATAACCGGGGCATGCCAGATGCCCATGGATAATCACGTCTAAACAAGCGAAAATGTTCACTTTCACCGAAAACCCTGAACAACAACCTAGTAACTGCCTTGGTTTTGTCGATCGTTGTCTAACCTTTCTAACATACTTCTGGAATGTACTCATTAATGCGCTAAATAGCGAAACATAAGATTTTTCAGCACTTAATTCTTCCTTTACCACATTTTTATCGCACCCATACCAAATTCTGTTGTTTGTAATATCCCCTAAATTCAAAATTGCTTTAACCCAAAGTTCTGCCATCCCACTGACCAACTTGGCAAATATCTACCTATATGCTCCCAGCAAAAGATTCTCTCACTGCGGCCTCAATCTTTTGGAGATCAGACTATTTGAACGTACATTATGCAGAGTTATTACGTCCCAAATGATGTGGTGCAAGTAAACACAGAAATACCAATTTCGAGATGGTTTGGTCCGAATTCCAGGCAGAGATATTTCAAAAGTTTGGTAATCAGTCAGTGTGTTCAAATGTTCTACTCATCTTGTGCAGCAGAAGGATTTTGTCATACTCATGCAACGTGCAAAGCAGTGAAACTTCCTTGTAACTCTTTTTTTTTGAGTGCTTGTAAAGGTCTCTTCAAACACTTGTATTTTGCTCATTTTGAACTCTCCTATATTTTAAACGTTGGGGCATTCTTGGTAAATATTTGCTCAGAATGACAGTGTAGCTTTTCGTAAACCGCACTAAATTCCATCGCGTGTGAGCACACACACATGCTTCTGACCGGGAGCAAAAAACTCCAGTGCACAAATCATTTCAGTTCAAATGTTTTTATGATCAGACCACTTTGTGTGAGAAGTTAGTAGGATCATAAACTTTCGATTAAACCCACAGATGCCGAACACAACCGGCATTTGTTGATCAGCTGATTGATTTTTGTACCAAACATATGCGCTGAGTTTTTCCACACCTAACTTTGTCGAAATCAATTATGTTGTTTAAAAAGTTTGAGCCACATCAGCAAATACCCGAGACAGCCTTATATGGATAATCGATAAGGAAATAAATTAACCATTGATAAATTCGATATTCACCCTTGAAGGATGTGCAAGCTGTGACCACCATAATCTAACTAAAAAGTATGAACCCGTTTTTTAAACGCCAACTCTAACACACACATTGCAAACGCATTGAAAAAGTACTTGATCAGGACGCAAAACTTCGGCTTATCGGATGAGTGGTCTGCCAACTGAACCACAACAGATACTTCGAAATCAATTGGAAAATGGTTAGAAACGATTAAAAATTCCTCTTTTCAGAAATGATTGGTAAACAATTAGTAGTCTTTAATTAGATAACGTTTTGCGTTTGAGAAAGCTTCATCAGGCCAAGTGAACAGGTCATCAAGTTGACCAGGTTTTACAGCAGACAGAAAACCAATCAGTAATATATCCTCATTTAAGTGCACTAGATCAGTTGTGAGTTTTAATTAACGGCTTTTGTCGTTTGGGGTGGTTGCCAAAATCTTGAAGTACCAAGCATTGATGGGTTGGAGGAGTTCCAAATTAGTTCTGATTGTGTTTGGTTCCTTAGTCTTCCAATTTAGGGTGCTTTACTTGATGATTCACAGCGGATGCTACTGGCAGGTTTCGTTAGTCTTTGTGAGTGTTGCGACAATTTAATTGGCCAGAGCGACTGCGGGTGAGATTTTGTCCGACGTTGCACATGTCCGATTAAGTTTGCATGGACTCGCCGAACGTCTGTCAAGTGGATCGACAGTTTATATCACTCGGGGCCATTAGACAGTCCCTGGTACCACTTCCACCATCGGTCAAACAGTCAACCTCCAAACTGTCCAAAATAATTCGTTTCATGTCGATCTACGTTTTGATTCATCAAGTGGTTTTTTTGTCACCTAATGGATAAATCATCGCCTCATTCTTTGGGTTAATCATACGTCAGGGTATATTTCTGCCGAATCGCCTGTTCTTTCTTGCTTGTTCTTCAAAAAGTACCCCTGATTCTTGCCTAAAAGCATGAGAATAAAGGACGGTGCCCTTACACGGTCACACCTAGCGAAAAATCTTGCAAAGCTTTTCATTAACTAATTTTTTTCATTTAAGAAGAACCTTGCGAAATTTAGTTTACACAATGTTTCGCTTGACTGCATTTTTCCAGAGTTTGAACAAAGGTTACGAGTAAGACAAATGTTTGTTGGAAAGGTTTTGCCAATTTACCCAAGATTTCGCGATCACTAACAACGCTAGAATTTCATCTCCCAGGAACAAATCTGCATGTATAGTGCGGTTTCAATTGGTTAACAGCCAGTCACTGTAGTGTATATATTGAAACCGAATCAGAAAAAATATTTTGATGATCAGATACCACCATCTTGCGTACATGACACTTCTGTCGTTTGAACTCATGAATATGCTCAGGAATTAGAATATGGTTATCACGTCTTACTGGTTAGAAAAACAAAATACAAACTGGTTGTTTCAAAATACTTTCCGAGTATTCTACCGTTTTTGACCTGATTGCTGTTTTTACTTCCTGCGACAACAACCCGCTAGTCTTTTGAAACTTTATGAGCAACAATTGAAGTACTGCATTGACTTAACAATCAGAAATGTATCAGTAAAAATGAGTTTATAAAAGCTAACGAACCGGCCACTCAGTTTCACAATATCGCCGGAAAATACTTACTGGCTTGTGAGCTAAAAGTTTACCATCTTGTGTAATTTTTATGCAACAGCATGAATCGCTTGCAGATATTTTCATTATTGGCACTGAGACCTTCCATAGCCATCAATATCGGCGAGTTAAAAAGCTGCCTTGTGTCTGGTAAAATTGCGTAAGTTTGGGTTCGGATCATTAGAGATTTATTCTTCTTGGTTCAAATTTACGAAATAAACCTACAGGGCCAGTTCGCACAATCATTCGATTGGCGTCTCCGGTATAATCTTCTGATGACCTATTCGCAAATGCGATGAAGGTTTTCGTAATTCCAAAATTTCACCAAATCCTAGGAATGAGAATAAATGGGTGAAAGTTTATAAAGGAGAATTCGTTTTTACCATAGGGATGGAGATACGGAACGGAACCACTGACTTCTCTGCCTTTAATGACCCTATGCACACAAAGAGGCATCGCACACATCTCTTTATTGAGGGCAAACTTAAGTTGACCTTGGTATAGATTTTTTATCAAACCAACCAATGTGTGGTGGTCGTTGGGTTAGAACCCCATCATCATCAAAGGTCAGAAACTGATCCTGTTGTCTCGAACATCTGAAATGGAGAGCTCGTGAGGTTAACACTAATTCCTCGTTACAACGGTTATCCTGTCAGACTCACAGTACATTCAAAAACTGGGACTTATTTTCTCGAACAAAATTGCCCACAATGCTAAAACGTAGTTGGGTTTCTAGAGATCCGATCACAATTTCACTATAAAAACACTACTTTGTAACTGATAACGCCGCTTAAAAAATCCTCAACCAATTCTCTGGGGATTTAAATATTTTCAGCAAAAGTATTGTATGTTCGTTTTTTTGTCCGAAATCTTTCATACGTGTACAATGTTACCAACATGGCCGCCGTAACAAATGTGAGTGTTCCTATTTCACGGAAGAGTGATTTTTTATTTAATAAATGATTTCAGATTTCTGTCAGTTTAAGCGTTACGTCGAAATGGTTAGCTGCGTTTATGTGTTAAGTATAGACCCAGAGGTGGATGATGTCGGTGGAAAGAGAGATGCCGTTTGACAGGACCGGAGCTAGCAAATACTGCTTACAGAATGAATGAGTAGATGATTAAGCTGCCAGTGTAGGGCATGCATGCGTTAAAAGCGTTATTGTGGCTCACATCGAATCACAAAACTCTCACTATTGGGCACTTTCTAATCGAAATTTATTAGCTTTTAGGACCAGAGGCTAGCGCTTGGCACACAAGTATCTCTAGTGTGTGAGTATGTGAATCCAGAATATACCCAAAGTTTGCCCAATTGCTAACCAATTTCTTATGACGGCATTCGGAACACCGCACATGTTCCGGACAAAGTGTCTGAAAGTCCACATGCGATTTTGTCCAAGTGCCTTACTTCGTCTGCGGAAATCCGCGTCGGTGACGGCTGATTTTCTATGGCTCAACTGGTAAAGCTGCGAACTGACTTGATACGGTCACAATATTTCATACTTTTTGAAGTCTATTTATTAGGGCTCATTCTATTTATTTCAAATTCCCTTTGATGTTTTCTCCTCCTTAAAAACAAGATTCCGACAATTCCATTGTAGTTTATTTTATTATAACATAGATTTCTCATCCTACCAAAATCCGTCCATGCTATTATCTCGTGAATTTATTGATTCCATTCTGAACCTCCTTCTGTAATGTGATTTATTGGTTGCTTCTGCCTACTCAATTGACAAGTGAAAGTCATCGCAAGTAATCCACCCAATTCACCTGCATAAAATGAATTTTCCGGCGACATTCGCAGTGACATAAATGGAAGAGTTCTGTCTGTGGAAATTCCGGTATATATTGTTCAGTCAGATTTACGTAAGAATGCTCAGAATATGACGTCACTACTGAGCCAGATGCTATCTTATCAAACACAGCATAGAGAAAGACTCAGTAAAATTTCCTCCGTACTTAAGAGTAATTAAGGACAAAAACCTGAGGAAAACTCAGAAAAGTTGGAAACATCAATTTTCCTGATTTGGATTCCTTCGTGTGATTTGAACCGAATTTGCGGTGTTTAATTCCGTTTTTGGATCGTGGCATATCTAACCAGAGTTTTTGGTACCCCTCATCTATAGAGGATATTATGTCATATATCTCGCCTGTATCACAATTTACCGAACAGTCTTATGATGACCACTTCTCAATAAAATGTATTCAGGCGTGAAAACTTGAAGCCTGACCGAATAAGCGCATCGCCGAATAACTGGGCACGGAATGGATATGAGTGAGCACAATGGAGGCCTGTTGTCTGGTCGCCGTGTATATAGTTTAACACTTAGCTCGACAGTCACTTAGATTAGATCCCCATTCAGGGGTTTTGGTGTACAGATTCAAATATGGACTGCATTATACACCTACTTTCTCATGCAACTTTAGTACATTCCAGTATATGAGTGTATTTTAGTTACTTGCAACGCTTGCTACGATTTTTATACCTTTAGGAAGGACGTTTGAATACTCAACTAATCAGTTTTGTGAGAATATGCTGAGACAGACTAGTAGAGGAGACATTATCCATGCAGTTCGAGATTAGCGTGGTGGGTCAACTTCAACTGCTAGACAGAACGACGCAGAGTTCTAGACTAATGGTTTACAGATAAAAGCTGGCTGCAGGCGCGCGCGCCTTTCTTGTCTGCCCTCATGTTTAAAGACCAGGTGAGATTTTGCAACGCTACCAAATGTGTACTTCCAAGCGACGGCCCTTGAGGTATGCCTAAATGCCTCTTTACTGAGTCTCTACAAGGCATGCCATTCTTGGCTGCGTTACATCAGCCCTACTCGCCAGCAAATTCATACCCTAATTTTGAAGTACCAAATCCTGCGAAACGCCGACCATTAGTTTGCAGCTGAACAGTACATGGATTGTAGCATTATTTAATGAGTCTCTACAAAGCATGCCATCCTTGGCTGCGTTACATCAGCTCTACTCGCCAGCAAATCCCCACCCTAATTTTCAAGTACCAAATCGTGCGAAACGCCGACCATTAGTTCGCAGCTGAACAGTACATGGATTGTAGCATTTACCTGCTCAACTAATTTTCCCTGTACTCAAAAAGTCGCACAAAATTTGTAATGCCAGACGAAGTGAACCGGTAAACCCAAAGATCGGGTGATGTAACAAATTGCACCATTGTCTGGGTCTCCTATTCGTCCATTTGAAATCACTGCGTATTGAGGCTCTGTGCCATTGTAGTAGGAAATGAAGCCTCTTTGACACAGGGAAGGGGTCAAAATAGTCGACCGAATCACACCGAGACAGTCTGATGTAGCGCAAGGGTGATAATATAACAGTTGGGGTTGTCAACGATAGCGTTTGATGCTGTACACGGTATGATTTCGAATCACCACAAGAACCCCCAATTTGTATATACCTGGGTCAATTAGAATAAATGTATTTTTGAAGGACATTAGATAATTGTGATGTGATCCCTTTGAACACTGTTGAGATTCACTTCTTAACTCTGCAATTAGTGCTGAGCAATCAGGTGAGTACTTTCTAGCCCTTGCTTCTAGCGTCCAAATCGAGCCAAACCCAGGGTTGTTACTACTTGGCAGTCTTGTACGCGGTAGTAAACAGAATACTAACATAATTGCACTCACCGACAGTTGGAAGTCCACGAATCCCAACTTTTGGCCTATTTTTAGAACTGAATGGTTATATCGCAACCTAGCCGGAAATCCTCAGCACTCATCCAACCAATCAGTTTCCCTCAATTTTCATTTCACGTGGCGAGCATTCATGTGGAACGTTTGAGTTGGTTGACCACATAGCGAATGCGTCTGATAGCCTGACGGATAAAATGTACCGTATGGGCGATGAAGCAAATCGTAGTCCCATTGTAGACCAATGACCTCGTTCTGTCCATGTAGTTGTGCGAAAAACTGCATTGATTCGCGTGGCACATAGTGTGTCAGAACACTATTTTTGGATTAGTCGGTCATCTGTTTTTCCATATCTCAAGGTATATTTAGATAAAAAGGTCACTGCAAAATGATACAGAGAGCTATCCTCCAATTCCATATCGTTACTTCGGTAGGGTAGTCTACCATTGATCCCAATTAATAAAGTCAACATTAAATTCAATGCAGTACAATACGATGCAGAATCCACTAAATTGAAGGCTCCATTGTGCATGGACCGTTTTTATAGCGATAACACGCAGTGATAAAACTCAACTTGGCAGAAAGTCGACCCGACATCTATGGCAAAACAAACATGCTTGCTCAGTATTAAGAATAAACAGACGCCCATGTGTCCGAAAATTAGTTCGCCGATGTCGGAATTGTGCCAGAAAAAAGAGTTTTTCCAGGCCCAGAAAATACCCATTGATTTATTTTTCTGGGACCTCACCATCAGTTGTGTCTTAGTCAATCCAACACATTTTCCTCCTCTACTTGTTGATAGTACTTTAAATAAACAGCATTGAAACGGATCACTTTAGCAACAAAGTAATGCTCAAAAACACAAGAAATGACATGTCTGTAAACATCGCATTCAGCTTAGATGTCCAAAGGCATGAATAGTGAAAACTAGCCAAGACCTGTCTTTTTTAGCGGCTTCACATTCAGTGAAATAAAATGATGTAATTGCGTCGGGATCAGCATGGGCCTGATGCGGTTTTGTTACAGCACCACTGACAATCACATGAGCATACGAACCTTGTGAAGCTCTCGTGTGCGAACGGATAAGATCTCCTTGAATTGTGACCAAGCGTTTGTAAGCTACTTGTCAAAATTGGCGAACAGATGAACGACTACCTGATCAACTAACAGTAAACTTATCAGAACTATCAATTAATTGTCATTCTTCCATCCATGCATTTGATGAAAATAGCTTCATTTTACAGCTGCGTTTTCCAGCCAGTAAGTATACCTGCAAGAAGTAATGGGATGCAAAAGGATGCATGGAATTTACGGGCTTACTCAGTGTCAACACTATAGTCCTTGTGAGAAGACCGCTGGTCACGTCTCACTGGTAGATTTCTTGACAAATCGGCGGTCAAAATCCAAGTAATCGGAAAAGCGCGTTTTTAATCTGGCTAGCGGGGGAGAAAGATGCTCGACCCGCACAACCTCTTCTATTTATGACATAGAAGACGGTAGTTCTGTAACGGATGGAGATTTATTTTAATGAAGAATCCAGTATGAATAGACGCAATGCCCTGTAAGATTTGTAGGCTTCCTACTGAAAGAACCAATCTTTGACAGTGAAAACCACAAAAAGATTCTTTTGATGATCTCTGGTCTCCAAATTCTTCCTTGTCTCTTACGCGCTACTTCGGACGATCCAGCACAACCACCAACCCACTGCTACGCACCACTACCCTCCACAATAATGCACTGATGATGTCACCTCGATTGGTGATGAAACGTTCGCAATCAAATTGCCCAGTTCAGCGAACAAGCCAACGACCACCATCCACGATACCTGAGCTACCAACATTTCCCTCTAGAGAAATACATTTATCGTTTATATTTATCCTACACATACGAATAATAGAATTTTTGATTAAGTATATGTGAGTTAAGTAAAGCTAAAATTGGGTTCGAAAACTGGACACTTACCGAACCGTTCACGAACTCCGAAGACATTGTTTAGTAATATTATGTCCCAAGGCTTGATTACTTGAGCAAAAATTGTTATCAGCACACAAGATCCTCGCGTAGATGGCTTTTAAACTTTGTGTTCCTATGAGTGGCGGACAAGTGAACTGATCCGGATCTTTCTGCAAGGAACACTAGTGGGAGACAAATACAACCCATACACATCACATATATACCCCTCACTATTTTGCAATTGACAGTGTACTCTAGAGTCTACACAACATATCCGTAACATAGTTGCTTAGTCGACGTACTACAGCAGTGGTCAGGGAACAACAACAAGAATATTTGCATAACTAATCTCAACACTTGCAATAATAGCCCATAACCTGCATCTAGATATACATTCTGTTTGCTGGACAAACACGCTCTAAGAATAATTGCGAGGTATGCCTGCTGTTGTCCGTAGTAATGGTAGTGGATTTCTATGGAAACTATTTCTGATAATCAAATCCGTTGCACGCAAGCAAGCGACAATCGGATTTTGTTGGAACGAATTGAAGAATGCGGCTTAAAGCACGATGAATAAAGGGGAATATTTTTGGTCATGTGCATTTTTTGAACACTCATTTTCCCGGATGTAGGGTGAATAGTTTACGGTTCACGACGAATGAAGTGACAGTACAATCCTTAACTTAAGTGGTTATAAAAGACGGCAATCCCTTTCAACATATAGGCGGACTTTCCGTCTGTCATGAGGGGAATATTTTTTTTATCAATTATGCTTTCTTCCCCAAAATGACGCGAACCAAACTGCTTCAATTTACATTTTTAAATGCCTGTTAATCCACGTGACTAGGAAACGAAAGTAAACCTATTTCTATCGTTACTTGTCATGTGTTGTTATTGTCAGAAAGCATGACAAATATTTCAAAAGTCTTACATTGACTGTACATTGAACCAGTCTCAGAGCAAGGTGTATTCATTTAGTTCGTAGATTCAGCTTGCTTCCACACATCCTCATTGTTAAAGTTGGCGATCCAGACACCCACTTTGTTTTTATATCTCACTGAGAAGTGAGACAAAGTTATCGTGAATTATGAGTGCTGTGTTAAGAATTTGGCTACCAGTCATCATTGCCGTCATAATCAGCAAAACAGCCCTAATGACTATCAACGCCTTGTTGCTGTGCGACTATGAATTATTTCAAAGCTGTACTGCAAACCAAAAGCATAGAAAATGAACGACTTAGCAGCTATATTTTGCTGCGGACTTCTGCAAAAAATACAAGCCGCATCGACATTAACCAAACGTTCTTGATCGCTTCCGCAATGCCAAATGTTGTGCTCTTTAAACTTGGGCCACCACTATGAATACGCGTTTGGTAGAAGACGATTTGGCATGCAGAGCACGTGATCAAACTACCTCAGATTTTGACGCCGGACATATTATTTCAGTTGAAGTCTCTCTCGCACAACTGAATATTTGTTTTCTAATTGTTTCGGCACTAGACTACACGGAATGTGATTGAGACAACGGTTATCAATAGCCTGATGAAATTTCAGTTCCGCCTCTCGTAGAGTCCGCGTATCAAAGCTATTCGACATAAAAGCCCGCAGCTAACCTGATACATTTATCAATCGATCAATCGATTCAATTTATCAGCCATAAACCGTGTATCATGGCCACACTGGTTCCAGCGATTACAGCTAAGATCACCGAAGAGTGGGAGCATGCCTTGAAGGCGACGACATATTCAGTTAGTTCGAAAATTGATTAGCAACGCACTAAAGGCAATATCTTTGATGCATGAGCGCCACCGACTGCGCGACTGGACCATTTCTGCCACTAACTAATGGTGAGTTGAGTCTCGTGGCTTCCATCCAAGGAGACGACAGATATTTACCCGACTAAGTTTATTGGTTAGTATTTTCATACTTCGCTGCCAGGCCATACACAGTTTACATCTCGGTTGCTTACATTCAACACAGGGTTGCGTGGGAGAGCTTTGCGGGGTAGACGGTCTTCTGGCATGCGGACTACATGTCCCAACCAGCGTAACCTGTAGAGCGGGAGGGTTCTTCCTTCCCAAGACCATCTGATGACCTTAGTATTAGTAATCCAATGATTTCATCAGACCTGAATAATTCCCTGAAGACACCGACGGTCAAATACTGACATCTTCAATATGTCCTCTGCACGTAGATAGCCACGTTTATGACACATAAATCAGTTTGGGTCAAACCACCCCACTGCAAATCCGCACTGAACAAACAAACTGGCGTCAGTGCCGTAGGTGCCGGAGGCTTGGAAAAGTTACCCGTTTCGACAAGTATTCACATTTCCAGCCAGTTCACCGGAAATCATATAACTGCCCAGGTAAACAAATTTGTCTACCACTTCGATTGGCTCACTTACAAACATGTGGTGTGGGTTTGATCCCACCCATTGTTGTAGCAGAGCTTTAGACTTTACAGCTGTGAAGCCTACCCCAAACAGTGCTTATTTAGGTTAAGTAAATCTGAAAGGCACATTTTTTATAACCAGATATCGCTAAAGTTGCTGACAATCAACAGATTCAAAAGCAGCTTTCAGATCAAGGAAAATTACCAACGTGAACGTCTAAAGGAATGGCATTGTTAGGTTAATTGTATCAAGGTGAAGATGTGGTTGTTGCATCCTGGGCTAGAGCTAAACGCAGATTGAATCTCAACAATCTGTCTCTCCCGATAATCAACTGACCTGTGCGAAATAACGTCAGAGTGTACCTTAGGGAACGGGGATACCTGGCTGACACCAGGATGTTTTTCACATGACGTCCTTGCTCTCATTTTGAAAGCCGGAATGACGGTGTACGTGCTTCATTTGGCTAGTATTAGGTTTGCGTTCCAAATCTTCTTCTCACCAGAATATCACCACCTACTTTGAATTGTGCGGCGTGCAGACCATTCGTCCCAGATACCGTCTGGTGCTTGGAGATTAATATCTCACATTGGATTTCGGTCGCTGATGTGGGTTGATGTCGGTGTCCTGCATATTTCTTCCAGAGTTTGTGTTGGAGGAAACCAGGTGGTCTGTTCTTTGAAGTATTTAGCCCACTGCTCAAGACAACTGTTGAGGGGGTGAATTGCCGTTCCGTCTTCTTCGCTATATTGTTTAACTCACATGAAATCAGTTGAAACAGGACGCGGTTGTTGCCTGCACTGGGAGCTTTCTTCATCGCCTGGGTCTTTGAAATGCATCGGCGTTCTCTGCCATTCTTCAAGCTCCTGATTATCTGGTGTTTGAGGGATCTGTGTGAGCCATCACAGTCGGTAGTTGCTGGTATGGCTTATCTGGCAGAAAAATATCTTCTGATCTCGACTATGTTCTGTGTTCATTTGGTCTGGCCAGATGGCTTGGACAAACAGTTATGAAAGCCGAGAGCATCGCTTTCATTCAGATTCCAAGAATTATTAGTCATCTGTATCACTGTACGTTCCCAATGGCTTTCTAGCCAGATCAGCTCGATATTCTTCAGCTACTGAAAATTGTCGCAGTTGATGAATGGAACTGCTCTGCTTTCGTACGCGTAATGCTGACAGAAGGTGAAGTGGCAACCGGGCCTGCACTATTGTATGACCATAGTCAAGTTGCGTACCCCGAAAGAAATGGCAGTCCCTAACTGAGGCTCTCCATCGGTAACTGTTAGCCACACGAACCGAATGAGTTCAGAAGTGGCTAGTGGTAGGAGGCCTCCAAGTACATCAATGTGAGCGTGTGTGTTGTACTGTGTTCGTACTGGCCAGGAGCAGGCAATGATCAGCACAAAACTGAAGCACTCGCCCGTACACTGGGCATCGACTCCAAATCTACCACCTAATTGTACTTCTTCCGAACTTAGTCGTCCAACTTGGGCATTCATATCAACCACCATCATTACCATATCCGCCCGTCTTGCCGACCGAAGCAGCCAAGACAGATCTTGGTAAAACTCATACTCAGTCTCCGAACTGCAGCGCACGCTGATACGACAGATAAACATCGTTTACCGCATGGACCTGCATCGAACTTAATTGAGCCAGACAACCACACGGTGCAAAGATGACCATTTACTGGAAACCAGTTCAGTAAGGCGCTTTCAGCTTTGGAGCGCCAGGATCACTGGCTACCCGGAGAGTGAATTGTGAATAATCTGAGGAGTACAACCAAAGTTGGGTTTTTATGCGTGTTTCGGGGACATAACCTACGTCGAAAGATAGAGAAGTAAGGCCTCAAAAAGGGATACCTGTTGCCCAATTTGACATAGAGTACGGACATTGAAGGCTGCAACGTTGATCAGATCTTTTGAGTTTGGTAAGTGATTATTTTGGTTTATTTTTCTGACCCAAGGTTTAGACGTGAATAATGGCAACGAGATATGCAGCTGGGTTGATCGCACTGCATTGTTTGATGGGTAGCTAGGGAGCGTGCGAGAGGACCGGTGAGCGAAGGGCTGCAAGGACGAACGATATTTCCCAGTTAATCAGGCCGGAGAAAGTGGTTTAGTTGAGATACTCTACCTCCAACCTTTGATTCAAAACTCTAACTCGCAAGGCGGTGGAAGGGTGTAGCTATTTGTTCGAAAAATCTACCCATACCCTCCACTAAACGTCTTAACCACAAGTCAGCAGTTGTTAGGGTCTTTGGGGGGACCCTTCCTGGAGCAAATGACTCAATGGCCTGACCCACTTGGCTGCAGGAAGGTGGCCTGCCCGAGGACGCAGTTAGTAATACATGACTGTCTCACTTCTAATACAGCTGCTCACAGTAGGTGCCTTTTGAGCAGAATCAGGCTCTTTGGTTTCAGACTTATTTCCACCGCACTGAATAATGCGCCAATGGTCACGTTCAACCGTTGGCCGGTGGCATGGTGCGGTTTTTAAGCCCGACTTTTTCTGTTGCCTTCGCTTGTTCTTTGAAGACGAATGAATAATCGTCCGCATATTTCAGATTGACAAGTTTTTCATCAGCAGCCATTTGAACACCAGAGGTTTAGAGACCTTATTGTCCTCGTCTAATTGTCTTGTCGATCATGACATTGAATGGGAATTATTGGTGACAATTATTGTCCAACAGTTCGATTTGTCCGACGGCATTTGTTGAGCACGCTTACACACCCACAAGTCTGGGGGTACATAGAACGCATCATGTTAACAGACCTCCGGGATCTTTTCACGCAAACCCTACCATGCCAACTTCACGCTTGATGCTTTGGAGTCAGTTCATCACGGAATTTGAAAAATGACAAATGACATCAGGGGATCTGTTAACACTGGAGTGAAGTTAATCCCTCCTAGTTTTCCGCAGTCACTAAGGGCTTTTATTTTTGCAAACGAGCACCACTACGAATTCCTTTCAGCCACCTGCACATGGACGGAAATAAAGTGAGCAAACGCTGATTGAGAACATTATGGTTAATTCATCGACATTTCAATGAGGGCTCTGGCTTCCGTGGTCAAGTACACTTCACAGGAAAGATGGCGATCTTGCAGCAACCTTGACATCAATGGCAAGAGGAAATGATTTCCACTGTTTACAACCTCAATCTCGAGTGAGAAATAGTGATATTTCCTGTTGGTGACATTTGTTGACAGTTAAAACGATCAGTCAGATGATGTGATCAGGTTTGCAGCAGTCTGTGGAGGCTTCAAGCGGAATAAAGGGGGAAACAAACCTCAACAACTGTCCACTGCGTGTCTGCCGACGAATGTTGTTATAGCTATACTTCTGAAATTATAAAGGTTTTAGCTTCACATTATCTTTTACAAGGTACCGTCGTTTTCGGATTAAATAATGAACAGTGACGACCGTTTGTGATTTCTTTTCATATGAACCCATGCAAATTATAGCAAGGCTTTCCGTATTGGTTTCTTATTAAAGATCGCGCTTTAACGAGAGTCGCTGCTGCTTAAATACACTCATTCACATAACAAAGAATCGTTGCTCTTCGGGTTACGTTTTAGCCTCCTTCATTTGTGCACCACTTTTGTTTTCTCCCTACCAAAATTGTTTCGCTGACGTAACTGAATGTTACGGCGCTGCCGTGGACCTTCTTACTTCCGGGATATACGGCATGGAATCTTATCTCAAGCAGCGATTTAAGGATGTTGAAACTGTTCACGTAACTGTCGACCACCCCGGACGAGAACTCATGTTTCATCCAACATAAAGCGCCCGTGGTAATCAGGATTAGTATCTACTAATCAGCAGGTATTTTCCCCAAATTACAGGAAGCTCATCAACTGCAATTTCAAATAAGCAGATGGCTGACAGATATAACTTGAACCGAATTTGCTTGCCACCGGTCGGCTAAGTGGGCACTTGTAAAAGTGCATCGATAAAGTAACACAAATGTTGCAAAATGCGTCAGGAGTAAGCACGTGATCATATTGGTCAGTTTGTACGAGCACCGTTTTCGCGTGGTACTAATCAGTGTTCTTTACTCCACAGCGTCGGTGATATCACCGATGACTACTCACTTTCTTATCAAACTATGTGCATGTGAGTCACAGAAAGTATTTCACTTGTCGACATACTGGCCTGCATACTTCATCTCCTTTTACCGTGATTCGTCAATGCACGCACAACGTTACTGTGTGCAATAAACTTTTCAATCAGTTCTCAAACCTACTCACACAACGGTGGTTCTGTAGACACCATTGTAGTAATGGATGTACACGTGTACACATACAAGCATGCACACAGGTATGCAACGAAAGTCGTGTAAGGGCAATCTAAAGGAGCACAGACATGGTGGTATGCACACCACCAACATCAGTTACACATCAGTAAAGACTCTCCGCCTTGGCGAAAGAGATGACCTGTGTACCCCAAAGCCGTGTGATGCATATAAACCCCTGGTCAGTCAGAAAGACTTATAGATAGTATGATTTTAGATAGATGTGTGCACCTCACCGCCTATCTTTAACAGACTGTTTCAAATTACACATATTCAGCCAACCTCTCAAGCGATTATCATCCATTTTGTGATCCTGAATCGAGAAGTACTATTGAGGATATAAAACCTTATCTGGGTTTGGTGGACTAAAATGGCGGGTGGATTCGCCAATGCCAAACATTTACATTTTCCCCTCCTTACTTTGTCCATCGCTTTGTTGATCTACGCCTTAGCTACTCCGGACTGGCCATGCGGCAATTTGGTGACGCAATGTTTCAAAACGATTCCAATGTGGGTCGTTCTCATTCTTTTGATTGCCGGAACCTCGGGTCTTGGGCTCATATTCTTGATTGACGTATTTGGAATGTGCAACAGCAAATGGATACCGGGAGCTGTGTGTGAAACATTCAAAATGCTTGTCCTCATCGTATCGGCCACAGCCGCTCTTGTGGGGAATTTGTTGTATACTTACTGGAAACTTCCACATTGGTCTTATACGATCTCAGTGATTGGGAGCGTAGTAGCCACACAGGTTGTTTTTCTGGCAATTCTTGACTGCCGCTGTCTACGCTCACGGTGAGCCGAGCAGAGTGTACCAGTGTCGGTTGGAAGCTTGATGTTGTGGACTGAAAACCTTAGTATGCGTGAACAATCAGTGATACAGTCTTTCAGTTATTTCGTTTCTACATGCAAATTCAGAGACAGAATGCACCACTTCTATCACTCGTTTCACAACGTCTCTTTTTAATTAGCTGGTGAGTCCCAAGATTTATCGCCTGTGTAACAAGCATTTTTTTATTTATTAAAGAAAAGTTTCAAAAATCCCCACTGAGTTCACTTCCGACTAGTCAGTTTGGGGTAAATATAGATATACGACTTTTTATGGTCATGAGCGGTCATCATCCACGAAATTCCGAGACCTCGTACAATACAGGCGTCTAGTTGATATACGTTTTTTATTAATACGCGTCTCAGATTTCAGGTGTTCCACTAGAAAGCATTAGCCACACTAATGTGATGACGTACTCATAACGGTTTTACTTGTGGAACTAATTTGGCCCAGTTTTAGAGCTGTGGAGACCATTGCCCGTTTAGGCATCACTTAGGAATCCATACCAGAGATTACAGTTCAATACCGCTTCAACTCGAGCGCCATAGCGGAGCTTGAATGCCAGTCACCTGGTAAGCAGGTGATTTTTTACAGAAAATTCGTCAGGTCGCGATAGGTGAAATGGCAGTACCTTCTCTGAGCAGACTGATGTGCCAGCAGCTGCTTTGGTAGAAGTACTTACCAAAAATTATCTCCTCGATATCTGTGTTAACGATGAAATTAAATGGAAGTTAAAACTGCCGGAGCAAAACGTTTGAATCTCACATAAAACAGTCAAAATTTGATGTTGCAGATTAACCTGACAGTGTGTCAAATATAGCAGTCATTTGAGTGCGCCTCAAGGTGCCGATCAGGTTGCTTGTAAAACTCAAGAATTTATTCTTAAAAATAAAAAAAAACAACTTTGCAACCCCGTTTCGCTGACATGTACGCTGACCCGTTGCACAGATGTCGACAACCAATAGGGTGATCCTGAGAAATGTTCGCTGCCCGTTGCACAGATGTCGACAACCAATAGGGTGATCCTGAGAATCTTTTCACAACGTATTCATTTTCTCAGGAGATATTCCTGTTCGTATTCAGCATCAAGACAAGCTCACGTGTTGATGAATAGTGATGATGAATACATCACATAACTCGTCCATCATTTGGCTAAGGAAACCGGAATAAAGTACTATTCAATAACATGGTTGGGCTTTTTGTCAAAGTGCCAAAAATGTCAAGTGTTTTATCGATTCAAATGAGCAACTTCTCGTCCGCATATCGGTCAAAGTTGTGTTCGCTTCATCCGTGGAAATGCTTCAAGAACAATCTTATCTATATTTCATCCTTCAACTGAAGCTTATCTGAACTGAATAGCTAAGGGTGGGGTAAATCTGAAGAAAGGTTGGAGATACTGGACTTCATACCATAAGCATAGCATTCTAATACAAGTGGCTGACTAGCGGTGTGGTCGTCTTGCACTATGTCACCTACAAATAATTACAATTCTCTAGTCGTCCTTCTCAGAAGATATGATCTGGCAATGACTGGCGCCTAAAGTGGCGCCTGTGTGGATCAATACCAGTCTGTTTTCACTCAAAATTCAGGACTAAATTTGACCAGTTAATCAGATTGCTGGTATATTTGGAAAATGCTTTTTACAAACCTGCGTTTCATTGAAGGGGGATGGTAACCTGGAGTGGCTACTCTTAGCCTGTGGAATTCTTCTGCAAAGAGAGTCACCGTGGGTCGGCTGGAAGAAGAGTTCCAGGGTAAACCATTATCCCCATCGGGATAACTGTGGTCTGCTTGACGTACGACTCATTTAACATTTATGCACATCCGCTGTCGAGTAACTGCCTGGTTGTATTAGCTGCTGACCGAAATCAGACGATCAGGACATCTGTGAGGAATGTCTCGGCCGGGTTTAGGCGAACCAGTGAAGTTCTGTGCAGGATCGAGTGGTAACCTGCTGCAAAAGCAACTTGTTTTGTCCGTCCAGCTCCTTTTATTTCCGTTACTATTTCCCGAGTGGAAGAAAATGTAATTTCATGTTTACTCCAGTTCATAGTTACATTTACAGATCTCTCCGTAATTGCAATGCTTGCAATCCAGGGTTGCATGATGACTACCCACGAGCATGACTTTCCAGTGATATTAAGTGGGGATTTGCGCTGACGATGTGGTAGATTTTTGGAAAACAGATTAAGGACGAATGTTTGGGATATAATTTTGAGCGAAGTTTGGTATCTTTTGTTATATTTCGTCAGCTATGCTGCCACTTTGGATGGGACAAGTAGCAAGGTAATTTGAGCAAACGGTGTTACAAACCACATGCTTTACAATTCGATATGCGCACTAATAAAAACGCATGGGGCTTTTTTATGTACAGCTTCAAACAGCTCTTTCGAGACTGTTTTATGACCTCACTTGAGAATTTCGTCCCAGTTGGAATGTTTAAAACATTGGATTGATGATGGTTGAATCAAAATTACGGTAGGTTCGACACCGCAAAATATATTGGCTACTAAAACGCACGTAAGCCTGGAACAGACATCATAGTGCATCTGAATGACTAACAGTGCATGTTGCACACGACTAAGTATTGTCTATATAGTTCATAACGTAGAATAATTTGTGTTATCAAAGCGATCGTCTCAACATTACCCCTCTAGGTTTGATACGGCTGTCCCAGTTATCTCCAATCAAAGCGTGACCGCATGGGCCTCCACTTTTGCCGTTATCAGCGCTTTTTAAGCGAGTACTATATCTGGTCGTAAAGGAATCGAACCAATAACATCGTTCAGAAGTGAATATGCTTACAAATTCAAGAGTTATTTCAAGGGCGTCCAGTGTGTGCTGGTGGAATAGCGGCTCAACGCATGCCTCGAAAGCTAGACCCCCATTTGTTGAACCAAGGTTGACGGAATCTACTTTCCCAGTGACTCGTGAACATTTGTGGTTTGAAGCATTAATCTCTACCCCAAATGGCTGCAAGTAAAAGTGACCAACTTCGCTAGGCTAACGTTTGCTACTTCAGCAGATATTCCATAAAATACTCATGAATACACGTCTAGGAGCGGGAAACTTGGCCAAGGTTATTCAGACATGATCATAGGGCGTGAAAAACTTAGATACAGTCTAACATCCTTTGCTGTTGGTCCCCGTAGAACAGAATATCTCACTTGGCTCAGAAAATTTTAAGTGTTCTACAATAAGGCCTCCTATATTGTATTTTTCTTGGGGTGAAAAAAATTGTTAAGCCTCCAAACAACAGATATTTCACCTGTTCTCATGGCGGCTCAAAGTCCTATTTGTGTTCTTTCTCTGCTGTTGCAGATGGTATTATCAGTATTCAAAATTCAAGTCTCCTTGTTCGGAGGAACTGAACATGCAGGGGCTAAGGTTTGCTGGAGGGTGTTTCCACTATGCTGAATCTTTCGACTTAGTAAAAATTTCCTTTGCCTCAACATTTACTTGCGCACAGGATCTAGAGTAATCCGTTAGAAAGTTTCACTGTCGGACATAGTTGCGTTCAGCTAACTCATTTGGTAGCGTTGACTTAACTTAGAATTATTGTCAGGATACGGAAGTAGTGTGAGGAATCTCAAGAATCCGTAAGGTGGCACTGAACCTAAAATATCCTTTTGCGAAATGCGAACATTTTAAGGATAAAACACGTGATTTGTCATGTCTCATTCAAATGAAACAACAGTCGATTTTGTCGGCACCACCGATGCATCAGTGCAGTGTGATGGATATCAAAAGGACGTTTGCGTAAATTGGAACGGGATAGAAGTGCATTCGGAAGTTTTGAAAAAGTGACCCTCATCAAAGAAAGGTAGGGCTTTCATCTAAACGCGAACAGCATGTAAAAATGAACACTTAGAGAGTTGTGTTCGTTGAAACCCTCCTAGAAGCTGGAGTTTGATGAGTTTAGTTTACTGTCACATATGCCTTTTCGTTCATATTATGTACAGATTAGAATGGCACTTTAAAAAATTTCCAATCACGTTTATTTAATCCATTCCCCCTTTCTAATTGGATGCGCACTAAATATATCTATTTCCACCGGTGATGTTCGATTGTAAGCCAATTTTTAGTCGCCACGAAAAAAAACAGACCGCAATTGGTCCACCATCATCAAATCAAATCTAGTTCTGATAAGGACGTTATATTTCGATGTACACCGATCATCTGCACGGATGATACTAGCGAATAGCCTAAGCTCTTCGAACGCTGTCGATCCCATTACCCTAGGCGGAGTCGCCGTGAGTTGAGTTGTGATCGGTTAGTTACAGATATTCTCCTGTTGCTTTATTGTATTGTTATTGTCAGATTTGTATCCTCAGCTAACCGATGGAAACAAGACTTGGGAGCTGTCTTAGTACAACAAGTTGAGCAGTGACTACGACCGTGACAACGACAAGGGCACTTAGCAGATCCAATTGGCAATACAGAATTTATGGTTTAAAAAGTGAACAAGGGATGATACAACTTAGTCCGGACTATTTTCATCTAGTTCATGATTCCACAATGTTCAGTCTACACATTCAAAAATTATAGATTTCAAAAAAACATCAGCAGCGTAAAAGCCTCAGCATTCAGATTTCTTTGCTTGAAATCCAAATCAAAACGAAGGAGTATAGTTCCTCATTATCTCTTCCCCCTTTCGAATGGACCGTTTAAAGTGAACAAAGTGGCTTACTTCGCGCGCCTCCTGTTTGAAGCCTGTGGATAGTATCCAGAATAAGACACCATTACTTGATATCTTGCATCATTGCCAATTTATATTGGTGATTAGTGGTGCAGTTGGCCCTAACGAAGAAACAGAAGTCACCCTGACATCTAGGCTGCTACTTTTTTTCCCAGTGTGCACCCAAATTAAATAAGACACCATTAATTGCTACCTTGCATTATTGCCAGTTTATATTGGTGATTAGTGGTGCAGTTGGTCCTAACGAAGAAACAGAAGTCACACTGACATCTAGGCTACTACTTTTTTTCCCAGTGTGCACCCAAATTTTCCGAGAAACGGCAGCGCTGAAGGCAAAGGTTTCGTCCAACTCTATTAGAGTTTTCGAAGGTTTAAAAAATCATACGCGGGACCCAGTAGAATGCTCGGTAAAATTGCTCAGCATCTAATCTTTTCGTCTCTTTTCTGGATAGTATATAGAATTTATGGTTTAAAAAGTGAACAAGGGATGATACAACTTAGTCCGGACTATTTTCATCTAGTTCATGATTCCACAATGTTCAGTCTACACATTCAAAAATTATGGATTTCAAAAAAACATCAGCAGCGTAAAAGCCTCAGCATTCAGATTTCTTTGCTTGAAATCCAAATCAAAACGAAGGAGTATAGTTCCTCATTATCTCTTCTCCCTTTCGAATGGACCGTTTAAAGTGAACAAAGTGGCTACTTCGCGCTACCTCCTGTTTGAAGCCTGTGGATAGTATCCAAAATAAGACACCATTAATTGCTACCTTGCATTATTGCCAGTTTATATTGGTGATTAGTGGTGCAGTTGGTCCTAACGAAGAAACAGAAGTCACACTGACATCTAGGCTACTACTTTTTTTCCCAGTGTGCACCCAAATTTCCTGAGAAACGGCAGCGCTGAAACCAAAGGTTTCGTCCAACTCTATTAGAGTTTTCGAAGGTTTAAAAAATCATACGCGGGACCCAGTAGAATGCTCGGTAAAATTGCTCAGCATCTAATCTTTTCGTCTCTTTTCTGGATAGTATATATATACAACCGTCATGTGTGTCCATACTCAACGAAGTTTGCTTCTTGTTCATCATGTTGTTAGCTAAACTTTTTCCTTATCAACTCAGTTGAGACTTGCTTCTGATGTTGTTTCATGCTAACTAAATTCTTTGCGACATAAGTTCCGTTCTTCCCAGTTTGCAAGTGAAGAATTGTGGCTATCTGTGGAAAACAGTATCTTCTTTAAAGAAAGATTAAAGAATAGTCTACCAACTTATCCGTTTGTTTCCAAGCTTCCAAAAAAGGCTAACGTTTTGATCGGTATGGTCAACAGGGTTATTCAAGAGTGGTCCATACGGGACAGCAATATTGTGTAACCAAATAATAGGCGGGAACTACCCCGGCGAAAACGAACTTGCTCCAATGTTAGTCGCTCTAAAGTACCAAAAACATGACTGATTAGCTCTCTATTTTTGTCAAAGTGCTACCCAAACCCTATCAAATTTCGCTGATGAAGGTAGGCATTGAGCAGCTGAATTATGATTTGTTAAATGTCAAGAGCACTTGATATGTTTCACTGGTGTTTGATCGACCACATGGAACAGCTGACCAAGAACTGTATAAATCGCGTGATCTAAATCATACAATCACGTGCTGCGACTGTTTGACTCCATTCTCAATGAGATTTTTCAATGCAGGAATGATGGCAGATGCCAGGCAGTGTGACTAGCCTAACGGGAGAAAATACAAGAATGTCAACGTTTCAGAGAGGTTTGGTAAACAATCGGTGGATTTTCATAAAGGAAAATACTCACAAGGTTGCTGAAATTTCTTCGACAGCCCACACGGTTTATTGCAGGGCAACGTTTCGCTTTTGATGCAAAAGCTTCATCAGGCCAAGTGAGTAAGAAAGAAGGTTAATTGGGTTTAAACGCAGTCAGAGAATCAATCCGTGAGATTTCTTATGACTAGCTGACTTGATCAGTCCTGGGTGTTCAGTGCGATGTTTCTGTTTGTTGGTTAGAGGGAATGACTAACAATAACGATAGACTGGTTAGGGAGGGAGGATTTGTCTTCATGATGAGCCCGAAGGTTTATATAGGTCAGAAAGCTAGGGAATTGCACACCAGACCCGGTGAGCATAAGCGTTATATTAACAGACCACCGAGAAACGCAGAGGAATACCAGGCGTTAGTCAAAGATTCGCAATGGCAGGGCATGCTCTAGACACTAGACATAGGATAGATTTAGAAAATGTGGACATCCTGAGACGGGGCTTAAGATTCACACCACAGCGACTGGTGGCCTAAGCGATGGAAATCGCCAAGCATTCCAGTGTGAATAGAATAGAGGGACATAATTTGCAAACGCGTGGAGAGCGGTCTTATATCAGGCGAGATGACACGAGGCGGAGTGCAGTTATCAGGAAATGGTCTGGGTAAAAAGTACAGAATCCAAGTAGAGTTAGATAGATCTAACAATCCCCATCCCCAAACCAGTTGTCCCGGAACCCTTCGACGAACACAGGTGAGCGAAATCTGTGAACGACCTCAAGAGGAATTTTCCATTAAGGTGTCCTAGACTGA
>NW_008751760.1:1202919-1219245 GCF_000715545.1 Opisthorchis viverrini
CCACAGCGACTGGTGGCCTAAGCGATGGAAATCGCCAAGCATTCCAGTGTGAATAGAATAGAGGGACATAATTTGCAAACGCGTGGAGAGCGGTCTTATATCAGGCGAGATGACACGAGGCGGAGTGCAGTTATCAGGAAATGGTCTGGGTAAAAAGTACAGAATCCAAGTAGAGTTAGATCCAATTAACAACCCCACCCCCATCCCCAAACCTATTGTCTCGGCAGCCTTTGACGAATACAGGTGAGCGAAATCTGTTAATGACCCCAAGAGTAATGTTCCACTTAGGTCTCTTAGACAGAAAAAGCAAGGACGAAAAATCCGAATTCATCATGAAAAGAAATCCTCCCACTCACTAACCATATCATCGTAAACGTTAGTCATCTCCATCTACCAACAAACAGGAACATCAGACTAAACACCCAGCACTGATCAAGTCGGCTAGTCATAACAAATCTCACGGATTGGTTCCCTGACTGCCTTAAAACCCAATCAACCTACTTACTTACTCACTCGGCCTGATGAAGCTTTTTTGTTAGGAGCGAAACGTTGTCCAATCCAATGTTGTCAATCCAACGCTTTTTTACAAAATCTCTCTTAAATGTTGACTTTCCAATCGGTCCCAAACATTTTGCTGATGAAGCTTTTTTGTTAAGAGCGAAACGTTGTCCAATCCAACGTTGTCAATCCAACGCTTTTTTTTACCAGATCTCTCTTAAATGATGACTTTCCAATCGGTCCCAAACATTTTTCAATTGACTGAAAACAAGAATGTAAAATTTGACTGATGAATCTTCCACCCTTACCCTTATGGTTGTAGAGTATGGTTCAGAATTGAACCCGCATTGCGATTAACGTTCATTCACAACACACTGGGTTTGCTTGTGACGGTTGCTGAATACCCGGCCGATTTACTTAAAGTAACGGCAATAACTGGTACCAGAATCATACAAGCTCAACGACTGAAGACGAAGCAATTTCAGGCGCAACCTTTCAAGGCTTTTCAATGGTGCGGCCCCGAATAGTAGTGTGCACCAACAGACAGATATGCCACATTCATACTGAACAGAAAGATTGTATGCATAGAACTAACAAGATGACTCACGGGCCTGTTTGCTTCAAATCTTGTCCAACCCAACTACTGCTACAATATCTAATGGTGAAGTAGCAAACTGAGCGATGAGCACATCTCCGCTCCGTTTACATGTCGCGAGTTGTTACTAAGAATCTCTAGGTGATCTTTGCCGTCGGTAGCTAGACAGGTGAGTGGGACGTTTCACAGTACAAATCCAGAAAGTTCATCCACCATTCTTGTGGGTATAGCGAACGTATTCTGTCTGGCCGCTAGCAATGCAGTTCCAACCAAAAGTTTCGAAAAACTTTCATGCGTCAGCATGTTTTATTTGTTTCAAAATGTTATTTGAAAACAGGCTAAAGAATTTGACAGCTACCACCAATTCCTTACTTTCCTCAAACTGTTAGCCTTACTTAGCCGTCGTGTTATGCAAGACCATTGGAGGTGCCAGTATCCTACACTCATTCAAATAAAACCCTCTCCATTAAATTTAACATCCGAGTATTCAAAATGGCATTTTTTATTCTATGGCCGAAATTAATTTCGAGGACTATCGTCTTCTGTTTCGCACTATGAACCGCTTTCTTTACTGATGTGAAACTTTTCTTGTTTGGTTTTGCAAACTTATTGATAATTTTCATCACGACACCTACTTTTGGCCTTGACAAACGTAGGAACGTACCGAAGCATGTCCGTCATGTGCCTTTATGAACTCTTTAGGCCGGGTTTGCTGCATACTTTCTCACCGTGCCACCCGACTGCACTTGTTCATTTGAGGTCGATACACAGATGTGAAGATCTACAAAAATATCCGACTGCAATTTGAGTGTTAAAACGTCACTCTACATTCATTCATGCAGTGGGGTAAGCTGAGTTCGTCCATTTGGCCAGCTTGAGTTGAACCGATTATTTTAAGTGCCTATATAAGATATTTCAAGAAACCCGAACCTCCAGCTTTTCTCCTGTAATCAGTCCTCTACTAAACCATGAAGTGACTCGGTTCGCTCTCTGCAACAAACAAGTAGTGCGGTCAAAGAGAATTCGTTGAATTGAGCAGCAAGTGTATGAAGCTTTTGTGTTCAATGAGGCAGGCAACTTTACACAGAGTATTACTAAGAAAAAGTAGCGCGCATTATTGACCAAATATTCTAGTCAATAACTGGATCGAGCCAGCAGAGCTTCGTTTCATAACTGCGAGTGGTTTGAGACTGCGTCATGACATAAGAGGTTATAAGCTGGACAACAATTTATTCTGGTTCTATTTTACAAGTGTGTTTCCTAATTTGCCGTACGTACTTTTGTGCACACTGCTCAATCTGCACAAACGGATCGCCATTATGAGACCTTGTTTCGGTTGTTATCGCCCCTTGACTGCAATACTTCATAGACCCGTTCACGAAAAAAGACTAATTGGAAAAGCAGCTTTCGTGGGTGAATAAAATTCAAAAAGCATTAATCTAATCACAGTTTGAATTTGGAATTGGTGTATGCATTAAGGCAAACGCTGGAAGGTCATCAAAGCCCCGGTGTTCAAATTGTTTCCGGTGAGAAACTTGTGTATCTGGAGTATGCAGGTGACATTGCCCTCATCTCTGAAAACCAAAGAGAAGAGCAAGCCTGTTGAGCAGACTGACCACCATCATGCCATCTTTTGGCATGTAGCTTGCATCTTCAAATTGCAAAGTCATGTTCAAGAACGTGCGGTCTCTGAAAATACCCCTCACAGTTCATGAAGGATCCCTGGAGACTGTGAAAAATTCCACACCTCGATGTTTTAGCTCTGACAGAAATGTGTCTGATGAAATCAGTGCAAAAATCTCAAAGACTCGAAACATGTAATTCCACACTCGATGTTTTAGCTCTGACAGAAATGTGTCTGATGAAATCAGTGCAAAAATCTCAAAGACTCGAAACATGTTTGCTAGTTTGTATCACTTGCTGCGTCAGAATGGCATATCACTGTGTCATAAGTGTCGTGTACACCAGGCTCCAGCTGGGGCTGCGTTGTTTTATGGTAGCAAAAAGAGGCGTCTTCAGAAGTTTCACTACCGATTCCTCAGAAGCGTTGTTGGTGTTGGATGGCGTCAGCGGATTAATAACGAGGTGGTATTTAGTTGTGCACCGAGTACTTCATTCACGGAGATCACCCAGCATCGTCAATTGAGGTGGCTCAGCCATGCGTTACACATGCCAAAACACAGTCTACCAAGAAGAATGTGGTTCCTCGTTCCTCCTTCAGAATAGTGCAACCGCAGGTACTTCAATCACGGAGATCACCCAGCATCATCAATGGAGGTGGCTCGGCCATGCGTTACACATGCCAAAAAACACAGTCTACCAAGAAGAATGTTGTTCTTCGTTCCTCCTTCAGAATAGTGCAACCGCAAACTGGACGACGTATGACGTGGCAAAGGGATGTAAAAGAGATTACAATGTGGTTGGGCATTTTTGGTGTTGTATGGCTTCCAGGATGGAGTCCTCGTGACTTCGCCTCTGCTTGGCCGATGACATTGCAAGCTGATTGATGTCCGTAGCCTTCATGCTGTCAGATTGTCTGGTTGAGCACCTGGAAATGGAGACACCTTAGGTAGATTGACATTAACCAGCTCTAGGTCCCCTCCCTCAGCCACTGTTTTTCTCTTCTTTGCACTCTAAGGCCTTAATTATAAGTTGATGAGGTTTATGTTTGTAGGGCAGTGAAGCGTCAGTGCCAACACTGATGTTGCTGTCTCCGATGATGATGATGACGATGATGAGGAGGAGGAGAAGGAGGAGGAGGAAAGTATACTGTAGTTTTAGAGAAGTACACTCATTTGCAAATCAGTTTGGTTTTCACGAGAGACTCAACTGAATCTCTCGTTTATGATATTCTACAACTGAATGTGCCGCCTCATGATTTAGTTGGCACGACATTCGAGATATCGCAGTATATTTTCATGAAGGAAATTGCTCACAAGGTTGTCGGAAAGCTTTCAGCGACCTTGTGAGTAGTTTCCTTTATGAAAATATACTGTAGTTTATAAAATTTTACGTACCGAATTTTGGGAAGAAGGAACCTAAAGGTTTTCAGGTAATCAAGTGTGCCGTTTAAAAACATGGTTGATGACGAATGAACCCCAGAGCCATTCATTGTAAATTACGTAGCAAAGCTCGTGAAGCTGCCCTGGTTTTAAGAACAAAGACATCTCTAAATGACCGTCCACATTCCATAATGTGATAGACATTTTCAAACACTTTTGTAGTCTGGAAAGAGTACAAATACGATTCAGTTTGCTATTTGGAATACTGAATGAATGGCGTTTGTTTCTAGGCGTTCCTCTTTCTGCCGAAAAGGCTATACCCAATTATTTACGAGGAAATAACTCGCATCCAATGACTACCTCCTCAACCAGTTCGTCCTTATGGTATAAACTAGGCTGTTCATTGTGATGTGACTTATCTCACCAAGTCAGTTCCTTTTGCCTGAGTGCCTGATCGAGTACTTTGAGCTGTCTGTCTAAATATCTTCGGCGCTCACTCGAACTATATCTGGTTGCTCTCAGATTATTATATTTGTATGCACGGAAAAGTGTGTTACTTTCCTCCAAGAAGGTATAGAATAAACCACATCATTAGTTTCATTCGACTGTCTACTTCAGACAATTTTTTGACATTATCAAACCAGACCTATTGTTCCTTTAACTCATGGGACTTGCAAAAACCCAGAAGGCGTCTACCGCATGCATTGATTGATCGCTCCAACACTGATTGTTACGCCTTCTAACTTTATACCTGTTACTAAGGACATTACATTTAATATCATTCCGAGGGATAACTTGCTGCCTGTCTTTACCAAATTTTATGATTATATCCTGTTCTTCAGGAGGACTAGTGTACATATATAACATGCATATTCAGTGTACTCATTTCGAACCGCTGTGGTTCGTGATTTTGAATAATGTGGCCTTCATTCGTGATAGTTTAAATTGTAATCATCTGACCGAGGTATTACCCTAGTTGTAATTTGCAACTAACATTGCCTAAAAAATTCCCTAAAACCACCGACTGTTTCCCGAACCTCTTTGAAAAATCCTAAAGAGAAGTGGTTCGAACGTCAAATGACCGACTGTACAGAGGATCTTTCTCATCGTGACCATGAAAAGTCATGCGAATTCAGTCAACCCAGCTCAAGGGCTGTAACATGGGGTTGAGAATCTAACGTACACCCCGCTTTCAGGTGAATAAATCATTCAGCTGTAGGACCCTTTCGGTGCTTAGCTGCCACTCCACACGAAGGAGGCACGAGGGCTGGGATACTGCCAGGTTGCCCAAGCCTAGACAGGGGAAGTCAAGAGGCAGCGGTTCGGATTCAACCACGGACCTTTCGGTCAGTAAATTCGCGCTCTAACCACTTGGGTCATCCCGCCCCCCACTTTCAGGTGGAACCAGGGTAAAAGGAGTGTACGACTGCTCACTATCCTGTGTGCCGAACCTGTGAATTTGGCTAGCCGGGGCCTACATATCTGAACTCAATTCATGTACTTTTAAAAACCAGGCGACTACACATGCTCACGTATTCCTCTCAAATTGTCTCAGAGAACCAACTTTTTCCACGTTGAAACACAATGGACAATCATAGCTCAGAACTGGGTGTTCGGTTCCATGGGAACTTTTGAACTTCATGAAGTCCAACTCATCAAATGGCATCACAGGTTTTCCGTATCATCAAAAATAAATAAAAAATAAAATGAAACATTGAACTGACTGGATACACATCTCATTTCGTCTGGAAAAACCGTAGGATTTTTGTTGCGGTTACTTGATTCCAGTCTAGTAAAAATGTCGCAAGTCATAAATGTGATTAGCGGATCACCTGACGTTTTGTGCGTTCGTGGTTAAAGAAAATGACTCCTGCTAAATTCGTGTGTGCAGATAGGCGACCTTATTGATCACAATTCTGATTGAAGATGTCATTGCTAACCAGGCAGCACATTGGTGGAAATCCACATTCTCTAGGCTTCATAAGAGAAAGTACTTTGGAATGTTTAGGAGCTGACGATAAAGAGTTACACGAAGAGTTTGTCCTGATTTCACCTGGTCAAATCACAAAGGCAGTTATGTTTTTGCGCGATCACTGAAGAGTAGGCTGCTCAAGGGTCGGAACATTACCAGAGAAACGCCCTGTGTTATAGGAAGATCATGTGAAGATATTTTCGTTAAGTTTCCGCAGATTTGTTTCGAAATCTCAGCAAAGACTTCTTGAAATCCGCTTTCGTACCTCATATATTCTGCAATCTATGATTGAAACTCTATGTCATTCTGCTTCGCTAAAATCACAGCTCTTCTGCAAACGTCATTAACAACGATACCGAGAATGGCGATTTCAAGGGGTTATCACTATTCCTTGTCTAACCAAGCTGGCGCAGGTTCGAAGAGTGATCAGCACAACTAAGAGGATTAAAATCCGCTTACTGGTTGATTATCTATAGTTCTGTTTTATGCACTGCTGTCACGGACAGTCGTTCGTACATGAATCAATTCTTAACCAAGGAGCCAATTTACTCAATTGAACAAAGAACAGTAATGAAGGGGCCGAGAGAACCGCACATTTTCGGTAATTCCACGAACTCAGCATTATTCACCTCAGCGAGTAAGGTGCAAACTTACTGACCCTAAGGTCCGCGGTTCGAATCTGACCTCTGAACCTCGACTCCTGTCTAGGCTTGGAAGTATCTCGGTCTCTGTGGTTCCTCCGACTGACATGGCAGCTGGGAACCGCAAGAGTGTTATAGTTTGAACATTTTTTCATTCACCTATGTTTGCTTTGGAATGTATCTGTGACGAGCTTGATTCTGTTAGCAAAAATGACAGTGCAAGAAGCAGTGCGTACTTTTGAAGTCTTGTGGAATGCGGTTGCATGAAAAAGGCCAGTAGCCTATGGTAATGTTGGCAGTTCGCCTGGTTCAAGCACACTTTCAGGTGGAACCAGGGTACAGGGAGTGTACGACTGCTCACTATCCTGTGTGCCGAACCTGTGAATTTGGCTAGCCGGGGCTTACATATCTGAACTCAATTCATGTACTTTTAAAAACCAGGCGACTACACATGCTCACGTATTCCTCTCAAATTGTCTCAGAGAACCAACTTTTTCCACGTTGAAACACAATGGACAATCATAGCCCAGAACTGGGTGTTCGGTTCCATGGGAACTTCTGAACTTCATGAAGTCCAACTCATCAAATGGCATCACAGGTTTTCCGTATCATCAAAAATAAATAAAAAATAAAATGAAACATTGAACTGACTGGATACACATCTCATTTCGTCTGGAAAAACCGTAGGATTTTTGTTGCGGTTACTTGATTCCAGTCTAGTAAAAATGTCGCAAGTCATAAATGTGATTAGCGGATCACCTGACTTTTTGTGCGTTCGTGGTTAAAGAAAATGACTCCTGCTAATTTCGTGTGTGCAGGCGACCTTATTGATCACAATTCTGATTGAAGATGTCATTGCTAACCAGGCAGCACATTGGTGGAAATCCACATTCTCTAGGCTTCATAAGAGAAAGTACTTTGGAATGTTTAGGAGCTGACGATAAAGAGTTACACGAAGAGTTTGTCCTGATTTCACCTGGTCAAATCACAAAGGCAGTTATGTTTTTGCGCGATCACTGAAGAGTAGGCTGCTCAAGGGTCGGAACATTACCAGAGAAACGCCCTGTGTTATAGGAAGATCATGTGAAGATATTTTCGTTAAGTTTCCGCAGATTTGTTTCGAAATCTCAGCAAAGACTTCTTGAAATCCGCTTTCGTACCTCATATATTCTGCAATCTATGATTGAAACTCTATGTCATTCTGCTTCGCTAAAATCACAGCTCTTCTGCAAACGTCATTAACAACGATACCGAGAATGGCGATTTCAAGGGGTTATCACTATTCCTTGTCTAACCAAGCTGGCGCAGGTTCGAAGAGTGATCAGCACAACTAAGAGGATTAAAATCCGCTTACTGGTTGATTATCTATAGTTCTGTTTTATGCACTGCTGTCACGGACAGTCGTTCGTACATGAATCAATTCTTAACCAAGGAGCCAATTTACTCAATTGAACAAAGAACAGTAATGAAGGGGCCGAGAGAACCGCACATTTTCGGTAATTCCACGAACTCAGCATTATTCACCTCAGCGAGTAAGGTGCAAACTTACTGACCCTAAGGTCCGCGGTTCGAATCTGACCTCTGAACCTCGACTCCTGTCTAGGCTTGGAAGTATCTCGGTCTCTGTGGTTCCTCCGACTGACATGGCAGCTGGGAACCGCAAGAGTGTTATAGTTTGAACATTTTTTCATTCACCTATGTTTGCTTTGGAATGTATCTGTGACGAGCTTGATTCTGTTAGCAAAAATGACAGTGCAAGAAGCAGTGCGTACTTTTGAAGTCTTGTGGAATGCGGTTGCATGAAAAAGGCCAGTAGCCTATGGTAATGTTGGCAGTTCGCCTGGTTCAAGCATTCCGGCAGTTCAGCTACGCAACAAGCCATTGATTTTTTGAAAACCTACATCTCAAAACAAAAGTCTGACAGTAAAGAGACAGACCAGAAGCTCGAATACTGTAGTTTAGCTGATGATGACACCATGAGAGGCTACCAACGCTGAAGAGTTTGCTGGTTAAAATGCACAAATAAACCCAGGCTTATACTAAATTTTTAGATGGCATGTGCTGCTCATCTGATGTCCCTGGGTACGCCCTACAGGATACGGCCTAATGATAGTCTGGGTAACTAGCCAGTCTGAAGTGGACAATGGAAAATATACTTCACATACAGGTAGTGAACGTCCCGGAGTGTGATTTCCCCAACGGCGTCCGATTTATGGGATCAGTGGTGTACACAGGAAGGCAATGGCTGGTTGAAATCCGATAACCGTGTGAATGGACTGTGAATAGCAGATATAAGTGCTACGGAAAATCAATTTATCCTTCAGAATAAATGGTCGGATGTCCTCTGCTAACTCAACTTTTTGCGAGCATAGGTGATCCACGTATGACACAAAAAGCTGGAGGGAGATTTCACTTACCGTCTGAGGAACATACTCAGCTATCCGAATCGCCTGTTAAGTATGTGGGAATCGCTTCAATTATCTCTAGTCTGTTCGCTCGTTTAACTATCTGAGAGTAACCAGGTCCTTATTCAATGAAGCGAACAGTGTGTTTGGATTTCCAGATAACGACTTATCTATATTAGGCCTTAGGGTAGCCGTGAGAGTTCTGTTATGAAAATCCATATTTAAGGATTCTGGAACAATCGATTCAGGGAGACAAAACATCTAAATTAGTTATTAATAAGTCAACTTTCGATTAAAGTTTCGCACCCTAGATGAATACCCTCATGTCAGCCTGTCAACATTTGGCAAATGAGTCACCACCGAATAATTCCATACCGTATGCTGTGTCGGTTAGGCTCACATGAACTGCAACCCCTCGTATGAAACTCTGGTTTGCAAGGATTGAATCCACATGTGAACGGTGGCCAAAATCTCGGTCACCTTCAGCCCCGTATGAAGTTCAAGACACCTGTGAGCTGTTTTTGTTTATATCGTATTCGTGTTTTGCATTTCATTAGCCCCTGAAGATAAGTAAACACAGTGATGAAGTTATGTTTTGTTGAAGTGCCATCGTCGTCTAGGTATTTTGATCAGTCCTAAACTGAAAAAGAAAACTTTAGGTCGGCAAGCACACTGCCACGAGATCTTGAGTGGTTCAGTCCGTTTCTACTGGAGATGGAATTCAGTCTACACGTTTGAAATGTCTGAAGTAACGTGTGCACAAAGAATCAGTCACCCTCGGGTCATCATCAATGGCCAAGTGGGAGGTAAGAGAATGATTCGTTTCATAATTTGAAGTCATGTATTGGTTGGAACTTTTTCTAGGTGTGTATTTTATAAAGTTCGTCAGCATCTTTGTTACAGCAGGCGGTTACGAAACAAAAATCGATTATGGTTGTAAATGGAGGCGGACCTTCCGACTCGGATTCCGCCTACATCTATCTAGAGTAGTGAGACAGTCCTTCCGTCTCCTCAAAATAGTTGAGGCATCAATGAACTAATACGTGTTTTTCGTGGTCCACTGATGTGACCAACAATGACGACGTCGGTAACCGAAAATGGGTCTTACAGTGATAAGGCATGTGATTGCCGTAACCGTTATTATCTACTCCGGTTTTGAAGTGCATTGGAAGCAGAAAGTTAATATCATTCAGAAGCAAATAGTAAGGGGCTTGGAGTGATGTAATGAAAATCATCAAACGATACACAGATTCCTATTTATTGCTTCTTAGAGTCAAACAGTTCAGTGAAGATGGAACTGATTAAGTCACTTCAATAGGCTATGTTTAAATCCTCAACGATGTTACCATAGAAGTGCCCGTCTTACAAAATGGTCTAAAATCGAGGGATTCGATAAGGAGGTAATGGATGGTGCAGCGAATTCAAATGTGAAGTATTATCTTGAAGTACTATTCTCCACAGACACTCCAACAATAGACCGATGTAGCCTTCTCCCTTGTGACCGTCTTTCTACAAAATATAATAAAATACATGGTAGGTGGTTTGTTTTGGAGTAATTACTGGAAGGTGCTTCCATGGGATTCACCTCGCCTCCGAATGAGTCGATATATTTACAGTTATGAAAAGTTGCAGCTCATCCGAAGGTTCAAGTAAACTCTGATGAGAAGATCCATCTCTTTACTTGATGAGGAGGCGGAAGTCATGAGAATTCTACTGGCCGTCATTTGAGGGGAAATGCATAATCAGAGGGAAAAACCAAAAAGTGCTCCAGCAAACTAGGTGAACGGCAGGACCCCGAAAATTCAAAGACTCTACGCGAATGCTTTCCAATCCACTGGGTCAATCCATTGATGCTTTACAGTGTGTATCTCGCTTTTAACGGGTTAGATAGGGGCCGTTGAAAGGAAATTTGTGTGAGTTCACGTGTACCGAAATTATCCTCCTGCTCGTTGAAGGTTACAACCACACAGGATCTATAATAGAAAAAACCCGGAAGCAGCTTAAACCTCGTTTCAGCATGCCTCGGAGATGCAAAGGTGCGGACTTTGGGACTTTTCTGGCCAGTGAAATTTGAGCATATGAACGTGCAAACGTCTGAGGTCACTTGTGGATGATTATTCAGACTCCGGTCCCCCTTTCGGCTACTGTGCCTAGTTAGTTGTTTGTATGGATCATACCAAAGAGAAGGTAAGTGCTCACATGTCTGCGGTTGAAGCACGTGTACCCCTAAGTTCTCGGCGCAGTGAAACTCCCGTCATCACTTGAAGCCGGACTGCAGAGGGTGTATAGCGTCGACCTTGGTCCAGTGAGCTTGTTCCGGTGCATTCTAAGCGTCCTATTCAATGCAACCCAGTCAAACATACTCTGAATAAAATCAACTGTCTGTGATTCCTTCAGGCTTCTCTACCACGGGTTTTGTTATTTGTCGAGAAGTTACTTTGTCGCTGCTGCACTTCGTTGCATTTAATGATATATATGGACCAGAAGATGAATCATTGAGAAGACCGTTTGTCCAGCACTCGGCAGTCACTCAAGCAGAAATTACTGAACAGAAATTGTATTGCTTTTTTATGCTGCTGGTTTCTCCAGTGTAGTTTTTAATGAACAGACTGTCCTCATGATCACTAATCATCTTCCTTTTGATATTTTGTTGGGTTTTCAGTTTTAATTGAACCAGTGAAATCGGTGTCTGTATAGAAAAGGTGAAACCTGTGCTTAAACAGGTACTTACTTATGGCAAAGAGTGATATTTAAGCCTGAATTAACACCTTGCGGTACGGGTCAGTGACAGAAGCTTAACCCGTAAGACTTTCCGTCACCTCACTGTTTACAACTTAACAGCATATTATTGTCGTTACGTTGTCCTAAACCGTTGACCGGTTGCAAACCAGCAGACTGCAAAACGAAACCGCAAGCCAAACTGACTTTATGTCGATTCACCAGGACATACGTTAATGGGGCAGCAAGTCAGAACAGTGGTATCAGTATGACGTTTACCGTAGACGTGTCAGTTTTTGAGTGAGGTCAAACCTCACCGGTTGGAATGACAGGTTAGCAGTCAAAATTTTGGATAAATCAAACTTCTAACATCCAATCAGCCTGCGTCGGTCTTGTGCGCATCAGTCTAGTCTACCTCGTCCCAAACGCTGGACCATAACTGCTGCATCCTTTTCCCCACCTCATGTTGCTTGCTGTCGAAATAAAGGACATTTGGTTCTCCCACGAAAGATGCCCAATGGATTTTCAAAATCAAGTAGGCCTTGGATAATCAAGATTAAATGTGGACACTGGAACCACATCATACAATGTACGGTCGTGGAATGCCGTTAGAATGCACCTGGAACGATAGCGATCTTGTACTCAGTGGTGGCACAACAGCATAAACTGCCTTTCGGAAGTCAAATTGGACACACAGAGAGTTTCTCATGAAGTATTTTTTCAGTCCCAGCACGAATTTAGTATGAGATTGCGCCATCTACCTGGTAAATAAGGAGAAAAATTGTGGCGGAAGTATCTTCAATGCCATCAGCTCAACTAGGCAATTACGAGACTTTTGGCTCATCGGAGTCCATTTTGAGCTGATAGCAAAATGGCATTCTAGGCTGAACGATTCTTCTGTCGCAATTCCAATTGGACGTACTTGAATCACTTTTTACACATGGCGTGAGCCTCGCAGACATGCAAAAACCCACAGCTGAGCACCGGACTTCCTGGAAAACAAGATTTTGCAGCGGTAGCCATGTCGGTAAGATTTAGCAACTTCCTGAATGACTGCTTAGTCTCTTATCTATTGCCGATATTGACGTTCGTTGGGAGTCACCAGTTGGACCGAATTGGTAACAAGCCATATGGTTATCACATTTAAGAGAGAATTTAGATACTCAGGCTGTTGACATCCTCACGTGTCCAAGTTGTGGAAACTGTTGTTTGGGATGAATTGTTGGAAAACGAAAACAGTGGCTATGACCAAACTGCACCAATACCCTCACACTAATTGTCCTCAGGGTGTCATTGACACTCACATTTGACAGCTTCCTACGATAGTTCCCGGTGTAACTGTTAACCTGTATGCTCAAACCATTTGCAATCAGCAAACTCACTCATTTTGTGGCATATGTGTTTTCCCCAGGCGTTCAGCATCTCTTGGTGAACGGTCGAATTATTTGAATTCTGCTAACTTTGATGCCTCACAACAGTAATTAGATAAGTACCGGTCTGTTTTGACGTAGAAGACTCGCAAGGAAGTGAAGAAACATTTTTCTGTATTCGATATTTTGAACGGTTTCTACCACGCCGTCCTTGGTTAATTAAAGGGATTCTATTTTGGCAGTGAGTCGGAGTACAGTTACCGGAGAGGAAGAATATGAGTTGTCAGAGGTCTATTAAAATATGTCAGTATTTGCCCTTGAGGAGAACGTGGGTAGTTCACGTAGCATAGATGGTCGCTCATTCGTTCGCTAAACTGAACAATTTGGCTGCAAACGTTTCATCACTAACCAAGGTACCATCATCAGTATGTTGTTAGCGTGCGAAGTGGGGCACAGCGTTGAGTCGGGTGTTGTGCACAACCATCGTTCGGGGAGTAAGGAGAGAATTTTGAAACAGATGAACTCACACAAATTCCTTTCTTATGACGGCTCATAACCCATTGAATGTAGGGTACACACTGCAAAGCATAAACGGATTTACCTTGGCAGACGGGACAGCTATCTCATAAACTCTTTGAATTCTTGAGGTTTGGCCGTTCACGTAGTTTGCTTGAGCATACTATGGCTTTCTCTTTTGTTCGCTTAAAGTCAGAGAATACTTATCTCCTTCTGAAGGAAAACTAGTAGACATTTTATCATTTATCGCCTCCTCATCAACAGAAGTGATGGAGCATTCCGTCAGTCTACTTGGGAATTTCCTGGTTAAATGTCACATGATAGCTATTCTCATCAGCTCAACTCATTTGGAGTTGAAGTGAACCACACAGAAATACTTTCCAGTGACTGTTCCTATTTCATCTGGGCTTAATAAAGATAAAGCACGAAATGTGTTTATTGTCTGTGGTGAAAACAAGAAAGAAATTCGATCAGTTGAATCACACTTGGAACTGATTGAGCAGTCATCATTTTCGGGAAAGTTTGGTAACAACCGGTAGATCTATTAGGCAACGTTTCGCTTTCGATTGAAAGTAATGGGGACCGTGCAACGATTGCATTGAGGTTTACATCCAACAAGCTGCCCGGGAATTGCACACCAGAAGTGGTGAGCATAAAAGGAGGACAAACAAACCACCAAAGAATGCGGTGGCGGTACATGTACAAACGTGACGTAAATTAGATCTGAAAAATGTGAGAGTTTTAAGATGGGGACTGCGACTCACAGCGGCTGATAGCCGAGGTGGTGGAAACTACCCAGCATTACAGTGCGAATAGAATAGAGAGTGCGGAACTGGTGAGTGCATGGAAAATGGTCTTCGTTAAGCCGAGTTGCCACGTGACTGTGTGTGGTTAGTAATTCACGCAGAATTATCAGCAAAATAGGGGGCTGGAAAACTCAACCCGACCAGAGTTCACAGAATCCCTCTTGCTTAAACAAATATCGTAGCATTAACACATAGGGACTGACATTCAAGAGGGATCATCACGTGAACCGGACTGGAGGAACTTGACTGTAAGATGGACCTGAATTCATGGGGGTTTTCCCATCAGCTTGACATTCGGCGACCCACCCTAACATAAAAAAACTCCCTGGCCGACATCTAACACAGATTTGGCTTGACTTAGCTGATTGGTTATCCTTTCGCTTTTAGTCTCGACCAACCTCGTAGCCAAGTCAGTTGGCCTGACGAAGCTTTATGTCACAGGCAAAACGATGTCCAGCAATAAATCTACCGATTGTTATTGAATTTTTTCTATAAAAAAACTTGTCATTCTACGCAGTGCTTTTTTGCACCGGAAAAGTTTGATTAAACAAGTTATACAATGATAAATCTGAAAGGATATACAGTAGTTTAATATACAGTTAATATACAGTTTAATATGCAGTAGTTTAATGCTTGATGTATTGTTTAAAGTTTCTGGCTGTTGCCCTGTCCGATGAGTATAATCGTTGGCAGCATCTGCTAATAAACGCTCCGAAGCTACCCAACTTTCGGCCCTAAAGTGTGAGACATGTGTTGAATACTCGGTGGCCACGCAAATAGTCGTAATAAGAAACTCGATAGAAAGCTTCCCGTAGTTACCCTACTCGTGTTGACTGAGCAAGGGAAGGGTTAAGACATGATCAACAGGTTAAAAAAACAATAAATTAACATATGTTCACGGCAGTACAAGCACGCACATTCTTACTTCGAGCAAACTATTTAGTATGAGGATTCCCATTCGTTCAAACGTGATCATACAGGTGCATTTAAATTGTGCTGGTGGACTGATGGTAACGCACTGGATTCGCATGACAGTCTTGAGGATTTCGAATTCCTGCACAGTCACTGTTGTGCACAGTTGACGGGCTCAAGTGAAGGCCAAATTCCACCTCAGTCTCCTAGCCTTTCAATGAAAACTAACCAATACTATCATTGCAAAGTTGTACAGATGGAAGTGATTTGTATGCAGATTCTGGATGCTAAAGAGTATCGGGTGAAACTCGGATCGGACGCCTGAGCGCCATGCGATGTGTAATATGGAGAATGTTAAACTCAGAACAGCGAAGTGGAACATGATTTTATAATCCGAGGTTTGCAGTGGGCAACCTCTTGCAGTTTGCACAATCACCTGAATACGAGTCAAATGTTGCATCATTTTGGTCCGTCATTATGCCTTCTGATTGGTACGTTACTGAGATCACTTGGCAGTTGGATACGACTAGGATGCGTGGTGTGTGTTAGCTGTGTGGGCGTATGCGTGCGATTATCTATGTACTTTTATGGAGTTATGCCTCAATGTGTTGACTGTGATGCGTCATTGTTGAGGTTCTTGTTCGACATCTGATTACAATGCCTACTAACGTGTTCTGTAAGCTCAAGCCAGTTAATATCTTATTCACTTAAACAGTTCTTTGGCTTACATACATTTGTTTGCAAACTAATTTGGTTTTTCGAGCAACTCACCTGGAACCCAGCTGAATCTCTCGTTTGTGATGTTCTCCGGAAACCCGGCGACTGCGCCTACCTGATGAGACCCAAAAAGGGCGAAACCGGTCGTGGGCTGTCGACCGATTTTCACCAAAC
>NW_008751760.1:1219738-1237881 GCF_000715545.1 Opisthorchis viverrini
GACCGAAAGGTCATGGATTTGAATCCTACTAGCAGTTTGCCAAGTGCGCAGTCGTGAAGCAATAAACAACTGTGCTTTGTCTGTTGGCATTTCAACAGAGGTTTTCTCGTTTTGAAGAATGACGTCTTAGTGGTGATTTCAGAATTGCTCAATAGGTTCGGCACATTTACAAACTGTGCCTCTCACAAAAGATGACTAGGTGATACACAACGTTCGGCGTTGTTAAGACTAGTGATTTCCTTGGACAACGTAGAGCAATCCTGAATTTCTTATATCGTTTTACAATACTTTTGCACACGTGTCACACTGAAGGACACTCGTCTGTCATGATCCAGTGTCTTCATAATGTGCACAAAAGCCGAAGAAGCACGCATAATTACGGTCTCAAAACTACCAATCCGCCTGATGGGCTTTACGCTACACACAACTGTTGACGTTTTTCCCCGTACCTTGAAATAATAAGCGGGGATGTCAAGTTTGAGCTAATTCACTTGCTTGAAAACGAATCTAACGTTGACACTACTGACGGCGAGGCATGTGAGTAGTATGTTTTCCTCTTGTAAATTCGCTTTGCATCTCATGAAAACCAATACTTTTGCACACGTGTCACACTGGAGGACACTCATATGTCATGATCCAGTGTCTTCATAATGTACACAAAAGCCGAACCATTTGCTTGGATTTGAGCAACGGATGATTTGAGCCGATGAATATCCAGGAAAATTCAAGTGGACGCGTTCAGGAGAAGATGGATATCCAGTTTCTGTAAATAAGATGCAAAAGAGAGTTTTGCTTCCCTGTCCAATAGTCTGTAACTGGTCAGTCAACATTCTTTAATAAATAACTTTGCAGCTAAGACCTTCTTCCTTTCACCAGCACGCCTAATTGGCTTTACTCTACACACAAAAGCTTGACCTTTTCCCCCGTGATTTGAAATAATAAACGGGGATATCAAGTTTGAGCCATTTCACTTGCTTGAAACACAATCTAACCTACCGTTTCTTCACTACCGGTGACGCTTACCAGCAACGTAGAATGAGCGGTCGGATGTGAACACGCAAGATAATCTTTATATCCAGAGAAAACGCTCTTGTAACCGGCATCAAAGCTGTTGATTACTTCAACCTTTGGAATTCGCAATCGGTTAGATATTTTAGTGCTGATTATCCGTACACAACAACTGACGTCCTGCCCTTCTACACGAAGATGTTTTGCTGTCACCCACTAGCTTTTGTGAGGGATTTCTTGATCATCAATCTGTGAAGTTGGGGGGTGGGAATGACTCAGTGATTGGCGCGCGGATTTACTGACTGGAAGGTCCGTGGTTCGAATCCGACATCTGCCTGTCGACTTCCTCTGTCTAGGCTCGGCAAACTGGCAGCATCACAGCCCTCGTAATTCCTCCTGGTGGCATTGCAGCTATGAAGTTCCCCGATTACTGTATGTGGCACGTGTGACAAACCAGAACCAGCTACTAAAGACAAACTTCCGTGTCAACTATATCGTCTATGATGTATTCACTAAGCTCGACGAATCGATCACCTGTCCCTTTGGGCTACCTCAACTTAGCTACCTAGTATGCAACAGCTTTGAGTCAGATGGCAAAATATTGCTTGTTTTGCAGTGGAATGGTCTTAGCTTCAGTCAACTGGGCTGTACTTGCATTAACATAACTTTACCATCACTGTTGTTTCGAAATGGTATTGGCTCCACACATTGATCGTACTTCCGTAGGATTCGGTTTCGTCAAATTTTTAATTGATTCCAATAATACACTGTAGAAACTCATGCAAAAAACTGAAACTTCCAGCCGGTTTGCTTGGCATTTTTACGCTTCTTTCACCATACGAAACAACCAGCGCAACACTGGCATTTTAGAGTTATGATAAGTGACACTGTTCAGTAACAGCTTGCATTTCGTAATTTGATTGTCTGACTTCAAAATTTACTTTGGAGGAACATATTGCTCTGGGTTAATTGACCATCTATATACTCACGAAATGTGTAACTCTGTTAGATGACATTAGATTTACATGACCCATGATGACCTGGTAAACGTGTATGGTCTTGCACTGCTCTGTCTTGTTTGTTTGTCTTTGCTGGCTAGATGTATCCAAAGGTGTATAGAATGGATGCGGTAAATCCTGTTTGAGAAGGCGAATATTCCCTGGGGACGTAGTGAATAATATCTATAAATATTTCAAAAGAACCACAAACGGAACAGGACTCACGGGGATTTCGCTTGTGCATTTTTTCGGTATTGCTGCCAGACGGTCGAATAAGTTTGCGCATCTGTTCTGCTGACGTTCCTTGCACCTTGGGACTTCCGCGCATCTATCTTCAAGAACAACCGCTGCTGAGGATTTATCCATTTGTACTGCAGGGAACAAAAGTACTGTTTCGCACCTCACCTCTGCCAGAAAAAAGCTTAAGTCCAAAATGTGTCCAAGAGTATTTTAATGCTCAGTAGTCTACTTATTTAGAACGTGAAAATTCATACCAGTCTTTAGTTTTTGAATTGTGGATGGGCATTCCAGGAAGGTCCTCCGGATAGCAGATTCGCGCACTTCTGAGACATTTACTGTATTCTTTCACTCTCGTTCGGACCTCTAAAGTTTCATTATGGGGTTTATGTTGGCAAAATTTGTGTTATTTTTGTCCCTCCCCCGTCCACTTTCACTCTTTTCTTCCCAATAAGGCTTTCAAATAAATCATGGTTGTACGGAAGTGAAGCATCGGTGTTGAACACTGACGTCATGTTGACAATGATGATGAGTTTCGTCAAAGAAAATAAGTCAATTAGTCGAGCAAGTTTCAGTAAATCAGAGAGTTTGTAGTTGTAATTGTGTGCCAGATTCACGGAATGCATCCCGAAAACTGCGGAAAGCGAACAGAATAAGATGCGGTGTGAGAGATATATGGCCATGCGGTGAGATTGTTTTCAGGTCATTTCCGGTAGTAAAATTTTGATGCTTGTTTTTCGAGAAAAAATCTTCCTTCCGTTTTCGACAAATGCAAATCAATTTGGTTTTCACGGGAGACTCTAGTGAATCTCTCCTTTATGATGTTCTTTAATTGAATGTACTGCACAAAGGCCGCCTCATGCATTTGTCGAAATCAGTCTAATTTGGGTTCATGTACAACATGAGTTTGGCGGAAACTCGAGGACGGCGCCTATCTGATGAGCCCAAGAAGGGCGAAAACGGTCGTGGGTTGTAGAAGGCTTTTTATAAAATTTGTTGGTAGTTTTCTTTTTTGCCTTGTTGGTCTAAATATTGTGGTTAATTTCTTGCAGTATCTTTTGAATAATCCTCAGATTTTTCATCTAGACCCTCTCCCAACTAGTGCAACACAAGCATCAGAACGGAGACTCTTGGGATACCACAAAGTTTGTTAGCATCTTGAGGATAAATTTGCCAGTTTATGAACAAAACCATAAGTCTGGATTCCAAAATTTCCTAAAGAATATAAATGGCAATCAAAACTCATGAATACAGTAAGACCAAAAACGCAAAGGAGAAATTGCCAGTCTTTTGTTTAAATCCATTTACAGATGTTGATTGTCGATGAAAAATAATTTGAACCCAATGAACCATTCATCTAGCAAAGGGAGCAGAAACAAAACAACGCTTCCGCTGTTCTCGTGAGCCTCTACTCCAAAAAATTAATGAAGCGAACATCCGGCTTTCCATGTTATTTGATTCTATTTCCGTAAAGCTGAACAGCTGAGGTGAGTGTACCGGTACACTTATAAGCTTGCAGCTACACTCGTTGGTTCACCTAACTACAAGTACCGTAATATGACAGATAATTCATCGTTCAGTACTGTGTCATTAATGATCTTTACTCGCGGTGCATTGAAAGAAGGGCTTTCGAACAATTTGCTAACAGGATATAACAATTAGACCATATAGGTCATTTGTTTTTGAAGTGCATGGTCACAAACAGAAAAGTGAATGCAATCGACGAAGGCGAAAGGGTAACAGCAGACCAATCCTTACGTTCCAGCGTTTTAGAAATAGGCGAAGAGAAAAGTGTTCCGATCAAAGTGCAAACGCAATGCCTACTTAAAATGAAATAACTGCTTGAAACCCGCAGACTGTCCACTACCTAGTTCATATTTTTTTAGGCTCATCCGGTAGGCGTAGTTTTCAGAAGCCGAGAGAATCACTCGCTAACTAAATTTCAGTGAACTTTTCCTTAAACTTCACCTGCCTGATAAATCTTTCAGAGCCGGAGATTCAACCTAACCCTCATGATCACTCTCACATCATTATTATGTTCTTACATAATGTGCAGAAAACACGCCATCTTGAGCAGACTACTCACAAGTTTGCTGAAAACTCTTCGACAACCCACGACCGCTTTTACCCTTCTTCAGGCTCATCAAGTAGGCGCAGCTCCCAGGTTTCCATCAACCTTATGTTCTACTCTAGGTTCGATCACATAGGTATTTAGTAAATTTTGTTTTCTCTGTGAAGTAAGTAGTTCAAAATGAGTGCTGAAAATCTGCAGACAGCTTAATGCCAGTCCCACCGTGTTACTGCACATTATGCAACAGAATGTCCATTTTATTGATCACGGGGAAATGCGTCGAGTTCCGAACTTTAGAAATTTATTCATGTATCTCGGCGAAAACTCAATAACTGTGCTTGGAAAAACGAGTGGCGCGTCGCCCATCCACTGAGAAGCAAAATTTTGAAGAGCGGACTTGAAAAAGTTCAAGAGCATCATTCTGCTGCCTGGAGATTTAGGGTTCAAAATTAGTTGTTCTGATTCCACATGATGTAGAAATATGGGCAGAAATATCGGCATGCAGGTATGGGAAGTTCGGGACACAGAGTTCTTTGATACGTGAGCACCGATACGTTTTTGTAACAAACTCATTTCCACTGTAAATGTTCAATCGGTGGATTTGCACACAAGAAAAAATGAACTAGTACAACCACTTTACTTTAATTTTTGTTTATTCATTAAAATCGATTCATCCGATATCAATTTATTTACCCATTTTTTATAGATTTTTGCCAGATCATTGCACGGCAGCATATACAACCATTTTACTTTAATTTTTGTTTATCCATTAAAATCGATTCATCCGATATCAATATATTTATTCATTTTTTATCGATTTTTGCCAGATCATTGCACGGCAGCATAAAACTTTGCAGAGGTAAGATATTTCCCCAATGCTAGTACACTGTTGGAATATGGACTAGTTATAGTCGGTTTAATGCCCTCATGCGCTTTCAGACTGATGATTTTCAGCGATCTGTTCGGTCACTCGTCAGTGCTGTTCATCTGGATCATCACATCTGGTTTCATTAACTAAATAACTAAAATATCCACATTCACATCGTTTTTGTCTGAACAGCTTTTTGCCCGTATTGTTGTGGCTGTTCTCGTGAGTCCACAACAGATAGAGTTGATCATTTCAGGCTCTTATCAACCCTATTCGAATGCACGCAGCTTTTTTGCCTTCGCAGAACAGTTGTCGAACTTTCCGAAGTTGCGCGCAAATTGCTGCCATTTACTCTTATTCATCAATTTGTCTATATGTATTTCATGAATCAGTTATGACTGCTCTGCTTCCTAGCAAAGTGTTGATCCACAAGCTCAGAATAGTACTTCTATGCACTTGAGAAACGATATGTAGGCGTAATACATGCCAATTTTGTATATATTCAAAAAAATCTCTCAGCCTTTATCAACAGCTTGTAGTTTAGGAAAAGAGATGCCCTCCTCGCAATGAAAAAGTCAGGTCCAGAAGAGAAAACCGTCGAACGACACCAATTAGCTTCGTCCCTCCCACGGAAGAGAAGCGTACTTTTATATCTTTGTAATGTACTACTCTTAAGGTTGCTGAAAATCCGTCGACAGCCCACGACCGGTTTCGCCCGTTTTGGGGCTCATCAGGTAGGCGCGGTAACCGGGTTTCCGTCAACCTTATGTTCTACTTAAAAGTGTACTTTAATATGCAATTTTTGGGGCAACTTTTGAAGTGCGTTTCAGGTGTTTTGTTTTAACATACTTTCTACTGGCAGATTCAGCCTTTCTAGACTAGCAGTCAGTTACAATCTATATACCCATCAATGAACCTTAAATTCTTCATTGCTACGCAAACAGTCAGAGCTATTTTGATGGATGCTCTCAAGGGAGGCAGGTAGTTGATCCCTCATGAACTTAAAAACAAAGCACCATTCAGGCAAGGTCAGGTGAATGTTCTGTCTTCAGTTGGCTGCCTTCTACAACGAGACTTGTAGCTATTAAAACGATTTGTTTTGTTGACGCCATGTAATTTCTGCTAATTTGTGGCTTTTTTTTCAAACCATACCCTACAGATTCATGTAGAATTGTGCTACTTGACTTAGTAATGACAAAAATACTTCTCAATTCCTTCTTATGAAGCAAAATTAGACTGTTAGTGCCTTTTGTCAAAAATAGTGAAAACGCCAATGACCGTTACTACACCATAAACGTAGTCTGTACAGTAGAGTAAAGCAATATTAGTTACCACATGTCCGATAAGTGTATTTCGTCTTCTACCCAGATGCCGCTTTGGGCTGCAAGCCACCAAAACGACTGAGAATGTGCGGCATTTTATGCTCTCTCTGTAGCCAGATGCCGCTATGGGCCGCAAGCCACCAAAGCGACTGAGAATGTGCGGCATTTTATGCTCTGAATAGTTTGAAAAAATTAACAGGTCATGAAAGATATGAAGCTTGTCGCCTTTTGAGTCTATTAATAGTGGAACTTCTACGCTGTGTACTGAAGCAAATTTGGGATAAGTGAATTCAGATATGTGATTTTCAACCTCAGGTGAGAAGCAAGTCAAGTAGCATGGTGTTCCCGATTACCGATTAACGAAATGACTGAATGAATCCTATATTTTTTAGTTCGTCTCATGTGTAGGCGAGATCGGTTTCGTGACACACTGTTGACTAGGGTGTCATATTCGTAGTAAACATACTTTTAATGTAAATATAATATTTTGTCCTGATTTTTCGCCCTATTGATCAGTTATGGCCGGCCGTTTTCCTCTTCTTTCACTGCCCCCCATGAATTTGGTCCTCATTCTGGAAGCGAACCTACCTGAAATTAAACAGAGTTACAATGCGTAAAAATGGACATCCCCTTATTGATGTCACAACAAACATGAGTGGGACGATTAGGTAACTGAATGCATAGGAGGAAAACAAATGGGTGGAATTTCTCATCACTGAAACATACCAACCTTACATTTTTTCCATCAAACATGCAGAAAGAACCCATTATTTCAATTGTCATTTGGTCAGTTTTGTGGGAAATTCCCCCGACCTCATGCATTTTTCTTATCAAGACTCATTGACAAAGCTCTACGGATTGTGAGGTGATAAGTCCAGTAATAGCTATGACATACTATGATAGTGTTAGGATATTGTTTTGTAGACGCGCGGTCATGCGTATATAATAATTCACTCTCTGAAATGTGAAGGATGGTTCTGAGGGGATGATTTCGCGGTGTCATCACTTGTGCTTTTCATCCAGTTCTCCCCAAACGACCCTTTCCTTTTTTCAAAGGTTACTATTTAACCACCGTTTCATGTCTCTGATGATCACACTAGTAGTTACTTTCTTTGTGTACGACTCTTTTTATCTATTTCTGAAACGAAATGTAGCAAGCCCATCACTATCAGCAGCCTGACAGAGATGAATTGTTTGACGAACGAAAGACATTGTGCCCGACCTGTGAGAAGTTAGTACATCCATAATACCGTCCTAACCTGTTTCGGTCTTGGTGCATTTCAACACACAATAACAACTTTGTTTAGCAACAACTCGCTCTTTGAACGGATTGAACTTCACCATTCTCTAGACTGGCCAAAGTGACCCGCTTAGTTTGGCATTCGCCTGGTACACCGTACACTGATCTATCCGTAACGTTCTACATTCAATGCAGTTTTGGTGACAGCGGCGCCCAAAACAACCTGTATTTATTCCAGAGATGTTCACCTTTGGCCAAAGTTCTATATTTCGGAAATTCTGAATACGTCTGGGGACTAATAGCTTCAGTGCTGAGGCGCTTATGGAAAGTGTGACTGAAGCACTTGTCTAACAGTGATTTAGCGTGACTTAGCGGATTAGTTCTCCATCCGCCTTAAATCCCCCTCAATCTCCTAACCTAACCACTTGGGCTAGTGAAGCTTTTGTGTTAAAATCGAAACTTTGCCCTGTAATAAATCTACCGATTTTCCCAGATTCTTCAGACAGTGGTTCGGGAAATATTTTTATCGTTCTGGAAAACCAAAGCGTCAATGCAACTCTCCCTTCTTGAGTGAGTCGAATAGTGGCCAAATTCCTTCGTTAGTTTTTCAGAATGAGTAACTACTTTGCATGGGAACACGTTTGTTCTGGTATCAAGAGTTCCAAGTGTTTTTTTGGTTCGGCGTAAAAATAATCATATTTACGGTGGGCTTCTGAACGTTGTGCGTTGCCGCATGCTGCGGACGTGTGATGTGAGTAGGCAAGTGATTCATGCAGTTAAGTTCTCCTTCCCGTCTGGATTTTTCGGAGTGTTTTTGTCAGGACAAGGCCTGGACTGTTCGAAAGAGCGTGGTTTGAAGGCGGGTTCCGCAATTTCATCTACAGTGCGTAAGTATTCAAACGATGGTGGGATACATGCATCTTTGACTCTACCCGAACGCGATTGCCTTATACATGTTGAAGTCCGTTTCCATGCGTGGATCACTTCGAATACCTAGTAAAAGTCATTCAAACATGAATCTTTTCGGCTGTGCAATATGTCCCGTGCGCAGAGCGAACGCCGAACGGACAATTAAACATACAGTTTTCCACTCACACCATCGCCAACTATGGGGCCGGGCATAAATGGCTGACGAGCTTCTGAGAAGAAAAATTCGATTTCCTCGTTCCAACAGATGAGACAACTTTCAAACATGACTGATATGTGAACCTTGCAGGAAACTCACTATTTGTAGCACTGTATGACTTTCTTCCGCAAATGCTGAAAAGCCTGAAATGCATACCCATATGGAAATTTCCCAAAGCAAAACATTTTACGGTTTAACCGCTGGCCTGATGATAACTTTCTAGATGTCGAGTGCTTCGAATTTTATACGGTTGAAATATCTTTGAGTCGGAGCCCACCACCCTTGTTTGTCGATGATAGAGATATGAGGTTTGGTAACACCAGTCACTAGACCTTTGTAAACCGACTTTCCGCACGGTTTCCGAACTCAATATGAGTGCTCAAAGCCTTCGCGAACAAGAAGTCAACTCTTAGCTTACCTTTATTTAGGCCAGGGTCCCCTGATCGGTCTTATTTCATCTAGGGTAGAAATGCTTTTATGTATGCAATAGGTTGATCAATCCACATACCCAGTATTGATGGAAACCACTGTCGTGTTTTATACATAATTTTTACTTGCAGCTTGAAGAGGTTTTCCCTGAAGGATTGAAAAATGATTGATCTCTGGAAACACTGGATCAGTTTTTATGTGGAAAGCATGCTCGGAGAAAGGCCTAAAGATGCCTGGTTTTGGATGGCTTATTTTTACCCTCAGAGATTTATATAATAGCTGGTTTAGTGAGATTGTAGTTCATAAAAGTTCAAAATTACCCTCATGTAAACTCCTCACTCCCGCTACCCTAGGTATCCTGCTTTAAAGATAGGATTTGTAGTCCATAAATCTGGCATTGATGCATGGATTCTATTACCATTATGCTACGGCAATGTGCATGAGTGAACCATGGTATAAAACGGCAACAGATTTCCTTTCTTGTGAACTTCGCGAGTAACCGCAAAACCAAAGAATGGATGCCTCGCTCGCAGGGCTATTGGCATTATTACTATATTCTATACAAAGTTGGTAATCCACTTTTCTCCAAGAAACTTTTGTTCTGAAGTTTAACAACAGCGGGTAGCTTATGAGGCTGGAAGATAGGAGAAAAATAGTATGTACGGACTACCTGCCAATTCGGAAACTCCAGGAGGTAGCTTATAGGCTGGAAGATAGGAGAAAAATAGTATGTACGGACTACCTGCCCATTCGGAAACTCCAGGATTAAGCGACGCTTAGTCAAAGCCATGTATCCAGACATGTTTTCCATGGCGACCTTAAAAAAAGTCTTTTCCTTCCCCTTTCGTTCCTTGGCCCTTCCTGGGTAAAGCACTCTTCCTAGATATATTCAGCTTCTCTCTCTAAATCCAACATACATGAGATATAATTTGACCCGTAGCTACCAAATTTTCAAAACGAAAAGGCAAAAGTGATCGACTTCAATGATTTCAACTTATCAAAGATATACAAGTTTTCGTTTCAAGAGAGGGCCACACACTTCAAACACATTGCTCCACTGTGACCAGTTTGGACATCAGACATCGTCCGCGAAACCATCTGACCGGGCACTTCTCAAATAAATCGTCACCGCAGTCGTGTTCCTTGAAACCGAACCGTTTGAAGTGATGCTGAACAGATTGAAAAATATGACAGGACGGTAAAAGAGGTTGAAAGGTATTAGCAGCTGCTAGGCACGTTTAGACACCTCATTCTAAACGCACCGGTGTGGTTTGTTCTATGAAGGGTTGCAATACATTAAGCACTCTTGCCACTTTGTCAAAACCCCATTAAATTTCATTGCTTCGGGATCTCGAGACACACTGCGTGCAGCGTATTACACGGAAGAATATCAATATGGCATTTACTCGGAAAGAGTCAATGGAGTCTGGGATACTGTCGATTCTCGATGTCCAACAATTTTACTGTACTGCGAGCTCAGTGGTTTTCTAGGTAGGACTTTCAGCTACTCATGGCAGAGTAAGTAGTGTACTTATAACTTTTTCATAGTCTCAAAGATGATCTATTGTTTTCGAGCAGCTATTGCATGCGCAAAATTCATGTCAATATAAGCCGTTGTGCGTCATAATTTTCCTGTTACAAGAACACACCTATCAATCATATTGAGCCACTAAGCCAATCAATTCCAATAATTGATCCTACGTAAAGCAGCGGATGTGAAATTCATGTGAAATTCATGTTTGGCAAGTGATACAAAAATTTGCTGGATAAGAGATCTCAGGGAAAAACTAATATGGCAAGGCAGATCGGATGAGACCCAAAAATGTTTCTTTTTGGACCATAAAGTAGATTGAAAATTGCCTTATTTCAGCTTCCCCATCACATGGAGCACGTTCAAAGTAGTTCATGACACCCTCACGAAGCTCTTTTTTGTGGATATCCTTTACTCGTGTATATCTATTATTTAGTCCTTCAGGCAAACTTATAAAACCTTGTCGACTACCAATTTTAGACCGATCTTCATGAAGTGACTCATCAGAAGGTCAGTGCAGAGCAGATTTGTAGTGTCTGTAATCCGTTGTCACATTTACCATTCTTCCTGAACTTGAAACACACTTTGTAACTGTCGTTCACATTATATCATGACGTTTGTTTTAATGTTACGAACACACAATTTTCCGGTGCGACCTGCTGACTTCTTGCTGAACGACTGTATTTACGTCCGTTGAACGGTTTGTTGACCGTTGAACCAGTGGGACTAAATCTCTGTGTTTGTGTCAACTGTTGAACATCACAATAAATCCCTGTGATAATTTTTTAGCCGTGAATAATTTTCCTACCGTGGAATATATCACGCACGCGGAACCATCTGTGGGAAGTTCCGACAAGTGAATTTTTCCTTTCACAGCCAGTTACTGCATTTGGGTTGGTGTAGTGGTCTACTGGACCTACGCATTCCTGAGTCCCCATTTGACTACTCATTCCTTTCCTATTGTGATTTTGTGAATTTGTATTGGTTACTTTGCTTGTTAATTTATCCGAACACGCCGATAAGGTCCTAGTCCGCTACAGATTACAGAACGTCAACCGGGATAGGTCCGCGCAACCACGTATATGACTGTGTTTCTATGCGATGCGAAAAGAACTCATTTGCTGTTTGCTTTATGGGCCAGTGCCATTTTCAGCTCGAACAGCTTAGGAAGCAATTAAATTCATTTGACGCGTTCCTCAGAAAATGGCTCACCCGGAGTTCTTTATTCCGCAGCACACTCCTTTTAAGAAAGCACATCGTGAATACAGCACCGAAGATAGATCTTGTTTACTCGTTCCATTCAGAACCAACGAATATTTTAGTGGCCCACGATCATCGTTCGGCTATAAACAGTTTATTTTCGCACGCTAGGCTGAATGGACTAGCCTGATTTTTTTGGTTTGTTAAAGGCAGCCTCATATATCACTCCAAAATATTTGCCGCATATGTCGTGAACAAGAACTAAGCATTTACAAAGGCACTATTATATAACAAACAGCAGTCTTTATGGGTATTTTAAAAATGGCTGTCAACCTGTCCGCTGAAATGCATTTAGTAGTTTCTACTACTTGACCAAACATTATTCGGAAACGAATTTACCAATTGCAGATCAGTTTGGTGATCAGGGTTTTAAAATCTCTGGTGCGCAAACAAGGTTAGACGGTCCGAATGATTCTCTTGACTTTGTTTGAATATGAACGAAAAGATGAGTCCATTCAGTGTTCATAACAATGGACTGTCAGAATTGTAGAGGTATGTTCTTCTACATTCTGTCTGTGTGCCGCAGTGTTCTATGCATCTTTATTAGCTGGTTTTTTTGTCATCATTTGTTTTTGTCCGCTTTGCGGTTCCACACCTCCAGTGACCGGGATTTTGCAGTTATATTCCTGTCTATTTTTTTAATGAATAATTGACTCCGTTAGCCTTTTGAAAATGGACTTTTCCCAGCACATTTATGGGTACCAAATTATCTATAATAATGCTGCCACTTAATGCTTCTCTCTTTAAAAGCACACACGATGAACTGAACAATCCTAGCATTGAATAAAGGCCTAGGTGTAATTTATTCTTCAATGATGAATTCACCAGACAAAACGCTCTCGACGAGCCTGTGTATCAAATAAGCAAACGTTCAGTCAGCTTTGCAGAAAATCTTTTGGAGAAAGAACAAGATGTAGTTTTATTTGAGTTGGGAGACGAAGAAGACGGAATCCATTTGGTGACAATCAGTCGTTAAAAGTTCTGTTAGACAATCAAGGCCGTCAGATGTCAGCACTCCTCAAAGCTTTGCAAATCTGGACAGAGATTCAAACTTTGTATGCGCAGAGTCTGCTGGCACCACCCATCTGATTGCTAAGGCAATGACTCCATCTAATTTGTGTAGCACATGACTCTGTGTTTACTTGTGGTAACTGTTCCTGTTCACAATCGTGGCAAGTGGTTTGCAAAATTTTCGCTCCCAGCCATCAATGAAAGATCGGGCTTTGTTGATAAACGTTTTCCCAGGTGAAAAAGAAAAATTTAAGGTATAAACATATAAAGGTAACTGCCAGCCAGTCTCAAATATTGGTTTTTCGTGTTTGTTAGATTTTACGCAAAATAGCTAAATACTCTGGTGGAAACAGGCGGCAATACCGTCCATTCTACAAGCTCACACACAACGTGCAACCGAAAAAGTACAGCTTTAATTTCCCGTTGGCACTGTATATGGTAGCGCACCCGGAATTTCCGGAATTCTAGAGTATCTGTGGCTGCCGGAGGTCATGCCTTTTCAGAAAACCATGGCTACGGAAATTTAGGTGGTGGATGGAACTTGGTGTGTACCGCCTTACAAGCCAACTCACAGCTATCCAGGTGGGTGTCAAGTGCTTCGTATTATGCTTCCGGTGTGAGCTGGTAGGAGACAATTGCCTCAGGCGACTAACTATAGCAAGGTATTTGTGAAGTGTAAAAAGTAACGTGTTGCTGGCAGTACACCTCACAATATTTTATTCGATACCCCTTGTTTTACTTCGGCAGAGCAGGTTCACAATCCGTGTTGGAAATAATACAATGATGCACTACACCTAAAGCGAACTTCCAAAAAATAATGTTATGCCGAACCGTCACGGATAGACTGAAATTATCTATGGTGTGACGGTTTGTGCACCTCAGCGACCGATTTAGGTATACTGGTGGGTGTCCCGGCGACACACGAATACCAGGTTGGTCAATGGTTAGAAGCCTGCTTATCACCGTTTGCTGGTCCTCCAGGTTGGGATTTATAACGTGCGGCTGCTTGTTCCGTAGAGATGGTAACGCATTCGCATTTCCTCAAAACACCGCTGTCGTGCGGTTAGGCTTTTTGAGCCAAAGTCTTTGGTTGCGCACCTCACTCGTTCTGTTGTCGAGGTATGGGCGCCCAGCCCATGAACAACCATGATACTCACGTCTTACAATAAACTTCTGCATATCGGCCGTCCCGTGGTGCAATCAGCCGGGTCGCCTTACTCGCTGCATAATAAAGAGCGAGTAAGCGAAAACATGGCACTTCAGACGCCTCCCTTCTTTCTCTTTGACAAATTTCTTCCTCACTTCCCTACCACATTGTTCAATCTCCTCTTGTGGACCCAGTGCTTGGGACTCACGTCTCCGTTCGTCTCTCGTCGGCTTTGTGTGCAGCATCCTCCGATTAGGTGGCGCCGACATCCTCGGTATCTCCAAATTACTCTTCATGCCTCTATCCAACTGCCTTTATCGTCCAAACACTGAAGCAACCAGGAAAACAAGCTGCCATTTCTCTCACACTGGACTCGCTGGTTATCGATGTGTACTATGTCTCAGAAACAGGGATTAAAGTTGCAAACATGATGGTCAAGCTAACTAACCGCTTTAACAATCTTCGTCCGTTTTCGGCTGAGTACCTCTAGTGTTTCAGAGGCTCCTCCTGCGGGATGCACAGGGGTTGGTATCGTCCTGAGTTGCTGGACGGAAGTATCCTTGCATGACTGAAAAACCGTTGATAATCGTTTCTGTGTTTGGCCAAGCAACGTCCGTGAATGTCTTGCAAGCGGCAAATTGATCATCGTGTCTGCCCACGTTCACTGTAGCTCCGACGCCGTCAGGGGCAGCTGTTATGACAGCCAGAGTGCTCTGCTGCGGCAAGTTAAACCTCAGACAACGTGATGTTTGCTGGTGATCTGAATGCACGAGTGAGCAGGCTTAACGTTTCTGCGACTAAATAAGAGGTCGAAACGGTCAACGTATGATGAACGGTCAACAACTGGTTCACCAATGAGCTGGTTGCAGGCTGATCGTATGCAGTACAAATATCTGAATAGCCGAAATCGTCTCAACAAATGGACTACTTCAATGATAGGCCGGACGTAAATTCAAACGGATCATGTTGCCACCAGCTACTGATGGAGCGGAACAGCGATTGACTGCCGGTCGTTTTGGAACACATTTGTGGATTCTAGCCACGCGCTTTTCCGGCGTCGATTCTGCCTATTATTTCGAAGGCAGCGTTAGGTGCGTACAAAACGCTTGGGAACTGAAGGACTGGCAGATCAGAATCGTCTTTTACAGTCTCTTCCAAAGGTTTCACCATAAGATGTGAACTGATACTGGAACCAGATTACCGCCTCTTTGCATAGTGCCGGGGATTTCGCCTGTGGTACGGCATCAACAGGATCACTCAAGCACTGGATATAAGACTGAACGGTGGCATTACTTAAATCTCGAAGAAATATCCCAGCCGGTCCCGAACTTAACTTGATGCGACAAATTATCGGGCGTCCAGTGGAAGTGAGCTTGATAGCCGACCTTGAAGCGCGGTGAAAACAGAAGGCCAAGCAAATTGGAGAGGCTGAGAAATCTGGTTATTCTCGAAGATTGATCCGTGCGACTGGTTCCCGAAAACCACCTATGAGCGAAGCCCCTAAGGATCGGAATGCAGTGAGCATCTCAAATAATGAACTCCTCGACCTGGGCTAAATATTCTGAATAACGATTGCCATGGACACCAGCTGGCAACAATCTGGAGCCCACAGATGATGTAGAGCCGCGGGCGGTGAAACAACTACGGTCTTGGAGGTTTATGACTGCATACGTTCTCTTAAGCGCCACCGAGTCATGAGCTCCCACCAGCATTGTTCGAAGATGGAGGTAAATTCATCGGTCAGCGCTTGTCTGATCAGTTTGATGCACTTGGGAAGAGGAGCCTGTCGCAGACAACTTGAGAGAGTCAGTGATAGTGGCCATTTTAAAAATCGGGGCTCATAGGAATGTTGCAAACACAGTAGGATCAGCTTGAACCAGGCCGTAACAAGACTGTTGGCGTCACTGATTCTTCGTCGTCTTATGGTGGCTCTAGAACAGCAGGCGGGATTCCAACCTGGTAGGGTTTGTGTTGACCAAATCTTCAAACCCCGTCAGGTGCAAGAACAAATCCACACGTACAAGTGATCCACAATTTTCAAGGCACATTTAGCTCGGCTGATTGGTTTGTTCTTCTTGACACAAAGAAAGCCTCGGAGGTTCGTGAACATAATAAGCTCTTCGTATTCTCAGACTTCCGGGCGAGTCCTCCAAGATCTTTCGTACACAAAGCGGTGTCCGTCAAAGGTGCCCCCTCTCTTTTCCTGTTTAAATTACTGATCGATGAAAACTAATGCCGGAGAGTGTCCGAAATTTCGGTGTTCAGATAATTTCTGACGAAGCCTTTGGCGATCTAGAATATGCAGACGATATCGCTCCCATCCTTGAAGAGGAGGGGAGAGCGCAAGTGTTTTTGGATGAACTGACCAATATCATCACGTCCTTCGGTATGCACTTTGCACCTATAGAGGGCAATTCGCAATTTCTTATTACATTCGGGAACGTACCAACCGTCGGAGTTGTTTGCCCATCTCAAAAATCCGCTGGCGTAAATAAATAACTAGTGTAGAATAATATAATATATATTATATATTATATATGTAACATAATAATACTATATATAGTATACATAGGCCGTTTGTACTATGAATTGGCAAGCCTTAAAATACTGCAGCTTTCGGGAAATCAGCTCCATTGTGCTGATAATGAGCGGATTCTTCGTGTGACCGGTAAAAACGAGCCGCTGGCAAAGATAACATAAGCCAATGCACTCCAAACGGATTTAGACACCGCAAAGAAGTGGTCGCTGGACTGGTACCTGTATCTGAATGACGAAATATGTCCATATGAGAGGAGACTAAGCAAGTGACTTGGTCATGCATGGTGAGAAAGGGTCAGAAGACATCATGCAGGTAGACGCCAAAAAGTATTTGGCTATCTGGCTCTCTTCAAACATCCTTCTCACAGCAGCATGAGAAGTCGGCCCAAAACGCGTTCGTTATTTTGCGGGTGATTCAGCGCACCTTCTACCAGATTACTCGCACTAATGCACTATGAGGCCTACATCAGACCTCTCCTTGAATATGCCAACCAAGTTGTCCACCCAGGACGCACGAAAGACGTAACACTCATTGAGTGTGTCCAGCCATCCGCTACGAAAATGGTTGTCGGCCTCAAATCTGTGGACTACGAAACGCTTTATGCGGTGCTTGGGGTCTCGTTGCTTCCAAGAGGACCTAATTCTTACTTGTGCCCTTTTGAACAAAGCTTGGCCAACAGGTTTTTCACCGTTTACTTAGCAAACACTGAGCGGGACATGTTAGGAACATTTTCATGCTCAGAGCGCACTCTTTCAGGCAAAATCTTTTCTCATTCCGGGTAGTTGCCGCGTAGGATAACCTTCCTCCGACAGTTGTCCACACTCCATTTATAATCCAGTTCAAAGCACTACTATCCGAGTCCTCGTCCTGCAAGCTTACTGCCCCAAGCTAAGAACATACGCGTAGGATTTCCTCCGACAGTTGTCCACACTCCATTTATAATCCAGTTCAAAGCACTACTATCCGAGTCCTCGTCCTGCAAGCTTACTTACTGAAGCTAAGAACATAAAGATCAATGCTACACCCTTTTTTACTCGTGCCTTTCGGGTGAACGACAGCCGCTGACCGAGGAAACTTGGGCAAAAGTCTCGATCCCGTGTATCAATCCTTGAATCCGTTAAGCCTCGATCCTGAGTTGGGGCCCGACGAGGTCCATCCAAGTATCCTGAAAAAAACGTCCTCCACACTGGCAAACCAATTACACTTGATGTTTCGTCAGTCGCTTGACGAAGGCCGCCTTCCCCCTGCTTGGAAGGAACGATTGTCACGCCAATCTACAAAACTGGTGACCGACTATCGCCTGGCAGCTATAGGCCTATAAGCCTCACTAGCGTGCCGTGCAAGGTGATGGAACGC
>NW_008751760.1:1238830-1241007 GCF_000715545.1 Opisthorchis viverrini
CGCTGGCAAGCATACTGCCCCGCGCTGAGAACATAAAGAGCAGTGCTACACCCTTTTTTCACTTGTGCCTTTCAGGTGAACGACAGCCACTGACCGACAAGAACAAAACCGACCCGGGAAACTTGGGCAAAAGCCTCGATCCTGTGCATCAATCGGTGAATGCGTGAGTACCAATCCGTGAATCCCTGAAACCTGATTGGTGGGAAAGTTGGGCTCAACAGCCAACTGTACCCGTATCAGACTGAGCACATGGTTCGAAAAGGGATTTGTTGGTCTAGGCGCCATAATTTACTTCTTTCTAGGGAATGAGTCAAACCTTCAAATTAGCTTTCGCACTGTGTATTTTTCCGTGCATTTTCCCTTGCATCTCTCAACCCCTATTGGGATGCATATATACAGCCGACATAGTGGCGGTTCCGGGGCTTCCAATTTCAGCGTTTCGAGACCTACATCCACTTACAACGCAATCAGACTGCAGTTGAGATCGAAAGTAAATCGCCATAAAGCACTTCCATCGACAGGATTCGACGTTGAAATTTACTCTTCGCCCACGTGATGCCCGGAACCACCAGCTCGAGCTGCTGTGTCCTGTATGGGACCCATGGAGTGCGTGAAGCCAGCACTTAAAGAAAATATCGTAACAAACAATCGAAACGAAGTCAAACGAAATTGTTTTCGAAAATTTCATCCTAGAAAATAAAATGAAGGATATACTTCATGAGGCGAGAACAGCGTATCTCTCATAACGTAGTACGACGGGAATAGGTGGCTTGTGAAATCGGTAGAATATCCCAAGAGACAAACTACTGTGCAATCTCCGTTATGTTAACATTTCGTGCCTCATCATGAAGAAGAATTTGGGTCATCATTTAGGGTTTGTTCGTTCAGGGTTGCTCATTAAACTCTGATCCCCAACCAACTACCGTGGGACCATACGTTGGTGGTTTAAGTTCCTCGTGGTATTCTACAGTCAGAATGGCGCTACCATTCCCCCATCACTTATGCAATTTCCTCGTCACCTTGAGTGTAACTGCGTTTGGTTTTTCATGGGACAGAGTCGAATCCTCGAGGAATACTGACTGTACGTAATACATGCGAATCTCCACGGCGTGAGTATTCTCTCATCCAATTTCCCCTTAGTGTTACGATAAGCGGCCCATCTGCGGCACCCACATGAGCAGAGTATCGGTCCTGAAGGAAGCTACTCCATCGGTTACTGCAACGTTGGACTCCTGTCGGACGCTACCTGCCAGTCAGTTGCCATTTCTCCTCCGTTTGACTACCACGTCGATACTGTATCGCTGCTGATGAGCCGTTTTATAGCTGAACTATACTGGGGAGGGTACGCTTGGCGCATTAGTCAGTGCGTTGGACAAACAGACTCCAGGTCCTCTTTGTTTTGGGGTTTGGAACATCTGTGTTAGGAGGACTGCCTCCTAACAAACATTTTCACATTGTTGACTCTGACCTATGTTTCAATGCTCGACATTTCTCTCTCTGTTTTAGCCTTTCATTGGACTGGTTTGTTCCATTCCATTCTTGATTCTTTTGAATCTCGATATTGGCTGTTCAGTTGCTGCAGTACAATTTCCTCAAGGCTATTTATCTTCTCAATGCCGTGTGTAACTGACAAGGTTGATTGACTGATCAGTGCAGGACATTGGCGACAGGAACCCTTCACGAACCCAAGAATGTCTATTTCAGCTGAGGATTTGAAATTAGTCCTTAAACAACAACAAGCCTGAGAACATCACAAACGAGAGATTCAGCTGGGTTCCAGGTGAGTCTCTCGGAAGAACCAAATTAGGTTGCAGATGAGTGTATATTCGCTAACAACAAGCTCCATTCGAACAATCGCAGTCGCGACTTATACCGTCTCTCACCCAAGTCATCAATCTCCAAACTTCAGTTTCATCTCAAAGTGGTAGTTCACTATCCTTTGCGGATTCCATTGCTGCAACTGTAACTGAATTTCACTATGAGCCAGTATCTGGTCTCACCTTTGATTCGTTGTACAGCCGTTGGGAGGATACGTCCTTGACTGAGTTCACCGGCAAAGATGATGCGTGGAAATCCCGTCTCTTGGTACAGAAACTTGGAATCCTCGAACACGACCGGTTCACCAACTTTATCCTTCCACAACACCCAAAAGATTTGACTTTTGCGCAGACGGTGGA
>NW_008751760.1:1241679-1242263 GCF_000715545.1 Opisthorchis viverrini
CTGCTCGAATAAGCCAAGTCTCACAGCCATACAACAAAACAGCCCGTACTGTAGCTTGATACACACGTCCCTTCAGATTCAGGGATAGACCATTCTGACGCCATAGGTGTCTCAAGTTAGCAAACGCGGCCCGAGCCTTGCAGATTCGTGCATTCACCTCATCTGTCACACTACAGTCAGAACTAATACACCTTCCAAAATACGTAAAACGCTCTACAATGTCCAGTGCTTCCCTCTGGCGTGTTCCCAGGGGCGTACCCAGGAGCATGAGCTTACACTTTGTGGGTGCAAAGTGCATACCAAAGGACGGGATGACTTTGGTCAGTTCATTTAAGAATGCTTACGCCTTCTCATCCTCTTCGAAGATGAAAACGATATCGTCTGCATATTCCAGATCGACAAGGTCTTCTTTACAGGCTACTTGAACACCAGGGTTTTGGAGACCCTCCAGCGTTCGTCTCATTATTTCATCGATCACGAAGTTAAACAGGAACGGAGGGAGTGGGCATCCCTGACGGACACCGCTTTGTGTACGGAAGCTTTTGGAGAGCTCTCCGTACACTCTCACACGTCCGGAAGTCTGA
>NW_008751760.1:1243204-1253022 GCF_000715545.1 Opisthorchis viverrini
CATGCGATTTGTCTGCACCTTACGCGACCCCGGGAAACGTAGGGAGAAGCGACTCCGGACGAGCGCGTTGTCAGAGTCCACAAATGTGTTCCAAAACGACCGGCAGTCAGTTATGGACTCGCTCCATCGGTAACTGATGGCGATGTGGTCGATTTGAGTTTGTGGCCGGCCTGTTGTAGGAGGGCACCAAGTGGCCAGGCGACTTCGGCTATTTCGGAAGTTAGTACTGCACAAAAACAGCCTGCGATCAACACACAGCTGAAGCAATCGTTCCGCATTGTCCGTACGTACCGAGTCCAGTCCATGTCGACCTCCCAATTGAGTCTCGGATGCACTGAGCCTGCCCACTTGCGCATTCATATCTCCGGCAACCACCACGATGTCTGAGCTTTTAGCTCGCCGCATCAGAGCATTCAGGGCGTCGTAAAACCTGTCTTCGACGGCGTTAGAGCTACAGTCAGTTGGGGCATAGGCAGACACGATAAACAGACATCTATCAACTTACTGCTTGTGAGACTCCTTCACAGACGTTGCCAGACGAACCGCACAGAGGCGACTATCAACAGGTATCCACTCAAGTAAGGATACTTCCGCCCGGTGACTTAGCACAATACCAACCCCTGCACATCCCCCCGCAGCAGCCTCTGGATCACCAGAGGTGCGTAGCCGGAAGCGAGTGGAGACCGACGGGGCGGTTAGTTCAACCCCTGTGCTTGCATCTTGAATTCTCGTTTCTGAGACACAGCACATAGCAGTGCCAAGCGAGTCCAGTGTGAGTGCAAGAGCAGCTTGTTGTCCTGCTTGCTTCAGAGTGCGAACATTGAATGCGGCCAGATAGAGTGGGTGTCGAGGCTTGAGGACTGATTTGGAGATGCCTGGAGATGTCGGCACCATGTGATGAGCAGATGCTGCACGCAAAACCGATGCATGACGAACGGAGTCATCAGTCCTAGGTGCTGGGCCTACAAGGAGAGAGTTATTAATGGGGTGGGGAGAGGGGGAAGAAAAAGTATGTGAAGGAGAAAGAAGGGAGGCGTCAGCAGTAGCCTGTTTTCGCTTACCCGCCCTGCTGTATGCAGCAAGTAAGGCGACCCGGCTGATGGCACCACGCGACGGCCGATGTGGCATGGGAATATTGTTAGTTGTGTAGGTCATGGTTGTACGAGGGCTGGGATTTTGCCAGGGCGCCCACACCTAGACAGGAGGACGATTAGGGTCCTCAACCAAAGCCTTTGGTTCAAAAGCCTAACCGCAAGGCAGCGGTGTTTGGCGGGAAATGCAAATGCATTACCATTTCTACGGAACAAGTCGCCACATGTTCCAACCCTCAAGCTGGGGAGCCAGGAGACTGTTCGTCAGACCTCTACCCATTGACCAACCTGGTATGAGAGACTCTGAGAGTGTCGCGGGACACTCCCCAGTATAGCTCAATGCATCGCTGAGGTGCGCAAACCGTCACACCACGGTAAGGTCCAGTCTTTTTGTGATGGATGTCCGATAGAACTGTCTCAAGTTGGCCAGGCGTGATGCCGACGATTACGTTACTTTTGCCGGTATCGTTAATCGCGAATGTGAGAAATTCCAATTGCAATCGCTTACGGAAGATCAGTTCAAATGCCTCACTTTTGTCGCTAAACTTCAATCTTCGCAGGAATCTACGTCCACCTCGTAACTAACCTTTCCAACACTGCGCACAATTTTACCTTGTGTCCACTCTTCCGCACCACTACGATAGTCCTTAGCTAGGACGGATTGACCGGGTACAAATATACTAGCGCGTTCAGCTGTAGCACCCTTTCGGTGCCTAGCTGCGTGCCACCCTAATGAAGCATGGGGGCTGGGATACTGCCAGGTTGCCCAAGCCTAGACAGGGGAAGTCGAGTGGCGGAGGTCGGATTCGAACCACGGACCTTCCGGTCAGTAAATTCGCGCTCTAACCACTTGGGCCATCTCGTCCCCACAAATATACTAACCATAGCACCATGATACCGGTTAAACTGGGATTCCATCTTTGTGTTTCTCGCAGTTGGTGGACGCGAGCTTGGACGAATGACGTCGATTTGTAGGCGGATTTTTTGGTTAAAAAGCACCTCAGCGGAGGAGTTACCGTTTGTAGCGTTGATGTTTGGTGTCGCTCTGTAACTCACCTGGAAGGTTTCGATTATTCCCGTGTGCTCCCCTCCTTTGAGTTTGGCGAGTGCTCTTTTGGAAGTATCCACGAGTCGCTCCACTTGACTATTTGATTGTGGATGGAACGGTAGTGATCTAACATGTGTGATGCTGTTCTGTTTACAGAATTGTTCAAATTCGGCTGAGGTAGATGCGCTTCCATTGTCAGAGACAATAGTATTTGGCACTCCGAAGCAACTGAACATATTTTGTAGTTTGGCAATAGTAACACAAGCAGTAACATGGGTCAGGCTGAATACTTCTGGCCATTTACTGTAGGCGTCGACCAATATCAGATACTGCTGTCCATTGATGGATCCAGCATCCACTAACTGCGACAAAACACAGATGGAATCCCAGTTTAACCGGTATCATGGTGCTGTGGTTATTATATTTGTACCCGGTCAATCCATCCTAGCTAAGGACTATCGTAGTGGTGCGGAAGATTGGACACAAGGTAAAATTGTGCGCAGTGTTGGAAAGATTATTTACGAGGTGGACGTGGATTCCTCCATTTAGGTCCGTCACGCAAACCAGCTGCGCCCTTCCTCTCTCCAAACAACAGTTACACATAATTCCTCGGTTTCGCATAACTGTCATCTTCCGCTCGAGATTCTCGTGGATACATTTGAAGTACCACAAAACTCGGAATCTCCCAAGCCTGCAGTACAATCTGAAATTTCAGTAAGTTGTATACCCAGAAGATCATCATCATCATCATCATCATCAAAGACAGCAACATCAGTGTTGGCACTGATGCTTCACTGCTGTACAACCATAAGGTTCGTCTAGTTATATATCCTCTATCCCCTTTGGTCGAGAGAGCATGTCTGCTTGTCGCACATTTAATCTCAGATCAGGCTCAAACGACACGCTCAGTGATCAATCACTTGTCGTTTGCTTCGTGGTCAAGTTATCGAACATCCCAATCTATGTAGAATTGACCATGGGTCGTTAGTGAACACCAATCTTGAGAGTTTTGTCTCCGGTTGATCTAGAAATACATGAGCCTATTTCGAATGTGTTGTAGTGAAGCGTAATTGCATTGATTTGCCACGTAAAGGATGGAACGCTCCAACAACTCACCGGCTTACCGGATGTCCCAGTCATCGGAGTGGGGGCTATGTTTACCAACGTGCCTCCGCTTTGCGCTCCCTGGATCTTTTCACTCCGCTTTTCCGTCAATGTACGGCATCTAAGTGTCCTTATCTACCGCCAGTTTACCGTTGCGTATGATGGTGGTAGCCACGCATTTGTACAACAGTAAACAAATCAGAATAGGTGTCACGGTTCAAACTCATGAATTCGATCAGCAGCGCAGTGGTTACTGCCCAGTTAATATCCGAGTTACTGACACGCTGAAGAAGATGGACCGACCGGATCAGAAAGTCCGTCATACGAATGCAGCTGAACCCACAACTCCAGTCGTGCGAACAATGACTTCAAAGGACATGTGTTAGGAGGACTGCCTCCTAACGAACATATTCATATTGTTGACTCTGACCTATGTTTCAATGCTCAACATTTCCCTCTCTATTTATCCTTTCATTGGACTGTTTTGTTCCATTCCATTCTTGATTCTTTTGAATCTCGATATTGGATGTTCAGTTGCTGCAGTACAATTTCCTCAAGGCTATTTATCTTCTCGATGCCGTGTGTAACTGATAAGTTCGATTGACTGGTCAGTAGAGGACGTAACAGTGTGACGACTTTCTATCGCGGTGGTACGCCAACAACCGCTGCATTTTTGTTAGCTGTTTAAACCCACGCATAGCTGATGACCCCTATCGTCCTCCTTCATACATCTGGGCACTCTGACAGTATCGTAGCTTATGTACAGCCATGAAATGCGTACTCACAATAAAATCTTAAACCACATCGGCTTCCGCGTGGTGTCATCCGGCGGTTCGCCTTACTTGCTGCATACAGCAAGACGGGCAAGCGAAAACAGACTGCTGGTGACGCCTCTCTTTTATCTCTCCCACATGTTCGTTTTTTCTCCTCCCTACTCCGCTGCTAGCGATATCTCTGTAGTTTCATCCTTAACGACTGAAATCCGTTTGCCACCTGTTGCTGTTTAATTTAGTTTCAATTGATCCGCTATAAACCGTGTACCATAGGATATTGGTTCCAGCTGTTACATTTTCGATCAGTGAAAGGTGAGAGTGTGGGATACAGCCAAGATAGGGGAGAGGTGATGGTATGTTCAGTTTGTCCAGGAAGGCGATATCTTTGATTAGTGAGTCTCACTGACTATGCAATTGGTCCACTTCTGCCAATGTCATTATCCTTTTTTGAGTTGAGTTCCGTGGTCGCTATCCAGGGAGTCGGCAGTTGTCTCCCCAACTCACTTTACTGGTTGGTGTTTTCATACTTCGTTGCCACTTCGTACACTGTCCATCTGTCGGTCGCGCGCGCTCAGCACCAAGGTGGGAGAAAAGTGCTATGAGTGGCAGACGGTCCTCTGGCATGCGGTACGGCAGTTAAACATCGGTGTCTAACACTGATGTCGTGCTGTCGTTGATGATGATGATGGCATGCGGACCACATGTCAACCAAGTTAACCTACATATGAAGTGTGATTACTTTCCTCTGTCTCGGGAGAGTTCCTTCTTCCTAAAACTATCTGACCTACCTCAGCATTTCTAGTCCGCTGTTCCACTGTACTCGAACAATACTTCGGAAGCACGGATCGTCAAACACTGACAACTTGTGTTGTCCTCCACTTGTAGAAGCCAGGTTTCTGACAATGAATCGCACTGACGCACTGTAAACTCTGTCCTTAACAGATAAATGCATGTCAAGTTGATGCCAGTAAAAGTTGAAGCTGGTAAAACGTGCCCTAGCCTTCGAGATTCGAGAATTACTACCACATTCAGTCACTCCACTGTAACTTACGCAGCTGCCTAGTTAAACAAATTTATCTACAATATCGATTGGGTCGTTTTCAAGCATGAGGTTTGGGTTTGATATCACCCAGTCTCGTAACAGCACTTTTCACTTTGCTGGTCTGAAGCGGATACCAAACCAGAATTATGGGCTACTTAAAATGGTCTGCATTTTTTGAATGATCTGAACAAAGGACAGCACTATCGCACGCATACTCAATGTCTGAGCGAATTTCCTGGGAGCATTTGGACTCCCGAGGTTTGATAGACAGGCAGAGAAATTTCAAGCAGCATATACACATGTACTCTGTTTCCTCACCCTCCGACATTCTGGAACAGCAACCAACAGTGGTTCTCTTCCTTGGCTTGAAAGCTGCCTTTGACTCTGTAGACTGTCAGGCACTATGGCAGTGTCTGTGGAGGAAAGGTGCCCCCCGAAAATCTTAATCCCTCTTAAGGCGCTGTACGTCCATTGCCCTGGTCTACGCCTGACTTCAGATCAAGTGGTATCAGTAGGGCTGTTTTCTTTCACCTTACCTAATCAACTTCGTCATTGATACGATCATAGATGACTCACTACCAGCCTCTAATCCCTGTGGGGTCGAAGTGCTTCCGGGACGTCTTCTCCGAGATATCGAGTACACAGGCGACGTAACTCTTCTTGGATCGGACCCTGTGATAATGCAAATAACTCCGCCTCACGGTTCGGCATGCGCTGCATACTTGCGAAGTGTGAAGTGCTACTGTAAGACTGGGTAGGCTCGAACCCTAGCCTCATACTTGCGGATGAACCGATGGAGGTAGTGGACAAATTTGTTTACCTGGACAGCTGTATCAGTCGCTCGCGGCTCGCGAAAATGATATTTCCATCCGGATTGGGAAGGCCATAGCCGCTTTTGTGAGCCTGTGTCACCTGTGGCGTGGGCGTGACATCAGATCCTCACATTATTATGTGGGTCAGAAACCTGGCCAATGCGCGCTGAGGACGCCAAAAGACTTTTAATGTTTGTTCATCGATGTCTTCCGAGCAATGCCGAAGTCTGGTGGGAACACCGGGTGAGTAATGCTGAGGTAAGTTGGATCGTCATTATCATCGACAACATGACATCAGTGTTCAAAGTCGATACTTCGCTGCCGTACAACCATGATTTGTTTAAAAGCCTTACTGTGAAGAAAAGTTTAACGGGAAATGAACTTAGTGCTAGCCTCACAATGCCCTTTTCGCCTAGCCCTGTATCAAATATAGGTGACCCAGGGACAATAAATCCATGATTTGATGATAAGGTGTAAATGCCCCTACCGGTCGACTCAGCTGTTTTAGTAACTATCCTATCTCCGGATGAGTACCCGATAAGAGTACCCCAGTGGTTAGTGAACCTAACAAGTATGGTTGTCGCTCGTCCAGTGGTGGTAATGCATTAAAGATAGCTGTTTCCTGTCATAAGATATACACCCTTCTATGCTTGGGCAACCTGGCAGTATCCCAGCCCTCGTGCTTCCTTCGGGTAGGATGGCAGCTATGCACCGGAAGGGTGTTACAGCTGAGCGGTTTTTCTTATACGAGATACTGAATTACGTAGGCTCACCGTATTAGTTAGGTCATCGTATCCAATATGTAGCTTTCATCCCCCTTGATCTCTATGTCATCGGTAAACGGGACTGTAGCAGTTGAAATCGCTTTAATTCAGTACGCGATTTGTGTCTGGAAACCTGAACTGAACTAAGATGCCTTACTACTCCACCTTTTGGTTCATTGGAGGAAGAAGTTACGGGAGAATCGTAGCAATACAGGGCTTCAATTCATCTTCTCAGGAAGTGTTTTACAGTCTTTTTGGATTAGTTCTTTTTCCTGACTGTAAACCGTTTATCATGGATCGAAAGTATGAAAGTCTTGTGGACCCGTGAGGGCAACTGATTCTTCTTGAGTATGCTTTGTTGAGCGAAGCAGATTTGACAGACTAATTACCAGGTTCGGTAAGCAGGTCAGCGACCTTGTTTTGTGACAATGATTGGCATGTAAATCACCCATCTATTTGGACGAATTGACTACGAACTGGACCGTTATCGAAAGTTAGCATTATTTTTTATCACGTGATGGTCCTTTACGGTATGGTTTCACTTTTGGATGTGGTGGGTTCTAAAAGCTGTTGAAGCCGGTGGCACCTGATTTTACCGGTACACTCTCCTGCTGCACTAAATAAACTGTATGCAATTGCCATCCAGTTGGTGGCAAAAGGAACTGAGGATTTCGGTTGTGTCGTTCCGTACAGGCATGTGTACAGGTTGCCGATTTCGACACGCAGTTATCGTCATCATCGACAGCAATACTGGCGTTTACTAAGCAACAATGGGAATTTCGGCAAATTCCCTTTAATTTATAGGCCCGTTTCTCTTTTTACACATTTCATGCCACAGGGATAAACACTGGAGGTAAATTAACCTTCATTCTTAAAACCTGACTAACTTGGAGACCTGCTCACTTGGTCTGATGAGGCTTTTGTGACAAAAGCGAGAAGTTGCTCAGTAAAAACTACCGATTATTTACCAAGATCTTCTGGATCGGTTCCAAACCCCTTCCAATCGATGGAAAACAACTACGGACAGTGTATTCGCAAATCTTCAAGTGACTATGTTCGATTGAAAAGGTTAGACACTTGAAGCACAACCTACTCCCTACATCTTTACTGGACACGTCACTCGCCCCTCCCCGAATAACATTCTCAGCGACCAAGTCATTCCTGAAACAGAGATATACTTGACTAATCGGCGTTTATGTTATATCTGTCATCACACATGTCGGCTCGGCCAAGATCTTCAAACCATACTCTCGCCCGCAGACTTCCAGTTACTCGAAACCAACAGAAGTAAAAGCCATCCAAGGACAATGCTCCAAGGACAAATGTGTAAGTTCGAAAAGTCGCTCTCTAAGACTCAGCTTTCTCGCGAACCCATGACTAAGTCTGAGCCGCCTAATAGCTATTGTAGCATGGTAAATTTAGCAAGTAGACCGCTAAGTGGAGAAAAGCATTGCCTATTAGAGAAGGGCTTGAATTTTGCGATGAGCAAAAGGGTGACAAGGGCGAAGCAACAATCCCAAGTGCTGAATCTGTGTTTCGGAAACTTCCGCCAATAGAGGTGGAGAGGTCGTCGGTACAGCTGGTAACAACCCTGAGTCTCAGCAACCAAAAGCTCCAAGTATTAAACCAGCAGGATGAAGCGTTTTAAACATCATAAAGCAGGTGGACAACATAGTATGAGGATGAGGCAACTGTTGTCATGAATAAGAATGATTATCTATAGAAGGTCAAGCAACACCTAGCTGGGGGTCCTTACCTGCAGATCGATAATGCGCATATTACATCGTTAGTGAATAATAGTAAAGCCAAACTTGGCAGATGTTTGCCGGCAAGGTATTTGGTATCGATAGTACGATCCAACCACGGCTTTATGGCCTACCCAAAATCCGTAAACCAGATGTCCCGGCGTGACCGACGGAATAGGTTCCCCAGCGCATAAGCTAGCCAGATTCTTGGCAGGTGTTTTAAATCATCTCACTGGGAAATCTAGTACTTACATTAAGAATCCATGACTTTGCCAACAAAGCAGCGGGTGTCATCGTTTAATCAGATGACATCTTTGTAAGTTTCGATATCGATTTGTTACATACAAATGTGCCAAAAGGAGACTTTAGAAATAACCAAGAGACTGCTACTAACAGACGCCACTCTTTCTGAACGGACACAGCTCACGGTAGATGAAATAATATAAAGCAATAAAGCATGCCTGAATCTCACCCACTTCGTTTTCGACTCCGTGGTTTACACTCAAGAACAATGCCTAGCAATGAGATCTCCAATATCCCCGGATATATTTATGGAAGAATTTGACCAGAAAGCTCTAGGCGGATTCCCCGATTCACACAAGGTATTCTGGCGTTATGTGGATGATACTTTCATCGTGATGAAACGAGACAAGGTTAGTGAGTTTTACAACTATCTGAATGAACTGAGTCCTCATATCAAACCTAGTATGGAGATAGAGTCAACCTCGGGTACACTGGCCTTTTTTAGACTGCATGACACACGAGGTCTGGGAAAAACTAAAAACCCTAGTACACGAGAAGCCAACCGACATTGGAGCAGTTTTAACTACTCGTCTGCCCATCCGAAGTCTGTTCGCCAGTATTGCCTCATCAATGTTCATGCGTTTAAAAGCCGTGTGCACAGAAGTCGTTGATTGGAAATTAGCCCAAAGTGAAGTGAAAAACAAACCTTGGAGCAGTGGACATCCAGTTAATTTGATTGGACGTCGGTTGCAAAGGGTGTTGGTACCGGTGGCGGAACCTAACGGGAAATGGACTGGGACTGCTCTTATTCCACAGAATCCAGGGACATCGGAGGTCATTCAAAGGATTCTAAACACAGCTGACATAAGAGTAGCTTTCCAGAGGGGGAACGCTGCGTGCTTTACACTGGTACAATTCGAAGATCGCCAGCTGACAGAATTAAGTGCTGTGTGTACAAATCAAGGTCTGTATAGGACAAACGGTCAGGGGACTTCACACGTGTGTCGCGTATGCCGAACCATCGTTCGCTGAAGAGAGTGCTGTCTTCCATGCCTAATTCAGAGAGGTGTGAACAGAGAGGTGGCCAACGCTTGACTTGGCAGAGGAGTATAAAGGAGATCACGAAACGCTTGGGTGCTGTTGGTGCTACTCGCCTTCCAGGATGGGGACCGCGTGATCCTCACTGTGCCTGGTTG
>NW_008751760.1:1256710-1289690 GCF_000715545.1 Opisthorchis viverrini
ACGTGCCCTAGCCTTCGAGATTCGAGAATTACTACCACATTCAGTCACTCCACTGTAACTTACGCAGCTGCCTAGTTAAACAAATTTATCTACAATATCGATTGGGTCGTTTTCAAGCATGAGGTTTGGGTTTGATATCACCCAGTCTTGTAACAGCACTTTTCACTTTGCAGGTCTGAAGCGGACACCAAACCAGAATTATGGGCTATTCAAAGTGGTTTGCATTTCTGAATGATCTGAACAAAGAACAGCATTATCGTACGCATACTCAATGTCTGAGCGAATTTCCTGGGAGCATTTGGACTCCCGAGGTTTGATAGACAGGCAGAGAAATTTCAAGCAGCATATACACATGTACTCTGTTTCCTCACCCTCCGACATTCTGGAACAGCAACCAACAGTGGTTCTCTTCCTTGGCTTGAAAGCTGCCTTTGACTCTGTAGACTGTCAGGCACTATGGCAGTGTCTGTGGAGGAAAGGTGCCCCCCGAAAATCTTAATCCCTCTTAAGGCGCTGTACGTCCATTGCCCTGGTCTACGCCTGACTTCAGATCAAGTGGTATCAGTAGGGCTGTTTTCTTTCACCTTACCTAATCAACTTCGTCATTGATACGATCATAGATGACTCACTACCAGCCTCTAATCCCTGTGGGGTCGAAGTGCTTCCGGGACGTCTTCTCCGAGATATCGAGTACACAGGCGACGTAACTCTTCTTGGATCGGACCCTGTGATAATGCAAATAACTCCGCCTCACGGTTCGGCATGCGCTGCATACTTGCGAAGTGTGAAGTGCTACTGTAAGACTGGGTAGGCTCGAACCCTAGCCTCATACTTGCGGATGAACCGATGGAGGTAGTGGACAAATTTGTTTACCTGGACAGCTGTATCAGTCGCGGTGGTCTCGCGAAAGATGATATTTCCATCCGGATTGGGAAGGCCATAGCCGCTTTTGTGAGCCTGTGTCACCTGTGGCGTGGGCGTGACATCAGATCCTCACATTATTATGTGGGTCAGAAACCTGGCCAATGCGCGCTGAGGACGCCAAAAGACTTTTAATGTTTGTTCATCGATGTCTTCCGAGCAATGCCGAAGTCTGGTGGGAACACCGGGTGAGTAATGCTGAGGTAAGTTGGATCGTCATTATCATCGACAACATGACATCAGTGTTCAAAGTCGATACTTCGCTGCCGTACAACCATGATTTGTTTAAAAGCCTTACTGTGAAGAAAAGTTTAACGGGAAATGAACTTAGTGCTAGCCTCACAATGCCCTTTTCGCCTAGCCCTGTATCAAATATAGGTGACCCAGGGACAATAAATCCATGATTTGGTGATAAGGTGTAAATGCCCCTACCGGTCGACTCAGCTGTTTTAGTAACTATCCTATCTCCGGATGAGTACCCGATAAGAGTACCCCAGTGGTTAGTGAACCTAACAAGTATGGTTGTCGCTCGTCCAGTGGTGGTAATGCATTAAAGATAGCTGTTTCCTGTCATAAGATATACACCCTTCTATGCTTGGGCAACCTGGCAGTATCCCAGCCCTCGTGCTTCCTTCGGGTAGGATGGCAGCTATGCACCGGAAGGGTGTTACAGCTGAGCGGTTTTTCTTATACGAGATACTGAATTACGTAGGCTCACCGTATTAGTTAGGTCATCGTATCCAATATGTAGCTTTCATCCCCCTTGATCTCCATGTCATCGGTAAACGGGACTGTAGCAGTTGAAATCGCTTTAATTCAGTACGCGATTTGTGTCTGGAAACCTGAACTGAACTAAGATGCCTTACTACTCCACCTTTTGGTTCATTGGAGGAAGAAGTTACGGGAGAATCGTAGCAATACAGGGCTTCAATTCATCTTCTCAGGAAGTGTTTTACAGTCTTTTTGGATTAGTTCTTTTTCCTGACTGTAAACCGTTTATCATGGATCGAAAGTATGAAAGTCTTGTGGACCCGTGAGGGCAACTGATTCTTCTTGAGTATGCTTTGTTGAGCGAAGCAGATTTGACAGACTAATTACCAGGTTCGGTAAGCAGGTCAGCGACCTTGTTTTGTGACAATGATTGGCATGTAAATCACCCATCTATTTGGACGAATTGACTACGAACTGGACCGTTATCGAAAGTTAGCATTATTTTTTATCACGTGATGGTCCTTTACGGTATGGTTTCACTTTTGGATGTGGTGGGTTCTAAAAGCTGTTGAAGCCGGTGGCACCTGATTTTACCGGTACACTTTCCTGCTGCACTAAATAAACTGTATGCAATTGCCATCCAGTTGGTGGCAAAAGGAACTGAGGATTTCGGTTGTGTCGTTCCGTACAGGCATGTGTACAGGTTGCCGATTTCGACACGCAGTTATCGTCATCATCGACAGCAATACTGGCGTTTACTAAGCAACAATGGGAATTTCGGCAAATTCCCTTTAATTTGTAGGCCCGTTTCTCTTTTTACACATTTCATGCCACAGGGATAAACACTGGAGGTAAATTAACCTTCATTCTTAAAACCTGACTAACTTGGAGACCTGCTCACTTGGTCTGATGAGGCTTTTGTGACAAAAGCGAGAAGTTGCTCAGTAAAAACTACCGATTATTTACCAAGATCTTCTGGATCGGTTCCAAACCCCTTCCAATCGATGGAAAACAACTACGGACAGTGTATTCGCAAATCTTCAAGTGACTATGTTCGATTGAAAAGGTTAGACACTTGAAGCACAACCTACTCCCTACATCTTTACTGGACACGTCACTCGCCCCTCCCCGAATAACATTCTCAGCGACCAAGTCATTCCTGAAACAGAGATATACTTGACTAATCGGCGTTTATGTTATATCTGTCATCACACATGTCGGCTCGGCCAAGATCTTCAAACCATACTCTCGCCCGCAGACTTCCAGTTACTCGAAACCAACAGAAGTAAAAGCCATCCAAGGACAATGCTCCAAGGACAAATGTGTAAGTTCGAAAAGTCGCTCTCTAAGACTCAGCTTTCTCGCGAACCCATGACTAAGTCTGAGCCGCCTAATAGCTATTGTAGCATGGTAAATTTAGCAAGTAGACCGCTAAGTGGAGAAAAGCATTGCCTATTAGAGAAGGGCTTGAATTTTGCGATGAGCAAAAGGGTGACAAGGGCGAAGCAACAATCCCAAGTGCTGAATCTGTGTTTCGGAAACTTCCGCCAATAGAGGTGGAGAGGTCGTCGGTACAGCTGGTAACAACCCTGAGTCTCAGCAACCAAAAGCTCCAAGTATTAAACCAGCAGGATGAAGCGTTTTAAACATCATAAAGCAGGTGGACATAGTATGAGGATGAGGCAACTGTTGTCATGAATAAGAATGATTATCTATAGAAGGTCAAGCAACACCTAGCTGGGGGTCCTTACCTGCAGATCGATAATGCGCATATTACATCGTTAGTGAATAATAGTAAAGCCAAACTTGGCAGATGTTTGCCGGCAAGGTATTTGGTATCGATAGTACGATCCAACCACGGCTTTATGGCCTACCCAAAATCCGTAAACCAGATGTCCCGGCGTGACCGACGGAATAGGTTCCCGAGCGCATAAGCTAGCCAGATTCTTGGCAGGTGTTTTAAATCATCTCACTGGGAAATCTAGTACTTACATTAAGAATCCATGACTTTGCCAACAAAGCAGCGGGTGTCATCGTTTAATCAGATGACATCTTTGTAAGTTTCGATATCGATTTGTTACATACAAATGTGCCAAAAGGAGACTTTAGAAATAACCAAGAGACTGCTACTAACAGACGCCACTCTTTCTGAACGGACACAGCTCACGGTAGATGAAATAATATAAAGCAATAAAGCATGCCTGAATCTCACCTACTTCGTTTTCAACTCCGTGGTTTACACTCAAGAACAATGCCTAGCAATGAGATCTCCAATATCCCCGGATATATTTATGGAAGAATTTGACCAGAAAGCTCTAGGCGGATTCCCCGATTCACACAAGGTATTCTGGCGTTATGTGGATGATACTTTCATCGTGATGAAACGAGACAAGGTTAGTGAGTTTTACAACTATCTGAATGAACTGAGTCCTCATATCAAACCTAGTATGGAGATAGAGTCAACCTCGGGTACACTGGCCTTTTTTAGACTGCATGACACACGAGGTCTGGGAAAAACTAAAAACCCTAGTACACGAGAAGCCAACCGACATTGGAGCAGTTTTAACTACTCGTCTGCCCATCCGAAGTCTGTTCGCCAGTATTGCCTCATCAATGTTCATGCGTTTAAAAGCCGTGTGCACAGAAGTCGTTGATTGGAAATTAGCCCAAAGTGAAGTGAAAAACAAACCTTGGAGCAGTGGACATCCAGTTAATTTGATTGGACGTCGGTTGCAAAGGGTGTTGGTACCGGTGGCGGAACCTAACGGGAAATGGACTGGGACTGCTCTTATTCCACAGAATCCAGGGACATCGGAGGTCATTCAAAGGATTCTAAACACAGCTGACATAAGAGTAGCTTTCCAGAGGGGGAACGCTGCGTGCTTTACACTGGTACAATTCGAAGATCGCCAGCTGACAGAATTAAGTGCTGTGTGTACAAATCAAGGTCTGTATAGGACAAACGGTCAGGGGACTTCACACGTGTGTCGCGTATGCCGAACCATCGTTCGCTGAAGAGAGTGCTGTCTTCCATGCCTAATTCAGAGAGGTGACCAACGCTTGACTTGACAGAGGAGTATAAAGGAGATCACGAAACGCTTGGGTGCTGTTGGTGCTACTCGCCTTCCAGGATGGGGACCGCGTGATCCTCACTGTGCCTGGTTGGGAGACACTACAAGATATGGCCGCCAACCGATGTCAGTGGCGTTCTTGTTGTCAGTTTCTATCCAGATTGTCTGAGCGAGTCTGGAGGTGTAGGCACCTCGGAATGATTGTGGTAAGCTAGCACTAAGTCCCTTCCCTGTCCACCTTTACTCTTTTCTTTACAACAAGACTTTCAAATAAATCATGGTTGTACGGCAGTGAAGCATCGGTGTTGAACACCGAAGTCACGCTGTCGATGATGATGATGACACCAGAATCGGTGGGCACAGGAGGAAAATAAACAGGCCATCAAGAGACGCAGGTGAATATCGAGCGCAACTGGAAGACTCGACAATGGCGGAACATGCACTGGGCATGGGACAAAATATATTCAGAAAATGTTTGAGGCGAGCACTACTGTCCACGTCACAAACTGATGGTCAAGGCGGTAGAAATCGGCAAGCATCCCAGTGTCAACAGAATAGAAAGCATGGAGCTGGCAAGCGTATGGGGAACGGTTTCGGGTCAGTCGGTGAGGTTATCAGAAGGAGTAGTAGTCATCATCTGAGTTGCACTTAACCTCACCCACCTCCCCTCCCCCCAGCACTCACAAGCCCACGAAGAACAGCGAAATCTACCAGTAGCACCCGCGGTGAATCATCAACTGAAGCATCCTGAAGTGAAAGACTAATGAACCAAAGCCGATCAGAAGTAATTTGAAACTCCCACAACCCATCAACTCAAGAACCGAAAAGAGCCATTCGTTGACACTCAACACTGATCTAGTGCGCTGGTGTGAAGATATCTTACTAATTGGTTCTCCGTCTGCCTTACAACCTGACCAACTTGATGACCTGCTCACTTGACCTGATAAAGCTTTCGTGTCAAAAGCGAAACGTTTCCCAGTAAAAACCACCGATTGTCTGCCTTGCTCTTCTGAAACGACGACATTCATCCCGTTTGTCTTTGGATTGAACCGGGTTTTATGCACAATATGGAGTATGTTGAGTGAACACCGAACTTTGACTAGACACACGAGAACCTCTCTCGAAACTGTTCTTCGTCGATGAAACAGCTTAGGTGACACGTCCACCGTTGAATAACTTTCTTTCACGACCGAGGATTAAAATTTTTCTAGTTTTATGAAGTGATCTGTTTACTCCCTAATAGCTGGAGTTCTCTATGCCATTAACCCAAATTTAGTAGTCAGCTCTTCCCTTGAAAGACCAATATAATGGGCTCTTTGGATACACCAAATCGGCTGGCCATACCTAACTGGATCTGTCTTGGTTCGACCAAAAGTTGAACCCAGAATAATTACGCAGCAAAATTCATTTGAAGATGCGACATTTGCAATACAGTTTGAATGTGATTTGAAGAAACGATTGAGCGATGCATGGCACCTCGATATTTATCGAATTCCTAACAGTATTAGCAGTTCTCGTCATAATAAGTTACATCTCCATGATGACTTGTAGTTTGGATTGGGCTACGCTATGTGTCGCGAATGCTCTTTGTTTGTACAGCTGGGATCGCGGGAGCTAGTGACCCGTATGCAATATCATCACGTTATACTTCTACGTTCCAGCTACTGGAATGCAGAAGTACTCGCTGCAGACGATAGAGAAAACTGCATTCCCGTCTAAAACACTGATACAATGACAACTTCATAATCCAGGTTGAAAAGCATTGTATACACCAGCTATGGTCGACCCAACAACCCGGTAACCTACGTCAAACAGACATCTTGTGACTAACAACCTTCAATATGGCCACGTGACTTTGCACGGCTGTCTTAGTACTGGGGTGTTCGTTCCTTTACGGTGTGATCGATTTTGCTTGATTTATTTGGACTCGTAGTGGATAGACGTACCTCGAAAGCACTCCGTTTGAGGGAGGGTTCTCTATCACATTTTATGTTCTATTGCTGGAAACCGTTTTAATAGCGTTGTCGATTCCCATACGCTAGAGCTAAGTGCAAAACACTAATTGCACGGACTTGTTTGTTAGCACTATATCTACGGGTATTTCTGAATTTTACACCTCCAGGACTGAAATATATACTGCAATAGACCCAACAGTGGTCTTACTGCCAGTATGCCTAACCTCAATCTTTGAAGTCATGATCATCTTCCACCGAATGCCCAGTACGTCATATTCTTCCACATGGTTTCTATCTCGGCAGCAACGGACATTTTAAAGTAGACGTCAAATACATGTCCCCACTCTCACATGCAATTTGAACTAAACCCGCCATTTTGTTTGGAAAAATCGCCACTCGTACGTCGCCCAGTACGTCATATTCTTCCACATGGTTTCTATCTCGGCAGCAACGGACATTTTAAAGTAGACGTCAAATACATGTCCCCACTCACATGCAAATTTGACTTACATCTGCCATTTTGTTTGGAAAAATCGCCACTCGTACGTCGCCCAGTACGTCATATTCTTCCACATGGTTTCTATCTCGGCAGCAACGGACATTTTAAAGTAGACGTCAAATACATGTCCCCACTCACATGCAAATTTGACTTACATCTGCCATTTTGTTTGGAAAAATCGCCACTCGTACGTCGCCCAGTACGTCATATTCTTCCACATGGTTTCTATCTCGGCAGCAACGGACATTTTAAAGTAGACGTCAAATACATGTCCCCACTCACATGCAAATTTGACTTACATCTGCCATTTTGTTTGGAAAAATCGCCACTCGTACGTCGCCCAGTACGTCATATTCTTCCACATGGTTTCTATCTCGGCAGCAACGGACATTTTAAAGTAGACGTCAAATACATGTCCCCACTCACATGCAAATTTGACTTACATCTGCCATTTTGTTTGGAAAAATCGCCACTCGTACGTCGCCCAGTACGTCATATTCTTCCACATGGTTTCTATCTCGGCAGCAACGGACATTTTAAAGTAGACGTCAAATACATGTCCCCACTCACATGCAAATTTGACTTACATCTGCCATTTTGTTTGGAAAAATCGCCACTCGTACGTCGCCCAGTACGTCATATTCTTCCACATGGTTTCTATCTCGGCAGCAACGGACATTTTAAAGTAGACGTCAAATACATGTCCCCACTCACATGCAAATTTGACTTACATCTGCCATTTTGTTTGGAAAAATCGCCACTCGTACGTCGCCCAGTACGTCATATTCTTCCACATGGTTTCTATCTCGGCAGCAACGGACATTTTAAAGTAGACGTCAAATACATGTCCCCACTCACATGCAAATTTGACTTACATCTGCCATTTTGTTTGGAAAAATCGCCACTCGTACGTCGCCCAGTACGTCATATTCTTCCACATGGTTTCTATCTCGGCAGCAACGGACATTTTAAAGTAGACGTCAAATACATGTCCCCACTCACATGCAAATTTGACTTACATCTGCCATTTTGTTTGGAAAAATCGCCACTCGTACGTCGCCCAGTACGTCATATTCTTCCACATGGTTTCTATCTCGGCAGCAACGGACATTTTAAAGTAGACGTCAAATACATGTCCCCACTCACATGCAAATTTGACTTACATCTGCCATTTTGTTTGGAAAAATCGCCACTCGTACGTCGCCCAGTACGTCATATTCTTCCACATGGTTTCTATCTCGGCAGCAACGGACATTTTAAAGTAGACGTCAAATACATGTCCCCACTCACATGCAAATTTGACTTACATCTGCCATTTTGTTTGGAAAAATCGCCACTCGTACGTCGCCCAGTACGTCATATTCTTCCACATGGTTTCTATCTCGGCAGCAACGGACATTTTAAAGTAGACGTCAAATACATGTCCCCACTCACATGCAAATTTGACTTACATCTGCCATTTTGTTTGGAAAAATCGCCACTCGTACGTCGCCCAGTACGTCATATTCTTCCACATGGTTTCTATCTCGGCAGCAACGGACATTTTAAAGTAGACGTCAAATACATGTCCCCACTCACATGCAAATTTGACTTACATCTGCCATTTTGTTTGGAAAAATCGCCACTCGTACGTCGCCCAGTACGTCATATTCTTCCACATGGTTTCTATCTCGGCAGCAACGGACATTTTAAAGTAGACGTCAAATACATGTCCCCACTCACATGCAAATTTGACTTACATCTGCCATTTTGTTGGGAAAAATCGCCACTCGATGTTCACCAGCTGCGCGATACTCCGAACATAAGTACACTCCCATCGATTCCGCAACAAATTGATTGAGCATGAGACTCTTCACTGACTCCGGTGCACCTGATGGAGGGTTGGCGTGAAGTCGAATGTAACGAAGTCGTTCGTTGACAGGTTTACCAAGAATTGATGCAGCACAGTCATCTCGTATTTTTTTGGAAAGCTGTAATGGCAGTTAGTGCAAGTTCAGGATGTGATAGCCACGGCGCAGGCACTCACAAACAAAGAAACATAGCTTTGAGTCAGAAAGTTTCCAGCACGCTGCAGGTGGATTTTAATCTTTCAGAAAATGGATTACTTCACAGATACATTTACATTGAATATAAATCGAAATTCCACGCTGGAAGGAAGGAACGAAAGTAGGTGCATATGTCAGGGCTTTAAAGTGCGTGTCCATCGGACCAACACATACTAACTTGAAAGAATGCGGCTTGTGGGTCAGCTCATATTGATGACCTACCTTATCCATGGAAACTGTTGAAATCGGAATAAATCCGGCAAGTATAGTGGCTGGAACTGAATCCCGTCATTCATGATCGTAGAAGCCGTTCAGTGGTAGTATTCCTTCGATCCATCGTCAGAGACGGCAACATCAGTCCTGACACTGAAGCTTCATCGCCTTATAACCATTAGGCTCGTCCAATCATATTTGAAGCCTTTGAGTGAAAGATGCGAAAAAGTGTGTGTGGGAGGAGTTCCAGTGTTGTCCTATGTCAAGCATTCTGAGGTGCCTACACCTCCAAGTGCGCGATCAAACAATCTGGAAAGAAAATGACAGCACGGACGCCACTGACATCCATCAGTTGCCATTTCTTGCAATGTCCCCAGCCAAGCGCAGTGTGGGTCATAGTGACATCAACACCAGCAACATCCAAACTCTTTACAATATCTTCTACGGCCTTCTGCCGAGTCGTACGTTATCCACATTACGGTTTGCACCATTCTGAGGGAGGCACGGAGAACAACACTCGTCTCGATAGACGGTGTTTTGTCATACGTAGCACATGTGTTGGATGTTTTCCGCGATTGAAGTACCTGGTGTATAACCAAACTCCCGTTTTATGGTAAACTCATCACTAATCCGTTGGCGCCAACCTAAAGACGCCTCACATCATCTGTCCGCAGATGCATATTTCCCGCGTGAGTCGAGGGAAGCACAGGGACTGAGATGTGGTCAGGTTGCCGAGCCTAGATGGAAGCAATAGAAAATTCAGGGTCAAGGTTGAACCCTGTGACCAAAAGAGGGGATTATTGAAGCCCAGCATTTGCAGTTCCTGAAGCTGCTCCTTACACTTCAAGGCGAATCATTGTAGGTTATGGAGAATTTTACATACCTCGCTGGTTATCTTTGCTCCGACGAAGGTGTCTAATGGAGTCAGTGCATGAATCTCAAAGGCCCAGATAGCGTTTGCCAATTTGCGTCGTTTGTGGAATCAAAAAGGCAAATCAGTTGGTCTCAAGGATCGCAAGTATCCTACTACAGTAAGGGTTGTGTTGTTGTATAGTTGCGTGACATGCCCTCTGCGGATAGATGATGTGAGGCGCCATCAGGCTTTTAACCACCAAGGCCTCAGAAATTTTGCTGGCGTCGGATGGCGTCAGCAGATTCATAACGAGGTTGCAGGTACGTCAATCGTGGGAAACATCGAGAACCGTCAACTGCGGTGACCCGGTCATGTGCAACACATATGGAAACACCGTCTGCCGAGACCAGTGTTGCTTTCCGTGTTTCATTCAGAGTGGTGCAAATTGCCAAGTTGGCAACGTATAACTTGGCACAAGTGTACGAAAAGTTTAACTGTTCTTGATGTGGCACGCCTTGGAGAGTGGGGTTCTCATGATCCCTCCAGTGCTTCGCTTGAGAGCTCGCAAGAAATGGCGACTGATCTTTATCGGTGGCGTTTTTGATGTCAGTTTCTTTACAGATTGTGTGACGTGGAGGCGTTGGCAACTCCAGATTGGTTGCGATAGGCCATCACCAGGTCCTTTACCTCACCCACTTATCCTCTTCTTTTCATTCTAAGGTTTCAAATACAGTCAGGTAGACTTTTGTGGCTGGCGTAAACACTGCCGGAAACTCAATTACAGCAACAGAATAAATCAAGTTACAGATATTAGGAGACCACTGTCAGGTAGAAAGTATTATCGTTTCAGTCTGCACGTCTTGTTACTTCAGTGTCGATGCTTTCAGTGTGATTTTTCCAACAAGCTGTTTTGTTCTGCCCCTTCCAGCCCATATGGTTCCTCCCAAACTGTTGGGTAGCTTTTATGTTTTTCATAACACCTTCTTGCCTTTACATACCATTGTTTTGTCCGATTTTTCGCATTCCAGTATACGACCGAAATGGGTATTTGGTTGTACCGGAGTACCACATCAGAATCAGCTTCTGGAAAGTAGATAGTACGCCTAGCGTGTGACCTTGACGTCACACAGTTCAGGCCATCCTGGAGGCACTTTTTTTGGTTACTCAACTAAACATCATTAATTAGTATGCCGAGTAGAACAAGTATGCCGAGGTCGCTGGCCCATCAACGGAAAGTCGAATGTGTTGTAATCCACGTAGCTTAGGGATCGCTTCGACAACACATCTGCTGTATCCGCATGGGGAAGTTTCATCTACCTCAAAAGCTTTCTCTTCGTCTCGAGGAGTATATTCTCTGGGATACCGTCGATGGGACTAGCCCTGCACATTTGTTTATATTTCTGGAAAGGGAGCTTTACTACCACAGAGTTTAGATCTTCCCAACCATCTCTCTGGATTCCGTTCATACACTCTTCACTCAGTTGTGGTTCTCGTTAACTCCGTCGAATTAGTACATCTTCTGAGCTTTATACGCTGTCCGTGAGCTCTTTCAAAGACATCTGACTCTTAATAGCTGGTCTTGAAAGAAAACACCTTTAGATCAACTACGAACCACTTGGCACGAATTGATTCATCATTTAAGCTTCGCCTGTATCTCTGTTCCATTCTGTGTATCTCTGTATATCAGCTACGATCGGGCTATTTTGTGGAACGCAGTTTATACTAGTGAGCTGTGCTCCTTGTGGCGAATCCTGGTCGCCGGACTGCCGAAAAATTCTTTGTCGTTCCACACCAATAATGATTTGCACTTGCTGTATGTCCGTCGTTAAATTGAAGGAGAGCACTTTTCTGACTCATTTCACATATGACATTGATAATCGCAGTCAGCCACATGGACATTTCCCCCTCTGTTTACCTTAATGAGTATTTTCTTCACTCTGATTAGTCGTTGATAGAATAGATATGGCTCTTGTTACTGCACGTGCCATCTTCACCCAGACAGTACAAGTCATACCCTCCAGGCTATTCTCGTTACTTTTGGTTTATCAGTTTAAAGCCAGGTGCCGATCCCGTCTGTGAGCAGCTGTCACCAGACGAGCCGAATGCATTGGCCATCTGATCCCCTAACCTTGGTCGTTCATTTGGTGTACGGTTGCGCTTTATGCGATATAACTCACGTAAATTTGTGGTTAGCACTGCGAAATGCAGTAGCTATGGAATGAGATTGGTGATATCGACTATACAGTATGCATGAAATGCCGGTTAAGAGGTGCTGAGTTATTGGTCGTGTCTTTGTTCTCAGACCAACACGATGGATTGGTGATATCCTATGTCACACGTTCGATTCAATGTGTAATACCTTTTCAGACTACGATATTGCCGTTATGATACAAAGAGAAAGTGAAACCCCCTTGCTGTTCATTCCAATCTGTAACGCAGACGCGGATCGTCGTAGGTGTTTGGTGAAATGAACTCGCACCAATTTGAAGGCTTCCTAAACTGTGCCCATCATACCTCTATTCTGGGGCTGGGGATGAGGCTGGTCCTGGAATAAAAATCCCATAGTCCACATTGACTTACCGCTGCCATTTCTACGGGTCCTGCGTCCGGGTCCACCACCAGCAGTGCTCCATACAAGACACCAGTGGTAGCTTCCCTCCAAACTCTCGAGTCACCTCCCATCTGTTTTGATTTGAGAGCCAGATCGAAGTATTTTCCGGCTAGTGTGTTTAGAGCCAACTGGCAGTCAGAACTGGTCAACTGGTTCGCTCCGCATATGATTGAATAGTCGTAAGAGCTGAGGTAGTCACGGAGTTTCTCTGATACGTCTTCCCAGTCATTGAGTGTCAACCTTTCCGATATGAGTAAATCTATTTCAGAGGTGAAACAAGAGATTGTTTGGACAAATGTATATGAGCTAGCAGTCCTCAGTTTATTTTGTAACTTTCTTGAAATGCCACGAAATACAGTATTGCAAATCAACCAAAAAACAGTTAGGAACTACTGTTACTCTTGAGCGTCGCAAAGGTAATTCAAAGGATGAACACTGATGTTATGTGTCACTTTGAAAGTGTGAAATAGTTGGGAAATTGCTTTAAGAACAACAGGTTATCGTGTAATACTCCAAGTTCATAAACGTGCACAACCATAGAATTAGAACTTCAAGGGGATTGAAGTTCATGTCGGCACGCTGCTGGTTAGAAAGATCAAGTAATTGGAACTCCGTGATCTGGATTCTTAGGCTTAAAATCCTTCTGGGTGTTTCCGAGGTCATTATCTGTCACTGGATCTCTCTCTTTTATTTTCACTTTTTATGAAAACATTAAATCCGGTCCTTTTTCCCAGCACAGCCGGTGCTTCATTCGCACCACATTCACTGCCCCATAAAAGTTTTTCTGAATCGAGCAAGGACGATCCTATGGACGGAGTATTCGGATTTCAGAAGTTCGTAGCTCTGGCCAATGTCGTTTTGTTCATGAGGGTTTGCAATTAGTTTGCAAACGTTTTTGTGACTAATCGGGGCAACAATGGGCGTTTGGGTAGGTCATTTCGAGGATACGCTAGTTCATGAGCTAACAGGTCTTGTTCACCTGAGCAAACCCCAATAAATGCTGTTGGAAAACGCATCAAGTGGAACAAAATTTAAACCAAATACGCTGTTCCCTTGCACACATTGTTCCTTCGCTTTCAGGGGCCAAGTCAGCAATCATGCTGTTTACGGTATCGGCCGTGTTTACCCCATCTTTTGCACAGCTTTCCGCCACACTTCTCACGCGACGTTTGATAAACTTCGATCGTACTGTCTACTTTCTCCTCCCATTATTTTCACTTCTGTGGTCTGATTGGCTTCTTTAACTCCCTAGATCTTTCATTTATTAAGTACAGCGTGATGTCTAATGCGTTCCCGCAACTCCAAAAGGCCTTCGTTTCCGCTCACGTACAGGTGTGTTGTAAATCCCTCAAAGTTTTTGGTTTCATAACCAAGGGAAAATACCTTGGCGGAAATAACACTATGAGGCCACTTCTTGCCATTAATAGAGGTGCAAGTCCAAATCGGACTTAGCCCTCACAATACCCACAGTTTTACGCTCGTTTTCGACCTCCAAGTTTGCCCGTCAAACCCAGCCCCTTTGAGATATCAGGTGGGTGAATAACGGTAATCCAAATACGATTTAAAAGATAGGACAGCTGGAACCGCTATACAATTCATGTGGAGTTCATAGTTGAATATGATAGTGATATGGATGGTAATATGTGTATCAGGTAATTGTTAGTTCGTTCTCCGAGTGTGACAAATAACTTGCAATTGTCTTCAATTGAGGAGGCATCATCAGGGGCTGATGATGTTGCTCGGCGCAGCGTACGCACACGTAGACTTTTGGCACAAATTAAGACATTCTCCAGGGTTGTGAAGGTGTTCATGCAGAGTCCTCTCTACGTCATCTTTATCTATGAGCACACTCCTCGGAACAAAGATCGAGTGTGATCTGGCTTTTCTCCGGCTAATTGAGTACGACAAACGTGCATTATAGTGGGACGCTGACAAAATAAACAGAACGGGATATAAGTGCAAAAAAGCAAGAATGGACTTGAGATCACGTGAAACTGGATCCCCGAACAACAGTCAATGGTGTACTGTTAAGTGATTCGAATAAACAATGCCGACATCATTGCAAGATGAACTGGACTGTGTGAAGTTGTGCTGCACTTTTCGTCGATACACCTTTCTCAGCTCTTTCTAATTCGTCTTCTAAGTATTGGTTTCACTCTACACGAACCAATACTGCTTGGAGTGGTGACACGGTAATGAATGTACCTACCTGTGTGTACCTGGAAGCGCGTTTGACATGCCTTGCAACCGCAGGAAAAGCGTAGCGTATACGCGAGAATGTCTGTACCTAGGTGGTAAAAGCTACAGCTGGTCTTTTTCGCAACATTTTACGATGTCCTTTGAAACAGAGTACAGTTCACGCACCACATGTTTCCTCATCCCGCGTATTCACCACCAGAAGGTAGATGAGGCACTGGGCCACAAAATGTCAATGGTAGTGAGGATAATTTAATCGGTTGAGGTTTCGGATAATGCTATTTTACGGTTGGGAGTTTCTTCAGGTCCTGGTCCCCAGTGCTCTTGAAGGATTGGAATACCTCCAGGAGGGATTCACCTCATTTGCGGTTAGCCGATCTAAGCGGAATTGGCAACCATGGCCTGTGGCTACTTACAAACTGTGAGTAGTGTTAATAGGTAGTTGTCAACCTTAAACGTTCGCCCAGTGAATCTCCATAACGACGTATCCGCTTTTTGGGCAGCCGAAAATCTGGTTGTGTTGTAACTATTGTGAGTAGTTTAATAGGTAGTTGTCAACCTTAAACGTTCGCCCAGTGAGTCTCCATAACGACGTATCCGCTTTTTGGGCAGCCGAAAATCTGGTTGTGTTGTAACTATTTTTCCCAGCACCGAAGAATTACTGTGCTGCCGCACTTCGTTAATACTTTCTAATGCTGACTGTCCCACTTCTGTGCTGCCTTTACACAGCTAGCGTTTTGAAAACCGGTGATGACATTTCGCTATCCAGTTCAAGTGTTAAGGCTTCATTCCTCAAAGAAAATTTGACGTCAGCATTATCGCATGCACTGCGATTTCGTTAGCTCTTTGGTGCAGGAAATCCATTAGGCCTTATCCATCCCATTGATTGCATAATCGAGCGATACAGAGTGAATAGACGTAACGTTTTCATGAGGAAGACTACTCACAAGGTTGTTGAAAACTCTTCAGTTCAGCTGATTATCCAGTGAGAACATAATTACTGTGCAAACTTGTCGAAACGTCAAGTTCCTTTTACTCACTTCAGTAGCGAAAGTCCAATCTCCCGTTTATCGGTGGATTTTGATGGGTCACCTGATTAGTACCAGATATATCTCAGTCAGGTGATTAATGGCGTACGTGTATCGAGGCTATAGCCTTGAATGCGTAGGTGTCCATTTTTCGTTTCTTTAAGCAACTAAACTAATCGAATGCTAACTAACTGATCGTACCATTCTCTACAATAATTGGTTATATCCTTCCGCTCTATCCTAGCTGTTACCACAACTGTAGCAGCTGGAACCAACTAACTCATGGCATCTACTTCATAGCTGATAGACCGAACTGAAGTGAAACAGCATAGCCCGTTGGTTTGGTTCAACAATTTTTTCGTGCACGACTGGCCCAGTTAATTCCGACTGTCCATTTTCCACGTTGTTTAAAAGAAAGTTTTTAGTGGTCCCTGTCGATAACGATGAATACTAACCCACACGTTTTCTTACTGCACAAAGGGCATTGTAAGTTTACAAGTGAGGTTATCATGAATAGGGTAGGCTGTGCACAGATTCCTGCTCAGATCTGACACATGGTAAGGCAAATGGGAAAGAGGATTCACTACTCAAAAGCTCAAACATTATGGGTTTCGAAATTTCGTCGTTATCATTTATTTATTCACTGGTTTTCATATCCAACTTGTGGTTTCAAGGACTTTTTGTAAGTGAAGTTGAAAAATTTATCCGCGTGAGCAAAAATCTACGATTTTGCTGTATCTGGGAGCAGCCTCTTTAGCTCATAGTACCGTGATTCCTACGGAAGTTATGTAATGTACAGACTTGGGAGGGGTCTTGGCTAGTTAGAGACTATCTGTGCAACGATTCATTACTGCACGTTTGAAGTGGCTCGCTTACCTTGTGACCCTTCCGACCCATCCACTCCATTGTAGTGGTATCCCAAGCTGCCAGCGTACACACTTAATAAGTGTTGGATAAAAAGTCCAACGATGAGATTTCGGTACCGGCGTCGAGGGTAGCCTGTTGCAATGGAAGATGACATGTTCTTCCAACCGATGGTTTATGTGAATCTGGAAAAACAGGAACCCGGATCAGTTATTCAGAACACATAAGCGAGTAAACCGTCTTCGCCTTGATGTCATGTGTGACCTTCCTGGCGTTTTGTGATAGTCTATCGATATGCACATAGAAAAACTGAATACACATCGGGCATGACATATTCAACGTTACGTTGCGAACAGTTAGAGTAAAGGGAGTATAGACGCCAAGATGCTGCCAAGTGGCTTAAACAGGACTAGCCCAATCTTTCGGTCAGGAACTTACTCCTGAATTTCTAGATGTCTTTATTTCCTACGTATTGGTCTCTTAGCACATAATCCATTGGTTTACTCAATGCTGTCTGTGCGTTCATCAGGAGTTTGTACCAACAGAGTTGTCGGAATTAGGTGGAAATTAGCTGCGCCCCGCTCCACCACATGAAATGACCAGTTAACACGTGTTCATGGCCACATTAATCGTAGTCATGCTTTTTCCACTTCACTTGTGTAAGCGGATTCAAGGTTAGTAACAGACAATCGAATATTGCCTTTGTCGCTAAACCCGGGAAAACACCTGATTTTGGTCGTCTGAAGCGGGTAATTAGCTCACACTGTAGTCTCATGTTTGGTGATGAAACATTTGCTGAGTTGGATATTTCTGTCCCAAGCTTTCTGTCACCAATGCTTGTGGTAGAACATTGTTCGAACGAGATTCCCAGCTCGGGGAATAACTCTGTTACCAAGTAGACAACATGAGCTGCAAACCTCCCCGTTTACATCAACGTTGACAACTATTTTCGTGCCTGTGGAAGGTCTGTGAGAAAACAAACAATGTCCTCAATCGGCTTTTATGTTTCTGACATACTTATATATGTCCTGTCAGTAGGAGTCGTTTTGTGCCAAAAAGGCGTGAAATTCTTTGTAGCTGTTTAGTCTTTTTCTGATGAGAATTTTCGGTGTGTACTTTACTAATCGCTGGAACCTTCCGAATCACAGTTGTGCACTATTCGGCTGTTGCTAGCTAAGCAATACGGTCAACTTGTACCTTGGCCTTCCCTCACAGAATAGGTTCCACATCTGCAGCATTTCAATCCCGAACCATGAGTAACAGGTTGAAAAAGAACAGATACTTCGCCATGTCCTGTCGGTTGGCGGGTCATTGTTCCGCGAGCTAGATGGTGCTACCTGAATCCGCGTGGTTGTGCGATGAGTCGCGTTCTGTTCTGTCTAAGTGCAAGATAACCACTGCGGAAGTGCATGGGCTTAAACTTTATTGTAATTTGTGGGATACGTATTACTGATTCCTCACAAAAACCGTTAACGCTCTTGTTGGTTAGCTTTGCCGTGGAATATGAATTTCACACATAGTTTCTAAATTTCTGACCCAATCACATTAAGCTTCAGTTCTTCCGAAGTTATTGATTATTCGGACCGTTCAGTTTCTCGCGTTCACTTTAATTTTTTACTAAAACGTACTCTTAGATAGAAATATCCTGGTAGAAAAAACTCCGTGGAGGTGCTCGCTACTAAGAAATGCAGCAAGCACGAAATCCTTCCTCACCAAGGAGGATTCATTGAACTGCTGGTGACCTATTAATGTTACGCTTTTGTCAGAGCCTGATGGAATGTTTTTCCGTCCTTGTGTGTAGCTCCGACTTTCGATGTTTGTGTGCTTCATCAGGTGTTCAGAGTGCCCTCTATTAGGAGTCTGGATTTACATAAAATCTTGCCTGATAGAGAACGATTTTATCAGTTTGCCAGGGGAGTGGCTTTTTTCAGAGGGATTCTTTCTGGGGAATCGTGGCACTAAATTAGCACTATAGGAGTGTGTACTTTGGTGATATCTCTCCGTAATCAACTTAGAAGAGGTCATTTTATACGAAGGAGGTTTTATGATGTAACGAAAGCAGTTAGAACTTGGTGAGTTCAACCACCTGAATATCGTAGCATTTCGTTGTTTCACTTTCCAGCCTCAGTATCTTGAACCCATATGACAAAATGACTTGTCTCGTCAACTGACTCGATCAAAGCTAACCTGTTGTCTGGTGATCCGGTGGAAGTTGATTTAACGCGACAGTCAACACTTTGATGTAGATTAGTTGCAAGTGCCATTATTATGCGTTCGCACTGAAAATTACGCCACTTTAAGATGAGAAAACTGTCCTTTAGGGTTCCAAGATTTGGGCTTTATCGAGCGAGTCAGATTCCTGAAGCAACCTCAGAACGCCCGAAACCTACTGCTCCACCGAAATCTCAACAGGAAAGTCAGCAAGCATCCAGGCCGGTCTATCATTCAATCACTAAAGCCTATCAGACAGCCTGGATCAGTGTCAGAAAGTCCCCTTTAAATAGCATGGGGCCGTTGTAACTTTTGCTGTCGCACTCGTCTGTTCGGAATATAGTGGTTGTGTTCCCTTCTGTGAGTCTTTTCTTCTCCGGCATTAGGCACTGGAGCTGGTCAGCAGCTGATAAAACAGATTAACGAATCAGTAGATATAACAGGCTTCTTGTAGGAGAGCGCAGTATAAAATGTAATTCATTTTCCACGTGTAGTGAGAGTGGTTGCCTCATTTTTCATATCCCACTGGCTCGGCCGTCCCAACAGCCCGCATACGGACTCCGAGTTGTTTTACGCTTTAACCGCGGATTGCCATTGGTACGCACTTGAATGACATCACGCATGGGTGCTTCGCTCACCTCCGTATGGGCATGAATGAACCTACTTGGGTTGGCTAACAGTAACGGTTTACTTATCAGCCTTGCAAGAATGGTCACATTTCTCGCCTTCAGGGTTGGTGGGAGACCTGACTTCTAGCAGTCAGTATATGCCAGGACGAGTTTGAGTGGAAAAAACAGCTTTCGTTGTCCTTTCCAGTGGGTGGCGGAGTTCGTCAAAGGGTGTATGTTTCCATTTTTCTACTTCATTTCGATTTATGATATTCTCAAGCTGGCTGGCTAGAGTAGTTGCTAGTGACGTGAATTTTATCCCAGAGAATAGAGTCATTATCCCAAACCGTGTAGATAGTTACATCTGGCCTTTGGTTTGTGCGCTGGACAGTTTCGTTGCAAAAGTTTTATCACTGGTCAAAGTGACATCATCAGTGCGTTGTACTTGGAAGTGCATGGCTATTGCGCATGAGTGAATTGGTGAAGGGTTCACTCACCCAGTTAAATCTACCTTGTATACGCTGTCGAGTCGCCTAGGGTTTTCTTTTTAAAATCCATGTATAATTTGCTAATCTGCTCTTACTACAGCTAGTAATTGTGAATTGATTTATATGGCTATGAGGCCAAATATCGGAAACGGAAGAAATCAGCTCTGAAATCTTTGAAGCAATAGTGACTTTGTACTACATTCAACATCTCTAATTCTCGGTTGTAAGAGCCGCTTGAACTCGACAGCGATGTGATCACGCGCCTAGGTCTTGATGGATAAATGGTACGGGGGCTTTTAGTAGGTATGCAGCGTATTTGTTTGGATCAAAACTCCCTCAGTTGTTTATAGGAACTATATTTGAGCTTCTGGGTTTGCTTGTGCGCGACCTGCACGATCCAGAACACTCGACGTTTTCCAATCCCGTGGCTTCCCAGTTCTATTCTTTCTAACTCGGTAAGTTTGCAATAGCGTAGACATAAAGAAACTTGACAGCGGTGATGTACATAGGTGATCGAGTGCGCACTTTCCATTGGGTGAGTATTACTATGCTTTCTGTAATGGCCTACTTCAGCGTCTGAAGATGGGTCACTGTGCGTTGGTCTAGCCGGTGTGGGGCGTCTCTGAATGACAGTGCCTTACAGAAATAGTGAAATTGGCTGTATTGCCTATCGTTCACTCATGAGTATAAAGTTGATGGGTGTTGGATATAGACTGCAAGTTAATCCGATTTTCACCCTGAAACCACAGCCCCACAAATCACGCAATAGGCGATCTGGTTAAGGAAACGTGATGGGTTGGAGCTATTGAAAGGTTTTAATGGTAATTTATATGGTCTGTTGAGTTTGGAAGACAGCTGGGTTTGCGGTAAAGCTGTAGAATTAGATTATCACGAATTTTTTTATTGGCCCAGTTACCTTTGTTCATTAGTTATAGTAAATTCACAGGTTTGTCCTCACCTAACACCTTGATGATGAAACACAAAAAGAAAACATTTCTCGTTTTCCACGTTGTTTGGTTGCAATCACGAAGTAACTAAAACCACCTCTCAGAAACGGACGGGAAGTCTCATCACATTTCACAAATATTGTTGGTGACATCTCAGCGCGACAGGTGCCTTACGATTCTTATTAGTCACCCTCCCACAGGGAAATTCTGCATCGGTCTAACGTTCTGCTAGCCCTGGAAGATGTTAGTTCCAACAAAGCGCTATGTACAGAGCGACCTACAGCACCATAATGCTTCTCAACCTGAGAAGGTATTTACATTGACCATTTGTTTTTACCCACATCCCTAACACCAAACCCAGCAAGCTTTGTCCTCTCCTGATTTCCGCTGTCAATGTTCCTTCATTTGACATTATATACTAAAGTTACCTCAACAGATTTTATAGAATATCAGTTCTTTAGAACTGCGTGTTCGTCAGTTCACACGAATCACTCGATAGAATGCCAAGCTTATTTGTCTTGTTGAGAAAGTCGGGATGGTTCACCCACCTGGTTCTATTTTCCACTGTGATATTGATAATATCGAAGATTAAGAATCGCTTTAGAAGTTCGAATTACTTTAAATGATAAAGGTACTTGCGTTGATGTTCCAACGCGCGGCACCATAGGTTCTCCATCATTGGTTTCCAACCAGTTTAACTTAGCCATCCTTTGCGCACGATGATAAGACTGGAGCAGTACAGTCATAACTCTCTGCGTAATTTCAATGGACGAATTTCCGCCCTTTGCACAGAACTTGTCGAGAAAACCATTCCGTCATATATGTTCCGCCACTGTTACGTACACTGCTCGACATTTCATCTACATCAGAACAATTCTTGCCAGATAAGCTTCTATTTTTCAAAGATTCGCTTTTGCTCTTCATTTGACTCATTGATTGCACTTGGGCGAATCTAGTTTGTCGTTTTGCCTAAATTTCCTTTCGCTACGCGTAGGAATCTCAAGCGTCTGGACTAATGAGGTACGTCTTTGCTCCTGTTTAATTAGACAAACCCCCATGAAATGGCAACTATGGTGCGTTGTCTAACCTTAGTAATCCGGTAATTTGACGACCGCTGAAGTGATGGAGGCAAAGAATCTAGTCCGGCGGCTTTACAGCACCGTTGAGAAATGTTTCTTATTGTGTCAAAGTCTGTAATGCTGTTATGTGTTCCAGGCCGAACGGATTGCGCACAACTCAGGACGATTAAATCAGATTACATGTGATACCGGAACGAAGAGTTCTCGTAGTTTGGCACGGAGGTCCAGTACAACAGATTTAATGTAGCGGTAACCAGTTACACACTGAGAAGTATACCTTTTGAGAACCGTACGTGTGCCATCCCCACTACCACGGTTATTTATTTTTAATTGAAGGGAATTTCTGTTAATATTTAAGCACACCTTTCCAGATCGCAGACCACTATCTAAGTTAGGGAACTTACTTTAAGTTCAGAGTGGTATGTGTTTAACGTAGACAGTTTGGAAGTATGGACTAACTACCAATACTTTGGGAACACAAACAATCCACCTACTGACCGAGAATATTTATCAGCGCGTCACACAGTTTGCTTCAAACTGTCTGCGACAAACGGTACCATCTCGTTTGCTCCCAAGACGAAACCAAAAGGGATCGTTAAAGTCCCCCGCATTTGGAAGGATTTCACTCTTCATGGCTCTGTAATAATGCAAAGGCAGGATCTTATCCCATTTGTATTGTATGAGCTCTGAATTACTACTTAATATCGTTGGATGGGGGCTGTCTATCAGGTGTAGAATCGTTGGTGGATCGCGTACACGGCTTGTTCACCAATCATCTTGCTGACGGAGTCGGTCTTTCCCATCCTCGTTACCCGTTTTTTCTCAAGGACCGCGTCCTATTTTTAGTAACTTTCACTTTTGTCACAATAATTGGGACAGTGATGCTGTGAAAAAGAAACAAAGTTTTCAGATGATCTTATCTCGATTTCCAACCAGTTCATCCATGAATCTGGTTGTGTTCACCATTCTGTCTGTCGGAGTCGCTTTCAATGTAGATTGTGACCGAATTTCATACTACTGACCGAAGTGAACAGCATCTCTATTCTGACTGATGTGCACCAAAATCCAGAGATTTTATCTCTCGTGCAGTCGTATCCTCACGGCTCACGGTACCCTTTTCTCAGGCTAATTTAGCATGTTTGCTCCACTCTTATCGATCACCCTACAGTACTTGGTTTGAACTACTGGAAAACTGCACTTCTCTATCGTATCAGGGTATTTTACTCATGTTGAATGATTCTTTTGCAGCTTTCTATATATTCCTATTATCACCATCACTGCCTAATCTGTAAACAGAGGTAGCTTCAGTGATGATCGCATTTCTTCTGAACTTCCTACCCAAATTTACTGCTATGGATTGGGAATTCTTACAGGCTTTCGTGTATTCTTTGTTTCCTTCATTCCTCAGCTCACATTTTACTGTTTGCTTCCTCACGGTGCACAAAACTACTGTGTACCATATTCTTTTCACGGGCTTTACCATTTGTGTTTGACCTGTTTTCTCCATCCGTCTACTTGTGAATGTCACTTACTTCAGTCTCTACTTTGTGGTGCTGTCTGAATCGGACATCTGCACCCTATGGTATAATGAACTCAGTTTTTTTTATTTGGACCCTTCCTGCTGCGCACAAATGTTTTTATCCTAATAGATATTTGGGGAGATTCGGTAATTTTCCACATAGATTCCGTCCTGTCATTAAAGCCAGTCTATGCTATACACCTGTTTCCTCGATGTTGTTGTTGGCCATCATCAGTGGACATCTCACGGAACACAGAGGTTCGAACCCGCGACCTTTTAGCTGGTGGTTGAACAGTGAGCTGTTTGGCCACGAGTGTCTGATCAACAGTGTGATCAGCTCTCACTCATCCTTCAACACAGGATTATCTATTCACTGGTCCTGCAAGTAATGACTTCTAAGGCGGAAGTTTCACTCACCTTTTGAATTTGTCGTTATTCTTTAAGAATTTCTTTTCCCCCTTCCGTCTCTACACGCTTGTAGGATTTTCTAGCTATGAGTACCACATCCTGACTACCAGCTGTTCCAGTTTTCTCGGTGCGCTTATCCACTGATGCCAGAGCTGCTTTTCCAAAACATAGGTGGCTGCATTCTCCACTGGGTAAACAACATCGTTGCAACCGCTCTCATAGTTCTCTTTCCAAGTTTTCAAATAGCTACGTCTTTTCTAGGCACTAAGTTAGCTGAGTGGCTAGAGTGCGAATTTACTGACCGGAAGGTGCGTGGTTCGAACCGGACCTCTGCATCTCGACTTCTTGTTGGGCTTGGCCAAGCTGACAGCATCTGAGCCCTTGTGCTTCCGTCGGGTGGCATGGCACCTAGGCAGAGGAAGAAGCTATAGCTGAACTATTGTTATTATTGTTGTGATTGTAATTATCGTTATTACGCCTTTTCTAGTGCTTTTTACTGTTCCCCCATCCCTTTTTCCCACTCGCTCAGAAAGTCCCAACTTAACTTGCTGCTCTCTCACCTCTTGCATAGGTTACTTCGAACATTTCCCACCTATTTTGTATCCAATATCTAATCGGGATGTCTTTTCTATTGGTTCCATCTCAGCCAGCTGTTCCTCGCCTCTATACGTTCTCTTCGGATGTGATTCTTACGGCAAAATTATGAAAAATGTTACATCTTTTTATAATACCAACACGGAAACCAATAATAACTCACCAACTCCCGCTTCTTTGGATATTCCCTGTTCAAACTATTGTCGAATGAGGTTTTTATGCCACCCTATTTACCCGTCAAACTCGAACACGATTGGCTGTCCTCATTAAATCTAATCGAATGAACCAATCAACCACTTGTTGAGCATAATACGTACTGCTTAAAGTGAATTTTTGCTTAAAAAGATAGTTATGTTCCGATCAGATCAGTGACATATTTGTCTTTTTATTGGTCCATAGTTTGTCGTTTGCATGCCAGACTGTCATTGTCAACTAAATCCACGTTCATTCTAAATATATTACAGCTAACTGACTCATTTTTACGATATAGGAATGGCGCGTTTTCGTCGCACTTACAATAAACGCTAATACAGTTGCATGAAGCTGGCCAAGGAGGGTAATTGTGTTACTTTGAAGCATCAGTGTCAACACTGATGTTGCTGTCTTTGGTAGTGACGATTATGTTACTTTTAAGCAAACATTCGTTTAGTGATTCCTGTACGTGGTGGCTGTTGTTTAAGTAATGCGCATGCGTACGGTGTAGACCAGATTTCTCCACTCCGGAAAGTTGGATCACTTCTGAGGACAAATCGCTGATGTGTTAACTGCCACCGTTGGTTTGAGGGGGAAAGTCTTGTTGCTGAGTAGCGCTACCCTGTCATTCCATAGGTACACTTCCATGCTGCGCCTTAAACAGCGATTTTTGCCGAGAACTTATTTCTTGGAACTTTTGTTATACTTGCGCAATCTTGATTTCCCTCCTTCCAATCACACTGCCATTTCTTTACTGGTTTTCTGAGTACCCGATTTCTCTAGCCCTCTAAAAATCGTAGTTTCCGTTTGCAACTTGGTTATTATTGACCCGTTCTCAGTTTTGATTTCCCATATGGTTCTCTGCCCATCCAATTCTTTACCGCTGGTGCTCAACAATTTCCAACTGGTCGTTTACACCCTACTTTCATGCTATAATTTCACAATCTTTTCATCCGTGCTACTTCGTGTCCGGGTGTTTGTAGTTTGTTCCAATAGATTTTGGTCAAATTTGGTCTACCAATGCAAAGAAACTTGCAAGTCTGGCCACCGTAGCCAGGAAGCCACGACGCCCCACTACTCTACGCGAGAATGATGTTGACGATCCGCTCATGCCACCTGGTCTTCATCCTCTCATTTCATCTTTATTTCCAGGCAACCGTAGCTTCGAAAAATTTCGTGCTTCGAAGCCTGCAATGCCTTTCAGATACTTGGTATCCCGATCTCTTTCTTATGCTGCTCACTCCAGACCATTTTATCCGGCAGTTGCTGAGGTGAGTTCCTGGAAAGAAATTTGCCCACATTCTTTGACTTATCTGTGTTGTTCGCATGATAACTAGTAAAATAAGATTTCTCTAATGTGTCGGTATTTAGGCATCAGTTTCCACCCGAAACGGAAGCTATCTCTTCTTTACTTTCCAACGGTCCTGCTTTATTTTGTTTGTGTAGCATGTATATACACACTTTTTTGTCTATTCCAAGTTGACGCTCATAACTGATTCGTACGGACACGTGCTAATGTGACCGAGCACTCAGATCATTGCCTCGGTTGCCCTTTGCTGACCTGAGAGAATACCAACGTCATTTTTGATTATTCTTCCACTCTTGTTTGCCACTTACCTGGTGTTTCGATCGGTGTTGTTCTCTGCCCTATTAACTAAAAACCTGTCCTCCAAGATGATTCACCATAAACTCAATGGACCTTAAGGGGACCAATAGACGAAGACATGTTAGTAGAAAGTTCGGGTGTCTGTTGTGGATGCATTAAGACCTCCTGGATTACTGATTGAAGCAACGCCGACAGAACACCTACAGTTGGTCGTACATGTGAAACGAAGACAATTGCTTAGTCCGGATTGGTCAGACGTGCGTGTCCCATCAATGCAGTTGCTTACTAGGGTGATATGGCTACAGGGTTTTGTTCTGTGCTTCAGATCTTTCAACGCTTGTTGGCTCATTCGGTCTGTTTATTTCATGGCTTAATTATCCCATGAGTTATACAGCTTTTCAGGATTTAGTGCAAGACTGCTCATTAAGGACACTAGGATAAGATTGAATCGGCTAAGCGTTATCGTTAACCTTCTTTGAAGCTCAACTAGACGGACTCACTACCCTCTAGGATACTTTGTGCATTTGTCTTTTTTTAAAGTTTTTCTCATTCCTGAGACTCGTGCAACTAAATTTAGCTATCGCTCTCATCATGCAACTTAACATGCCAGCCGCGGTATCCTCTTGGTGTGTAGCTGTCGTGCAACTGGTACAACCGAGATGTCTAAATGGTTAGAGTGCGAATTCACTGACCGGAAGGCCCGTGGTTCGAACCCGACTTCTGCCTGTCGACTTCCCCTGTCTAGCTTGGCACCCTGGCAGTATCCCGGCCCTCATGCTTCCCTTTGGTGGTACGGCATTTATGCACCGAAAAGGCGCTACAGCTGAACGATTTGTTAACCACCGTAAACAATATGAATCTCAAGAGCCTCGGGATTTCCGAATTTTCAAACTTTTTAGCAGTGCTTGAATGACTGCCTGATGATGTCTTCAAAATGAGCAGGACCGGGGAAGCTTGTCCCCACTGTGAGCGTTGCGTTGATTTTATTCCTAGGGCACACCTTTACATTCTGGAGATATGAAAAGTAGTTCAGTATTCGAATCGGCGGCGATTTACGATTCGCAGATAGACTGCAGTGTCTCGACATAATTAGATAAAGAATTCATTTTGTCATGTCTTTCACTCTATTTCCAAAGATGGAAAACTAATAATTAACAGTTTTCCCGTGGATTTTCTCGGAAGGGTCCAATGGGCCCAAAAAATTGAGTAACACCTACCAATTAATTGCAAACTTGTGTACAAACCTGGTTCGCAAATTTGGGTTATGGAAACCTGATACTCGGTTAGATCTCAGGCGATACTCTTGTTTGCAGTGTTGTTTGACTGAATATTCTGCAGTTATCTCACCATGCTCCACGTGGTAGGATATTCAATGTATCGGGCTATTTCTGCTGATACGCTTATACGGTTATCATCGACCCTATGAGGGTTGTCACATCGAGTTGAGTCCAAACTTCTCTGTTCAGCTGTTGTGGCCCCACTCTCACTTCAGCGGAGCCTGGGCGTCCATAGGAAGTTTCGGTGAAATAAGTTGAATCAGCTTTATAGAAAACAACTAATCATGTTTCGGAGGCGAATATGTTCTGAATGTCAGTGTCCACAACGCTTAGCGGCAATATGATTACGACAGCCTTTGGGTTTACATCCCAGACCATAGTAAAATGATTATTTCAGTAGTGAGCACACTAAGAGCATATCCTCATTACGCCGTTAATATCAGATATTCCCTTTGATCAATAACTGAATGTAAATCGCCGTTAAAATGTACCGTGAAAATCCAACACATCTACATGTTACTGCACAAAGGCTGTCTTCGTTACTCATGTTTTTTGTGTGTTTTCGTCACCATGCGAGGGGACAGCATCAGTGCACATCCCACTGGTGAGCTCACCTCGGATTCTGATGAAACGTCTGCAAGCCAATTACCGAACAGATCAACAACCACCCGATCAACTACCAAATAAGCAAAACGTACTAAATACTTTTGCTTACCATTGTTCTCAGTTCAGTAGAACGTGTTGTGCAGTTACAGAGCGCCCAAATGCCATCTCACGGTAGGTCGATACCACCTTACCGTTCTTCATCGCCTTTTTCACGAAATGTACTCGCAGTCTGGCTACTTGCAGCATTTTGGAGCCGGATTCCTAGTGAATGGCAACTCCATAACATACTGCCTTAAATGGAATAGGCAGAATTCACTTGCGTGGTATTTTGGGGTTGTATCGATGGGGTCGTCTTTTCCAAAAGATTAACACTTCTTCTTTGAGAGAAAAGGACCCCGTGGTTCCTTTTTTGAAGCTACTTCCAACTGCTTCTTTTGTTTTTGTGCGTTGACGATAGGTGGGGGCTATGCCCACCTTAAGAGCCCCGAGAACTGCGAAATCTCGCTGTGTATCGACTAGTTTTCAAGAAGCTTATGAGTAGCATGCTTCTTCAAGAGAAGAGATGGATTTTGTCCAGAGCAGGGGACTGTTCCTCCTCTAAGTATACAACCAATGACGGAAACTTCGTTAACCTGAATGCGGTTTTCGATGATTTACCTATCATGTTTTTTGCATGCGGATTGTCATGCTCATTTACTACGGAAACTCATGTCTCTAATCTGTTTCCATATTTCAGTTTTGGTGATTACGCTAAGTCACGCTAATCCTATTTCTGTTAAGCTAGGAGCCAGTATTCTCGAGTGTATTGAATACCAGTCAGAATATGAAGCAGAAGCAGTACCGTTTCTTGGCTGTAATGCTATTGTAACATCACTTCGGCACGAGCCTTGTTTGGTCCTTTCCACCTTTAACACAACAATAATAACTCCTCGTAGCAACCATGTTCAGCTGGATTTCCGTAGGGTTTCTTAGTTCAGCCAAGTCACCCTCCATTTCACCAGCATTTTCAGAAAAGGGCAAAATTTAGCTCGAGTTCTTTCGTAATCGGTTGGTTATCATAGAATATTTTTTGTCATTGAACGATCTTTTGTATGCCACCAGAGACAAAGTCATCATCAGCCCCAACATCCTAGTACTCCGTCATACAAGGCCGAATAGAGAACGCAATTGTAAAGACTGAAAGTAAGGGACAAGGTTGGGGAATTAGCGATCAAGAACGTGATTCCCACACCTAACAGCGTTTAGGTGAGCACTTTTTCTGGACCTACGATTCCTTTCGACAATACCTTTCGTGAAATTTACCTCGGTTGCTTCAACTTCATGTTTATCATTTCCTGACTTTGTCGAAATCCTCACAACTAGCCGTCCTACCGTGGTTGGGGTCACTGCTTTGTAAGCAACATTTTGCACCACTGTGGAAGGTAGTCGTCTTTCAAAACTGATCAATGAGTAGGTGGGAATTGCAACGTTATGCTAAGATGTGAAGGAATTGATGGATGACATGATCACTTCACCTTTAATAGGGCATAGGTGCTCACTTCAATGCCAACATGCTTAGACTGGCTGAGAGCTATAAAGACGCGTCTGCGAATCAGCCCATCGATCTTATTTCTTCCGGTTTATAGGTTCACAGACAACAGTACCTACAACTCTGTCCAAACAGCCAAATGAAATATGAGGCGGCCTGTGTACAGCACATCCAGTTGTAGAATATCATAAACGAAGGATTTAGTTGAGTCTCTCATGAAAACCAAATTGAGTTGCATCAGTACATGGGTTGATTACTGCTCGTTTTCCAGAGTTTTACTGGGCGGGGGAAATATGGTTTGATGCTTCCAGCCAACTGCATGGGTCTGGGTGTTTTTCCGTTACGGCCAACCGTTTTCCTCTGTCCGGTTATTGCCTCTGAATCCGAACTGCTGAAATTCCCCCATCCTCAGGGGTACTGCCTACCTGGAGCTTTCTTACAATGGAACGACTACTTACATATTGTAAGTAGTCGGGGTACTTATAAGTCCCAGTTATGATTCTAATCCTTCAGGAGTGCCTTATAAATGTGATCCTCATTTAATACCAGCAGCAGCGGCGGATAGGAATTCTCAGTGAATCAGCATCAATTGACTCTCTCCTAGTGTGAAATTCACATTTATACCTTTTAGATTTGGTGAATATTTGACATTTCTGGATACTTACTTTTTGGAAAAGAAGTATCTTTTTGAGCAATTTTCATAGTTGGGTGTTGAAGCTGCGCGCAACTGTCAGCTGTGAACTTTCGTTGCTTTCGTTAATTGTGTTTTGACGTTCTGAAATATCAGTTCAGTCTTGCAGCAACACCTCGCGGTTTGAACCGAGTGCATTTTGATCTATACTACCCGAAAGGGAGTTGACGAAGCAACCTAACCGCAGTTGACCTAAGCAGGGTGTAATGTTGACCGTTAGTTTATTCGCTAAGCTGGGCTGTTTGGCTGCTAACGTTCCATCACCACTCGAGGTGACACCATCAGTTCTTTGAAATTGGAAGTGCGTCCAAATTACCTGGCTCAACGAATATACCACTGACCTAAGGGAGGTGTATTCTTCTCAAAGCAGTGTTTTGCCGAAAGTTGATTTTTTACGCACCCGGTCCTGTCGGTGAAATCAAGCTAATCCGAGCTGGGAGGTCATGACATTGACGATAGGCTCGTTCTGGTGTTATTCATCTCTCTCGAAGCTGTACCCGTTGTGGATTTTTCATCTCCTGCTGTCAATCACGGTGTGCTTGGAGTCTACCCATACGTGAAACCCAATCAACTTGTATCCTGTTTTTCAGTGGGATCGGTAACCGACGCAGAACGTGCTACAATAAGCAATTACTGCATAACACGCGGTACTACAGAAACAGCTTTCTAAAGCATCAGATTAAGCCGGATGTTATCCATTAGAGCGTGAGGTGAAGCACAGCATTTACCTCGTCATAACAGTGCTTATTTGAGTTTATTGTTTGGCTATGATAAACAGGTTAGTGTGGCCTTGAGTTGGACCCATATCGTTCCAAATCGTCACGTGATCCTATATTGCATTATGGGTGGTTGGTCAGCTTCCTGGGGCCTAGTGTCACTCCTCAGGGAGCAAAATCGCGCTGAACTTTGGATGGTGGATATTCCCCAAAAAAACAAAAAAAATCCTATAGATACCCGCTGGGCAAAGATCGTTCTGAACCCTCTCGGCGAACAGCAAGTATTCTGCAACGGCTACCCAGGGATCACTTGGAAAATTCCACTGGATTAGACACATGTTTTGATTTTCTCCGTAATTTGGTTCAGGTAAACTTGACTCCCTTAAAACAGTTGTCAAATTGGCGAAATACACTCATTTGCAAGCAAATTTGATTTTGTGATGGAGTCACCTAGAACCCAGCTGAATCTCCCGTTTGTGATGTTTCAAATTGATTTCCACAACTAACATTGTTTATTGCTGCGAATAGCTTAGACCCTTGCTAACAGAAGCGTGTGAGTGTTGTTTTGACTTTTTCGGTCGTTCTCCAGAGAACCTCAAGACACAGCTGACACGCAAATATGACTCGAGAGTGTTTGTGTGATAAACTGCTACCGTAACTGGAACTTCTTTATCACTAAAAGGACGTGAACCGAAATAAACGAGCAAAAGAAATGTGATTTCGTGAAGTGGCTGCTATATCCGAGGTGTCTGTCAAGTGTGCTTTTGCTTGCAACATTCGTGTGGTTGAAGTACACTTGGAAGGAGATTCTTCTCGCCGCTTGCCCTAAAGGCCGAACAGCCGTAATCATTTCTCTCACTTCTCTTTGCTTTATTAACCATTGCTCATCTACCTCAAATTGACCAACAATGTTAACTGCTCTCCAAGTGTAAAAAGAAGACGAAAGATGAAGAGAAACCGAACTGGATCCCACGGGGGACATGTGCAGGACACGAAAAAAATGCACAAATTTAGCATCGATTCTGTCCACAGAGTTCACATTTTACCATCCTGAAAACACGTAACTATTGTGTCTTTCTTATACTTCAGTTTCATCTTCCGAATCATTTTTCTGCTTCCTATTTTTGTCACTGGTGTATGAAGGAGAGGCATGTTGGCTTTAGTGTGAATAAGTCAGGCGTCGCTATTCCTTTGGTCCTACCTTCGTGTCACATTTAGAGTGTACCCCTCTGAACAACCTATTATTTGTCTCTTAGTTCAGGTTTTTGCTTTTCTGCATGACCAATGCACAGCGCGAAATGACTTTTGTTTACTTTGGAAGTGCCTGGGCTAGTCTCTGTCGATGGCTCCTGGTGTTCACTGTTGCAGAAGTAATATATACCAGCTACGTGTGTGGACTGAGTGAGGAAGTATGGGTGACTGGTTTGGTGATCTAACTTGAGAATTGTTTGGTTTTTTACTAGGATGTCTTAAATCGGTCACTCGCGACATCTAGCGCACTTTTTTCCTCCATAGTAAATGCATTTTTAAAATTCATATATAT
>NW_008751760.1:1291838-1298232 GCF_000715545.1 Opisthorchis viverrini
TATATATATATACGACAGAGCATAGTTTGGGGTATTGGGCACGAAATCAATCAACAGAAGAGTTGGTTGAAATGAAAATTCATATCATCTGCGCCATCGTATTTGGTCTTGTGCTGTATTATTAAGTACCACCATCAGCCAGGGAAATAAGGTGTACCAAATGAAGCAGATGTGTTGAAAAACATCTTCAGACTTCGTCTCCATGTCATTTGATGGCCCTCGCTTCTCCCTTTGATTTGCGAAAGACGTGCAGTGAGGTGGGCGAGGATTGGATGTTTGGGAAATGGGACCCACCTACCGTACCTTATTTCCGGAGTTGACTGCTTGGTGGACTTCTAAGCTTCCCTGGTCTCAAGACACGCCGAAGGATCTCGCTGTTGTCTCTCACAAAACGTAAACAGTACTGCAGATTCACTTAACCTGGAGGGCGTCGGATGCTTTCCAGTCATGAGGGTCACGCTTTTCTCTAGTAGAATAGAACCGGTAGCACAAAGCTGTCGTTTAGGCGTTTTTAAAAACGAGGTTTGCAATAACACCGGTGCCTAGATAGTGGAAGTTTCGAAATGTGCCACTTGCTTTCGCTACCACGTTTTTCGCCTCGTCACACATATCAACATTGCTAAGAAAGCTTTCCAGACAGTTCAACTTTCCGTCTGTCTCGAATATGTTGCCGCTGATGCCCAATGTCGAAAGCTTCGCTAGTCGAGTAGCATCACTTTTCACCTAGATCTTGCGAAACTCACCCCTAAGTGCCGGATAAAAATCGTAACTTTGTTCATAACGTGGATCGGCTTGATCGGTATCACCGGCCAGAACGCTAAAATCCGTTTTCTTGCAGTTCATCAATCTCACGAAGCGAGATAATGCAGTGTTTCTTCGTTGCCCATAGAAAAATTCAGTAGGAAAGTAGATGGCGAATAATTCTATCACTCTTCATTTGAGGGGACTGGTCGCAGATTTGACCTGAAGACTGCGTCTACAACTCCCTAGCTGTGTTAACATAGTTTCCAGGCATTTTGTCCCTGGGTCAAAGGAGTGTATGCATTTTTGCTTCGGTAACAGTTATTGTGGTGTAACTGTATGGCCAACGCTCCCGTTCCCCAGACGGAGCTGGACTTGCGCTTTTGGAGAATTTCGGTCAAAGATAGAATGGAGCACTTCTGGCCATGGAATTTAAATGAACTCTTGGGAGTACTGGGTGTACGGTGCCATTCAAATTGATCCCTGAAGTCTGCTTAGCATTTCAACCTCCTGCCTTCTGTTTGCGAGTTGACCGTTTTTTTGTTTCGAAAAAGGCTTTCTTCTAAATAAGCTGGAAGAGTTTTCGAGAGTGACTCAACATGGACACCAGTTCGTTTTCAGCTGACATGTTTTGCTTTCTTAGATAGCTACTCCATGGGCTGTGATACCTTCTGTGTTCATTCCATCGTGAATTTGTGGCCAGTAGAAGTCAATAGCACCGGAAATATCGGACTATAAAATCAAAGTGAGGTCATGCGTATCGCTGTACTATTTGTTAGTCTTTCAGTGGAACACTATCCACCTGTTTTACGCGGTTGTTCGCACTTCGGAAAAATGTTTTCGAATGTACCAGATAGTGATCAGAGTCGACTTTTGTGTTCCTGTATGGTTGACAGTCTTTCCACCGATAAGCGATAGCGGTGCAGTTATTCTACATCAGCGATTGGTTTGGAGATTATGAGCACCAGGTGACACATTCGAGTATACTTTGCTGGAAAGTTCGGCACCAAAGCATCAGTGTCAATATTGATGTTGCTGACGATGATGATGGTGAAAACCTAGAATTCAAAAGTCCACGTCTACAAATCTTGACAACTTACATTAATCGTGTGGCAATACGAATATCGAAAAAGGTTTGTTGAAGGGAAAAACTTGCTCTTCCCTTTTCATTGTCTGTATTCTTCAGTGTAGGTTTTTCAGTCAGTTATCTGCATTTATCACACCTGACGCGATCCTATATTCTATCGAGGTGTTGGTTGGAACCTCCACAGCACACTACTACGTGGGTTCTGACTGATGTATGCTTAAACACCATCCATTTACCAGAATTTTAGGAAGGTCATGTACTCTGACAACTTGATTGCTTGTTAGCTTCATGACTTCCGATCTTTTTAGCCGGCTTCTACGCGATCGATGGTGAACAACAAGGACTTAGGCCTCTATGTTTCCTACATCTATGTTCGGCATTTATTTGAAATCTAACAGCGTTATTTATCCAATAATCGCCGAAATGGGCAATCAGTGATTGCTTCCATCAATACCTCCATCAGCCGAAGGGGGACCACCACGTTTCCATTCAATTTAATTGCACATTCAGCTATAGCCGACAAGAAGTACTATTATGGCTTATCTTCCATCCTGCTTCTCTTGACAAACTTACCGTGTGGCATGCGCTGCTCAACGTCTCATCTCAAGCATCAGACTCAAATTCCACTCACGTTTCTGTATCTTTCCTAGCTTGAAATCAATGTCCGTTGCATAATTAAGGAAATCTTTGCAATACGCAGCCGTTGGTTTTGTTTGATACTGACTATTTACACTACTATGAATTTGCTTTTTGCTCTCCTATCCACAAATAACTCTTCTGTGCCATGAGGCTTTTTTGCATCAAAGGTGGGTGAACACCAGTTTCCCATGAACGAACGACTTAACTTCCTCTTAATTTTAAATTCTGCATTCTGGAAGCGTCACAAGAACACGCATATCATGATAACCAATCCCGTTGGACCTCTGTTACCCTCCTGATTCCTTACCGTGCAGATGAACTTCCTGAGTTTTCACGGCTAATCCCATAGATAACATACAGGTATATTTATATTTCGTTGAATTTCCCTAGAATGAGTCTCTTGCGCTTGATAGTCTAATCGCAAAGTTACATAAGCAAGATTATGCTTGTATCAAATGATTGGCGGTTAAGTCTGTCTGATTTCCGTCTAAACTCGAAACGTTGCTAATGCGGTTGAGTAACCCTTGAACTTACTCATCGATATTTTGCTCCGGTATATCTTCGGCTAACCCTGTCCACCTTAAGTTATCACTATATAATTCACTTATCCATTTTTCTAGTAGGAATACCTAGGCCGCCGCTGCCTCACTCAATCCAGCCACACATGTTTTCTAGTGGTTCTTTAAATGGTAATTTCCATATAGTGTCTGAGGAGACTTGACAAATACAGGTATTTCGTCTTTCCAGTTGTTGGTTTTTCGCCGAGCTTGGCAGTCTTCCTCCACTTTTATTCCAACCATGATACCCACAACTAACCATACTCTCATGTCACATCGGCTGTCGCGCGTTACCCCCCACAGGGTCTCATTACTTACTGCATATAGCAAGGTGGGTAACCGATAATAGACTAGTGCTGGCGCCTCTCAACTTTTTCTTTCATACACATTTCATTCCACATTCCACCACTCCAGTATCATCTCTCTCTCCTAGGCCCTTCAGCCAGGACTGATGTGTCCGTTCGTCTTGTATCTCTGCGCTAACATCCCCGTGTAGCTCGAAATCACTCTTCAAGCATCGATGCTCAGTCTGTCTAAACGCTTTTAATGTTCACATTTTGAAGCAAGCTGGACAACAAGCACCTCTTGCTGTCACATTGGACTTGCTTGACATTGATATGTGCTCTTTATCAAAAACAGGAATTCAAGGTGCAAGGACAGAGTTTTTGAGCTAAGATGCATTAGTTCCGATTGTAGTGTGTCAGATGAGGTCAGTTCTGCAAAGCTCGGGTCGAGTTTGCTAATTTGAGATATCTATGGTGTTGAAGCGGTATGTCGCTGAATCTGGGTGCTGTCACTACTGCTATCCTTCTAGGAAAGGCAACTGTGTGATCCCCTGGTTAAAGACGCTGCAAGCCATGGCTGCTAATCGATGTCATCAGTTACTATTCGGGTTACTTGAATGAGTGTCTGGAAGTGTAGGCGTCTGGAAATATCTATGGTCCACTGGATGCTCTACGACAAGCAACAACCTGCCTGTTGCTCAAGCTTGTCTGCTTTGATCTCTCTTAGAATCACTAATAACTTTAGTCTTTTTGAGTAACGAGTATTGTGCCGACTCCTGGAAACAATCCAACAACACGTATCCCATACTCCTTCGTGGTAGGAAAGTGTGGTTGACTGTCTTTACACAATCTTTACATCCCTATACAACTTCATCATCAATGTGTACAATTGTTCTGTATTAAAGTTGTTCTCAATGCTCCGGCGTTTCTCTCTCACTGAGGTTAGTTTATCTGCCAAACTCGCCATCCTGTTTTTGAGATAGTTTTTCTATACAGTCTGGACACTTCATACCCACTTCTATTATATGTTAGTCGACTTTTCGTTTCATGCACAATCAGTTGCTGTCTTTTCGTGTCGATCGTGTTATTCATCCGACAGCATGACACTTCGACTGCGTTTTGCGTGTTGATCGTCACTCACCATGTGCAGGATAGAGTTAACTCGGATCTAATGGGAAACTGTACAGGGGTAGTTGGTCTTCCGTAAAGGAACCCATCAATAATGATGAAGAGACATTGTGGTATGCCATCTGTCTGTGCCAGACAGTGAGGTTTCAGACCTTGACGAAATCAAAGAAATTCTTCCAGCATTCTGTAGCCAACGTTCTGGTGGTTGCGATTATTCGGGCTACCTCGGATCTCAGAAAATGGTCTAACCAAACCAGTTTGTTTTACTGTCTTTCGTATACATTTGTGGCATCTAACCTAACTGGAGTGTGCTGCCTCAAACGGCTGATGTTGTTTAACCATGGGTCGTTCTGAATCACGGAGCCTTCTGTTTTGTTTTGTTGTTCATGACGAATTTATCGCCGTCTCCAAAATGAACTTTACACCCCATCAGTTTCGTTTGTGATAATAACTTATTGGTTACTAACTCAAAAATATAGGAGACGAGTGTAAACACTCACTCCAAGAAAAAACAGTACTTGTAGTTCTTGATGTCTAGGTTCATACCCTGTGATTACAGCACTTCCATCATTTTCACAGTGTTTTTCCGGTAATTCCGAAGAGAACGTGGGGTGACGATTTTCGCCTTAATTGGAATCTTTCCGTGCAGTCTAACATTTCTCACCGGGAACTCGGACGCTTGTCCGCTATGAAAGAATGCTCTAACGAGGTCTGAGGTTATCATTTCAATTGTGGCTAAATCAACATTTTGCTCGTCTTTGGGTGTATCCCTTACACGTGTCTCTCATCGTTATCATCTCTATACGCATTGTCGGATTGATCCTTTTCTCATGCTCCGTCTACTTCACCGTGTTGTCACTACATTTTTCAGTACGGCCCGAAACGGCTAGACAACTTGATTCCCGGGAAGGTTTACTTGTGGTGCGCCTGTGGTTTGAGTAAATCTCAGCCTTGGTGTGATGGTGAGTCTTGCTCTTTTGGATTTTCGGAACTTTTCCGTATGAAATTCTAGTAAGCTTGTGCTTTTTCCACTTGGTATTTACTATTACAGCTTGTTGCTGTATCGGCAGACTGTGAATGTATCCTTCGCACATTGATCGAGCACCGGGTGAATCGTGGATGCTTGACTTTAAACCTGCATTTCGCCCAAGCTTTCGACGCATTTTATCATACCTTCATCTTCAGCTGGGCTATTTCACTGTTTCCAATGAAGTCATCCAAAAGCTGGCGTTGATTTAGATGGTCTATGCTAACGTCAGATTCCCTGTATCGGAGTCCATAACAGCTTGTGATGTTCCTTCTATTTTCGCATCTATTATGAAGGCCTTGGCAGCCTCTCACCCACGTCAGATGGTGTCAGGCAAGGCTGTTTCCTCTCTCACCGTTTTTGCGCATTTGGGCTTTTGGTATGGCACCTGGAGCTTCTCCCTCTACCTCTGACAATTCAGAGGGTACACCGTTTGCTGGTGGCCATCCACAACCTTTGAGTATGCGGATGATATACTGTTTCATCATCCCAAGTAACCCAAGTCATTTGGTCGCGCTGTTTAACGTGCACTGCAAAGTGTAAAATGCTACTGTAGTGCTGGACGGGATTGATATCACACTCTATGTTGGCGCATCAGCCAATCGATTCTCTAGACAGGTTTATTTATCTGAGGCTTGGTGAAAGAAATCGCTCCATAAAGTGGGAAGTCCGTGGAAGATTTTGCCAACTTCGGACATCTAGATAGCCTACTTGATGTCCGTTTGTCTGTGGACTGCATACTATGGTGCGTATTGTTTCATGGGCAGATGACATGACCTATGTTCGTAGAAGATAGGAACGAACTTACGATGTTTTCGACGCGTTGTCAGGGTCTACTGACAACATCGGATGAACAGTGTTGGTACATCTCGGAAGAAATAAATCACCCATGGTGGACGAGTAGCCCAGTTTCACAAACTACATTGTTGGG
>NW_008751760.1:1299641-1309711 GCF_000715545.1 Opisthorchis viverrini
ACTTTGAGGATGTTACGGAGGCCGGTGGGCGGGTGGATTTGAGACCAATTGAAAGGAGGAAGACGCTTCGCTGCGAAGCTGTTTATTACCAAACACCAACTGAACAGTTACAAGCTATTGGACAGGGAAGTAAACGTCTCATATGCGCATATTGTTAAAAAACTGAGCATGCTCACGCGTCTTCTTGGAGTTTCATGGGTATTTACTGACTATTACACAATCGTAAACGAACGTTGCAAAGCAGTTCCACAAGCTCCGTAGGAACCCTTGCCTTCCATTAGAGGCGGGGTGGTTTTCGACGCGACCACAGACTACTCGCATGCCTGATCATCCATGTGGATGTGATTATTTCACAGACCATCATTATTTTCAAAAGAAGTATAAGCCTTGTGAACGACGCGTGGCTGAACTCTCTCATAGTCGAACGTGAAAAACAGAACTGATTTTAGAGACTGTGTTACCAGCGCTCACTGCTTCGCGTGTGGTATATTTTTTTACAAAATGAATCCACCAACCTGTCTGGTATGTGAGCGTGCTTAATTTCGTGATTTGTTCGGGAAACTTGCACCGAGTTAAAATTAGGCTTTTCTTCGGTGGCTTATATTTCGTCCCCAATTCCTCCTGTGAAGCCCGCTATTTTCGCTGCTCATGTGTCCTGAGAGACGAGAGGAAAACGGTTTTTGCCTCGGGCTATCGCGTTAGTCTGCATTCACAGTGGTAGCTCAATTATTCATGGTTGTCTGGACGCACGAACTACTCAGAAATCCGAGATTTTGTTAGTATAGCAAATGCTGTTTTGGTCCCTCACTTTTCCTAATTTTCTCCACCCCCGTTCAACTCAGAACATGCAATTTCCAAATCAGTATTCACTGAATTCATGACTGATGTTGATTCCGTACACACGGAACCTTGAAATCATACGTTTGTGTTGAAGGAGCACGAAACTCTCTTACGGCCACTTCAGCGGTCCAGTCGATAATTACCCCTCACTTGCATTTAACATGCGCAGTATTCACGGATCCGAACAGTGATGATTCAGGGTCAAAACTGCAGTCTTCCTGTTCAGGAATAGCGTTCGTTGGTGATTTAGGTTCGCAATACAAGCAATACATCTACTTACTGAATTCTTATTGGCGCTGCTGGGTGAGGAAGCGACGTTTAGTCACAGACATGCTGGAGCAACTAACGGATGAATTACAACAAAAATTGATTGGCCCTAGATTTTTGTGAGCGATTCCTTGGCGAATTCCTCTGGAAAACTTTCTACCCCCTCACGAAGCGGAAGATCCCTAGATCCGTAAATAGCTAGGTAATGAGTGACCCCCCGTACATAAAACAGGTTCTCCTTATCGTATTCTGATGCTCCAATTCCCTCAGTTTCGTAGCCTCTTGGTTGATGGTATTCTACGAAGCAGAGTCAAGTCAGCAGAATGATTGAGAGATTGATGTTCAATGATGCTAAAGATTGTGATCCAGCTGGTTTTATTTGCTATTTGCACGGTGTGTGGAAGGTAAATTCATTCTAGGGAAGGTCTCAATGGCGGATTTGTATGTGTATACATTTCTGTACACATAATTCTGTCCGACCAGGCGGAAGAATGACGATATGTTGCTACGCCAGGATAGAAGACCACCCATTTCAGTTTTCCCGTACGGCACCTTGCTAGTGAACTGATTGTTTCTCATCCGAAACGCTGGTTTTCAGATTATGCCATACATCCATACAAACATAAACATAGTGAAGTTGCACATCTTGAAACTGCTTCTTACACTTTGCTCGGATTGGCTTTGTTAGCGTCTCCGTACATAGCATTCATTGAACAGACAGTTTGAATGATGTGTTCCAACTTTGAGAATTCGAACCGGAATAGAAAAAAGGAAATCAAAATATCCTAGTTTGGGGGAATTTCAGAGGGGGGGGGGGAATTTCCAGGGGGGGGGGGAGTATGAATTCAGCTGACTGTTTTCAGTAGTCGTCGAACTCTTTTTGTCAAAGCGAACTGTAAGTTGTGAACTATTATCAGCATTATCGAGCAGAACTGTCCCATGTTTGTAAAATTCTCCGAAAGCAGGCACGTTACTGACGAAATTACAAATTTATGTTGTGAACTCGCTTCACTTGTTCAAGTTGTGTCTTATCCTTACGGAGAATGTGTGAGTGAGTCTCACTCAGCAGTTTAGTGGGTGTTTGGCTGCGTTTACTAGTTCTTTTTTATTGCCTTACACGTGTTGTGATGTGACAATTTAATTGCGTCCAGTTTGTGCTGGTAGTAGTGACCTCGCCTTGCGTGACAGATGTTTGAGTTCTAAATCCCAGCACGGCCAAACATGCGTACTACTGATGGGCTCTAATAGGTTTTACTCTCCATGAATCTCATGAGAAGCATCAGATTCCATTTTTCGATGTGATTCAGTTTTTTTTTACTTGGAAACGTCTGTATCGATCCATAACCATCTCGAAAGTTTAGTCTTTGCGTAATTTGTTTCTGAGCACTTGACTTAGTTCTCATTGTCCTTTCAGGATCACACAAACCTACTCACTTTCGTCCGCTCCGATGGGTTGTCCCGGCAGCCAAACCCGATTCCGTCCAAGCTTCTTCCCATTTCATTTGCCAATGCAAGTATTCGTCGACACCCCCGCTATGTGACAGCACACACAACCAGCTTCATCAAGAAGTAGCAGACCGTCAGACACATTGTTCATGTTCCCATGCCGGCAACGCACCTCAGTACATTCTGCCCGATGGGCAACGCACTTTTTGTGATCGCTGTGGGAATGTCACATCCAATGTGCCATCCTGATGCCTTATCATTACCATACGTCTTATTGAAACCTGGTTTTCCAGGTACAAAACAAAAATCGCTTGTCTTAGTCCCCAGTCTTTTCGTTCTCTGCATATTCAGGTCATAGTTTCATGCTATATTCGTTCTTCAACCTATTCACATGTCAATGACAGTACAGTCGTAGAAACTTCACTCTGTTAAGGAAACCCTCATTAGATCCTCTATTCCGCATCCTTCCTCAAGAGGAGTCATCACTGTAAATGAACGGGTCTATGACTTGTTTTTTGGGTTATTGAGTTGTCGATTACGGACTAGATAGCTATTGGTTTAATCGTTCTCGTCGACACTACGATATCTCTAAGTATCATAGTGTCAAATCAGTCCTGAAGCTGTCACTTCCGGTTAGCTCCAATTAAGAGTTATTGAAATCTGGATGGAAGTCTCACTGGTGCTGAGCCGGATGGTTTTTATCAAAGTTGGGTAGTGAGCCGCAGCTGGCGGGTTCTTGTGAATACTGGATTTATGGTACGAAAGAACATCTGGAGAAGCTATCGATTTCAATGAATAAAACCCGGAGAGTGGTTATATTAGTCAACACAGTGCGAATCAGACTACCAGTGATGAGCATTCACTGGTTGACCAGAAGCCGATAGATCGGAGGGTTTTGTGCTATAAGGTGTGTCTGGTCTAGGTTCACCGGAATTATGGAGGCTATATTTAGTGGTGCAGTCCCTGAATTGGAGCTAGGGAATCGACGGAACGAGTTCCACCGACGTCGGTCTAGGTGCTGACAGATATGGGCCTTTGTGATGGATTGTTATTTTTTAGAACAGCGAAAAAACTTTATGCTGGCTGTAAAGGAAAACACTTGGTCTTTTGGACCTGACTTCTTACGATGGGGTGTTCAAATGAAACATAGGATTACTGGAAACTTGGGGACTGCTGCAATTTGATGATCTCCAAGAATGGTGAAGCCGGTAGAGGGCTGTCGATGAGCTTTCAACAAACCTACGAATTGTCTTCCGTCGAGTAAACTTGGTTATTCATTACATGCCCCACCGTTTCATTCACGTTTTTAGTCGACGCGATTTCTGACCTTGCAAATGTCTCTTTACCCCAAGTCCAGGGACTCTCCTTAGTTTCTGTGTTTTGGATGTTGGCTCAGAGCCACTGTGTCGATGGGTCACTCGTCGATTGACTTGAGGCGGTGTGTTGAATTCCCATTTATGGTGTATGAGCAGTAGCTCTTTTATTCTAACCTCCCGATGCATATGGGTTTCAGTCTATCAAGAAACTCTGTAGGGCTTTCGATGATCGGTTTATTTTCCCAGCAGTCTTCCTGGGTTATGCGTCTCTGTATGGCAGTCCTTGGCTCACCCCAGAACCGTTGCACTTGTTACATTGTATTCCCTTAAGATTGCTCTCCATTGCAAAACTCGTTCACAGGCCATGTTTAGCCTTGGGACAGTTGAACTACACAGCTGAACATCATTCAATATCCGGATATACCCATAATCGGTGTATTCTAGAAGTAGGTTATAGCAATCGCCACATTTACTCTCAACACTTTTTAACATAAACCAAGAATGGCTACGATAGCCCTTTGTGTGTCCTTATTCAAAACTGTGTCTAATCTAGTGATGATGAAGTAATCAACTGAACAGATTTGACTGTCCCAAGATTTTACGACTTTCCAGGATTTCACGAGTTAGCGGACTTACTAAAAGTAAGCAAAAGACGTGGCTTAGGGAGTGTTGTTTAAAAACAATTGGTGCTTGTTTTCATAATTGTATGAGTTAATTATACGTTACAGAAATGCAGGACTGTGCGCACCTCACTTAATCTCACTACATAATTTTTATTGTACTTTGTTATTTTTCATGTCCTCTATGTTTGTCAAGAATTGTTGATCACGAAAGTTTGTGTTCATGCATCTCCGTCCTCTAATTGCCTTTTCCTAGTTGAGTCTTGATTAGTTCGCAACAACAAGTCGGAGGTTTGGGAATAAATTTTTGCTGTGACCATCAGGCTTCTGATTGGTTTGTTGTTTCTGGGGAATGAAGTTTTCTAACTAATCCCCTGTTTAGTGAATTTTGATCTATCGTGGATTTGGACACTGCTTCAGTCGGGTGACGTGTTGGGAACCCAGAGCATGGAAGTCGGTGTGTCCCATAAAATGGGACACAATGAATACATGGCATCTCCTCCATTCTACCCTGCAATCATGGTCTATTTATCTTACCGGTTACTCAGGTTAGTCAGTTGATTGGTGATCCTTTGACCAGTTCGCACACTTCTAATGGCCAGCGGTCGTCAAATTACGACTTCGCGATGAACGAACTTTCAATATTCGTCAGTGTGGACGTAGGACAGGTGACATACGGGAGAACCGGCCGCCGTTTTCAAGACAAAAATCACGACCTTACAGATCTGTATTTCACAACCACCAACGCACTACTACGCTCCACAATAACGCACTGATGATGTCACCTCGATTGGTGATTAAACGTTTGCAATCAAATTGCCCAGCTTAGCGAACAAGCCAACGACCACATTACCTTGTTACTGATCATTTATCCAGTATAATTAATATTGTGAACCATGCTTTCCATGTGTTTTGCGAGACTGGCCGTTCGGAAGTGAACCTATTCTCCTACTTTAGCAAACAGTTTGATCTGTCAGGTGCCCATGGGTGAATCGTCTTTATGCTTCCCTTCGCTTGAGTAATTTCATGTCTACTGGTTTCTGGGATAATTTGGGCTGAGTGTACGAGTGAATGGATCTACGCATTGCTCTTGTTTGTGCGAAAAGACCTTGTCGAATCAGGTCTCCAAACCCACCGAGTAAATGAGAGAGGTGAAATGGATTCGGACAGTAATTTGTCCATTGGCCAACAGAGAAGCGTCGCAACACCCTTAATTTGTCCATTGGCCAACAGAGAAGCGTTGCAATACCTATCAACCAGTATCGCTCTCAAAATACGTGATACCTTTTTCTCCTTGGTAAGGTCACTCTCCCCTCAGGATTGAACCTGTTGAACTCCAATAAAACACTTTTAGTGACCGAGCTTACATTCACTACTGAGGAGAATGCATTCTGTTGGGTCACCTGAATTTAGCCAGCAGAGTGAAGCTTTGGTGATACCGACCAACTGCGGCTTCATGCGGTCAGTACTGGCAACAAAAAAGAGCAGAAAGTAACGGATGACGTCAAGCGGAAAACACTGAACGATAGAGGATATTAGATGGATAATTTCTGACTTTTTTCATAATACGTCAGCAGAGCACTTGTTAATATTGGACCATCTTGATTGTTCACTGTGTCCTAGAGATTTCTTTTCGAAGTAATTTTAAGGCTTCATGTGCTGGAAGTCGAACTAACCTGGAGGCTCATTCATAAGAAGTCAACACTAGGCTGTCAAACTAGACTAGTCCGCTGCTGAGGCCACGGAATTTACACACGGTTCATGATATAAACATACTATTCATGTGTAAACTCATAAGGTCACACGCCCATGATTGAGCTAGTTTGGTGTCCGAAAAGGCTGATCTGTGCATCAAGTTTGGGGCCATCTTAAATGTAGGAGCGCCTTAGTGTGCAACCGTAAAGCTACGGGCATGCAAACTACTGAGCAACCACAGCAAGTAAGACGATTCCGGTCATTTTGACAAATACACTCATGTCAATATGGTTTTCACTGGAGACTCAACTGAACCTCTCGTTTATGGTATTTAACTGAATTTGCTGCACAAATACCGTTTCAGTTACTACGATATTCGAGATATCGGAGTATATTTCCCTGAAAGAAACCACTCACAAGTTTACTAGAAACCCTTTGACAGCCCACCACCGGTTTAGCCCTTCTTGGAGCTCCTTAGTTAGACGCAAACTAATGGGCAACAACAGCAAATAAGAAAATTCTGATCATTTATGCACAGCTGGCAGTTTGTTGTGCGACGTCTCCTAGGTTAATATAATTTCCGACGTCGTTATTAGCCATAAAAAGGTGAAAACCACCTCAGCGAAGCCGTCACCACTGGAGAAGGCTTTCTTGTTTGCCTCCGATCGATACCAATCTGATCTCGGCTTCTGAGTCATCCGCCTGACTGAATGTGGAAATTAATCAATGGGTTGAAACGAAACAATCGGCAGACTGCTTGTTTAATCCATGATTGCCAGCTAGTCGTCAAGAGGAACCATCTATGGTCAAAACGCTGGTCCATTTCACCTGACATTTTGAAGTGGCACTTTAGCTTGTTGCAATCGAAATTGACCTCATCTACCAGTGTAGTGGCTTATACTACTACTGAGGTATGTAAGTAGCCTGTGACTGATGTGAAGCTCCGCCTCGCGTTTAACGGAAGGTGAAGTACGAAACTTGCGAACCTGCTTCGTAATGTTCGTTTGCAGCTGTGTAATAGTCAATGAAAAGTTCAAGAAGACGCGTAAGAATGTTCAGTCTTTGAAAACATTGTGCATATGAGACATTTACTTTCCTGTCCAATAGCTTGTACCTGCTTAGTTGTGTCTGCCGGTAAGAGACTTCACAAGGGAGGGTTTTCTCTTTTCACTAGTCTTAGCTGGTGCACTCTTTCAACCGCAGACCTTAGCAGATTAGCATTAAATTTTGTAGGCGATGGAATGAGAACTCACTGCACAGAAAGCAGTAGTAAACCATAGTCGGTAGCAATGAATTACCGCCTTAGTGTCCGCCACCGGTGATACGGTTTCACTGTGTTGTGCTATTCCCCCACAGTTTTTCTGCAGCATTTTCGAAGCCTGTTACTTGCGGTCCAAGCACTCGTGAACTATAATAAAAGCCATTTCGTATTCAGGCGTCAGTTCTCCGTATAAAACATCTTTTGTTGTTTTCTTGAAAGACTTTTGCCTACAGTGGGTATCGTGCAGTAGAACCATTTAGTTCCGCTATAGACATCCAGTGAAGGTTTTCACAACACGATGCAGGTAGTCTTTGGGAGGAATTCATACATATTTTTTCTGGCGGAATTTTGTGCAGTGAAGGTAACCTGAAATAGTGTCGGGTTCATGTTCGCGGAACATAAATACCTTAATGTTCAAGGCAATTCGCCGTTATCAAAGGCAATGACCACCTCAATAATCGATGGCGCCACAGAGGTCGAGAAAACGAACAGATATTTGTTCTACCTTAATGATCCAAGTAGTCAAAAGTTTATTAGCAATGAAATCCATCGTCACTCACCATGCTTTTGTGTTAGCTGGGATAACTCTGCCAGATGTATGTAGTCTCGAGTATCTGTTTTCTGAAGTAATATTCCATTTTCGTATGCAGCCCAGCCCATTTGTCGCATAGTGTCAACATTCATCTGATGAAGACGGCAGTGCCAGTGGTTGTTTCAGTGATTTGGCTCTAATAAGGGCGGAAACAAGTCTGCCTGTAGAAACATTCGAAAATCCCAGGGCGAACTATAAGATTTCCCATGTATTTTGCTCGCTGAAGCCTAATGAAAAGCATGTGATAAGTCCAGAAATAATAAAGGTGGGAGTTTGTAGCAGGACTATTCATAAAAACACCAAAAGTAGAAGATGGAATCACCATAATTGCAGGACTATCCTCGGGGTCACGCATCATTTAAAAGTACGCTGACGTTAAGTTTCCATCAGTTCAACTTGAAATTACGATGGATGTTGCCATGATTTGGGTCAGCGTCGTGATGGCAATTTGACTGGAATGTAATTCAATTTCGTCGCACAAAAACACATTTTTGGGGATCACTGGAGTGTGTGAAAAACCATATTTGGTATCATTTAACATGGAAACACCCGAGTTTTATTAGAACGGTAATACAATCTGGCCGTTTCGAAATCTACACACCACGTAAGAGAGACCATTGATGGGTCGAGTGGCGTGAACCGTCTCGATATTCAGTTGTCCCATGCCCCCTTTGTGCCCGTACTAACAAGTGGTAACAGTCTGAATGTATTCAGGATTACAATATTAACAATTGGGTACTGCCAGTTAGTACAGCCCTTGTAGTGTCTGTAATCCGTTGTCACATTTACCATTCTTCCTGAACTTAAATCACACTTTGTAACCGTCGTTCACACTGTATCATGACGTTTGTTTTAATGTTACGAATACACAATTTTCCGGTGCGACCTGCTGACTTCTTGATGGACGGGTGTATTTAGGCCCCTTTGAACTGGTTGCTGACTGCTTAACCAGTGGGACTAGATCGTCGTGTTTGTGTCAACTGTTGAACGTCACAATAAATCCCTGTGATGTTGTTTAGCCGTGAATAATTTTCCTACCGTGGAATATATCACCCACGCGGAACCATCTGTGGGAAATTTCGACAAGTCAATATTTCCTTTCACAGCCAGTTACTGCATTTGGATCGGTGTAGTGGACTAGTGGACCTATACATTCGTGAGTCCCCATTTGACTACTCATTCCTTTCCTATTGTGATTTTGTGAATTTGTATTGGTTATTCTGCTTGTTAATTTATCCGAACACGCTGATAAGGTCCTAGTCCGCTACACTCTCAACCCGAAAATTCGACAAATTTGACTGGGAAAGCAATAAACCTGAGGCTCTAGCGCTTGGTGCCACGCACCCAACGACGCACTGTTGATTCGTTCTCGAGTGTTCAATTTCCATTCTCGGTGAGTGGATCGATAGTCACCTGATCGACTAGCACTGATATCAGCTTGATGACCGGACCAAAATTATGTTTCTTTGCCACTTCACCCGCATGAACGTTAGTGGTACAGTCATGTTGTTAATGACGCTGAAGAAAAATCCCTTAGAGATGGACCAGATGTATGAAGGTATTAAAGACTTACCACGAGCAGAATGAGTCACTTTGGCATTCGTTGCCACAATGTGATCGCAATTGACTCATCATCAAGTTGTTACTCGTTGGTAAGCTGCTGTGGAAATAAACTCCCAATTAAGTTGTGTTCGTCCGCCAAAGTTTTGGTGTTAGATCTACCAGTTTTTAGAATGATATTTGTAATCTCTGACTTCAATGTGAATAACCACACACTAATCAAAGCCAGATCTTTTGATTTTCTGGGACCGAGGTGGTTGTGCGTGGTAGTGTGGGCACCTATTGTGTCTCCTGATGACAATATAAACTTGGTTAAATATTTGGAAAGTCGTTGAAGGATCAGAATTAACGGTCAGCCGCTTCCATCGAGCTGGAAGAATGATGTAGCGGACTAGGACCTTATCAGCGTGTTCGGATAAATTAACAAGCAAAGTAACCAATACAAAATCACAAAATCACAATAGGAAAGGAGT
>NW_008751760.1:1310869-1315371 GCF_000715545.1 Opisthorchis viverrini
TGGCAAATTTGTTGTCTGTGGAGCCAGCTCGGAAATGAAGGGAGTTTTACACGATCAGACACCCGTTTGATGACGGAGAATATATTTCGTTAAACAAAAAATACAGCGTAATATATTTGTTTCTCCTCATTTGAGCGGCAAACAATATATCTGAACAAGTATTATCTCGTAATTATATTCATGTAGGGCGCTCAATTGTAATGAAGCGAATTCAAGAATCCCCGTTAAGTACTAACGAGCGCCAATCTTACCATTTTTCTCAGTTGGGAAAGGCTAATCAAAGGACGCCTTTCCACTGTACTCAACCATTTTCTTCTGAATTCTAAAGTCATCGTGTTGAACACAATACCTCCTGAAGAGCCACAAAGTTTAAACCGTTTTCAATACACGCGTGTCCCTTTGTCTTCCCAGGTTTTTTAACATCGGTTTTGGCCGAAATCCCCTGAAATTGTTCCTTACTATATACATATATATATATATTCCTAACATTGCTTTCACTCTTATTATTCCCGAGGTTGATTTTCCTGTTGCTTTTCATCTTCTGCCGCAAACAAATCGATACAACTGCTATTGACAATCACCAATGCATTATCGTGAAGCCAGCGGATGAGCCTCGCTATGTCTAGATGCTACGGTATTTTGATCCGTAAAGCATACCCGTCACAATCCGTTTACCTCAAGTTTCAAAATTTGTTGTTTATTTGAATTTGTGTATGTATGACAAATATGCTGATATTAGACATCGTAGAATGGATCCTCAAGGGTGGTTCACATATAAGATATCTTTCTCCCGGCAACGGCCGTCCAAGGGCGTCGCACAAATTACAACCGTTATCTAAAGAAATTGGTGCGCCTCAAACACCTGATCTACCTTTGTGCCGATCGTCATCGATGACACTTCGAATCCGGCTCTCTGAATAATTTTCTGCAGTACCACGGTGCCCGTCAAAGGCACTTACCGTAGTGGTCAACCCGGTATTCGTAAAACGCTATTATCATTACTGTCTCACATCCACTCGGTATACACGTGAGTTCCGGCTCCGCTTGAAGAGTGAATTGACAGCTGTGACTTCAGCTGATTCAAGATGTCGTGCACAGTTACCGGCCTTCGGCAGAAGTGTTATCACCTCTGCAGAACGATGGCTTCAGCGTGAATGGCAGTCATTCTGACAGATCTACCTACGCCTCTACAATCCCGTCTAGAATATCAGCTCACATAGTTGGCTAAGACTAGTTAAGGCCCTCGTAATGCGATCTCAGAACCTCAGGGTTTCCTCCTCCTTATTCCCCCGGACAAATATTTCTCAGCCTACACCAAAGTATCACCTGCCAACATTCCCGTCTTCCTCCTATAAGTGGCAGTTAAACCACGAATCCTCAGCATCAGTTCCCTCAATATGTCCAAAGAAGTACTTCGCAGCCAAGGGACCCAGCTATCAACCCTCACCGATTTAAAGGCCGGTGAACAGAGCGCTCCAAGTAAACTCGGGGTGTCCAGTAGCACTAACGGACATCTCTTGGCCCCCTCAACCCAGCAACTCTTCTCCTACCACTATCATAAGTGTCTCGGGCTCAGAAAGACTTGGAAAATCTCAAGGTCATGGAACCTGAACTGCTCTCCATCCAAACCATGCAACCTATTGCATGTCTCTAACTCCTGAAGCAACATTTGACCCAGAAAATTTGGATAAAGCATGAATTCTAATCGACAGGGTCATGTTTGCGACTTAGTAACGCCTGGGATGCATGTCATCAGGTCCTGATATGAGGTACACCTGATGGAATTTAGCCTTCACACACCAATTATGCCATATTGACTGCATGACATGATATGCTTGACACATCCAGATCAACGGCTCAGAAAGTCAAAATCATCATGTGTCGCCCAAGATGTCGTACGTCTGACAGTATCCCAGGACCTGCTTTTTCTACCGATATTCCAAGCCATGAAAACTAACGCCACTCACAATTGACTGCGAATGCAGCTTGCCAAGAAGTTCCCCATCAAATCCCAAACCTTAGTCACTGGAAGCTACCAGATAGAACCTCGTTTAACTCACCAGTTCATGCAAACCAAGGAACTAAACGGGACTTAATTACAGATACTCAATAACCCTGACACCCCGGAGAACAACGCAAGTCGGTTCACCGTCGATGTATGTGGACATAAAAGCCAAAAATCCATCGTTTCAAGTTATAACTGATAAAGCCTGCCAATAACCGGGTCTTCTGTGCGCTACTTCCGAACGCCGTTGGGCCCCAAGCAGTCCTTGATAACGCGGAGGCTGTTGTAATACACATGTACACTTTATACTTTGACCCAGAACCTCGTCACACATAAGAATCTTTCATTCAAAATGGTGCTGAATGACTCCAAACTACCTGATATTTCCTGGTTTTGTACTGTGGGCCCCACTCGATACCCCTCACTGATCGCTTTACTACTGGTCTCAAATTGTACCCAGCCGGACTCGTGGCCTACATACCTCAGACCAATTATTATCAAATGAGGGCAATCTGCTTTCGGCCGCAATCGGTCCGTGTATCTTACAAATTGATCGCTCCATTGTTTCGTGCAACGCAGTCAGTTATGGCGCAACTAATCCTCTGAGGCCTTCTCTCTTTCGCCTCCTGTTTCCAGAAATTTTACTGGCTTTTTCATTATTGTTGGCCTCCTTGGACCCGGATGACATCTTCCTGTGTAAGCATTTATGATATGTTCCATCTAATCCCGCTGAACTCAACCTTTCTTCTCCACTAGAGGTTTTCACCCTGGTACCTCTAGCGTTGAAATGTTACTAAAACGTTGGATACTAAAATAAACCGAGCCGGTCGAGAAAGATGGAAATCTCTGGATTTCTCACTGATAATCATAATGGTAATGTTTATTCCCAACGTGTGGATGGCATACCGTCTCGCATGATCACACGTTTGCAGTCGGAATGAACCATGACTGGGGAATTTGCGGGTTGTGAGGATTGCGCTAAAAGAGGGCAATGACAAACAGTGGACAGCATTGGATGAAGTATTAATAGTTTTATTTTCCAACTTTTAGGGAACAGTGGGCATGTGGTTCGACTAGTTCAAAGAACCAAAACCAAACTGACCACGATTGACCTTGGGCGGTTGAGTAAATAGCCAGCGCCAGCCCAAGCAAAGGTGGAGTTGAAATGATTCGAAGTAGGAGTAAATGGCAAGTTGTGTCTCAAAAATAGGGCTTAATCAGAAACTAAGTAGATCCACTGGTTCCACTGTTGTACGGAAGCCGGGTACAAAGGATAGACTGGATGGAGCGATAGTGCTAATGCATTGGGCCAAACCAACACCGAATGTGGAGTTGAACTTGTGAAATAGGCAAGTCGAAATTGCATCAGAAAACCTGCTTGATCAAATCCGAGCAAAAGTTTCGTCGGGTTAGAATGAACTCTCCCGGAGGCGGTTGGGATCAGGTAAAAATCTGCTGGTAGTGGCAATCACAGGCTCGAGTGGGCGAGAGGTTGCGGCCGAGATTGTGAAGAAAATGGTCGCTGGAGTGCTATCACACTGGGTGTGATAGTGCTATGCCAACATTGTGCTGACCTACTTCGGTTTATGGAAAGCACAGTACCGGCCTTCAAGGATGCCGCAGTCGGAGAGGGATATGCATTTCTGTAGGGGCTGGATCTATGTTGGACGAGGGGAGGATCAAGCCGATACAGGGTCCCGGATGATTTCCCTTCCGTTGGAGGACCATGTGAGCGTAGACCCGGTACCAGCCAGAGTGAATGAATAACAGTTGTATGGGACGCTTGGGCAAATGAAACCGAAGTGTGAGGATAACTGTATTCCTCATCAGCAACCTGTCTACTGCCGGGGAATCTTTACGGGTATCTCTCAGACGCTGTGAAGAAATCACCACCTCGGGTGCCTTCCCGCTGTAAATTAATGGGCCGCACCTTCCGTGAAAGCTGTATTCCAGACGTCACCAAGTCACCTGTCTGCGTTCTATCGACGGTAGTTTTGTCACAAATCTTGTCAATGCAGTCAAATACCTGGACGCTCACTTCCCCCGCTGCTACTTGTCCCTTCCTCCACAAATTCCAAATCAGCTCCTGCCGCACATATCACACCCCCACGACAGAGTAACCGCCCTTCAATTATCAGCGTTGCGATCGCATTAGCTGATGTATAAACCTTTCCTCAAACCATCAAGGGCTCCCTCGTGCATGGGGGTGACGGCATACCACCGCGTATCCTAAGGAATGGCGGTCAAGGTGTCAGAATTCATGTCCTAATTTTTTTATTCATTCAGTCAAATATGAAACCGTCCTCTTCCACTGAAAACAATCTGTTGTCTGCCCTCATTCTGGATCCGGAACTATGCAGCCTACTGCCAAATACAGAGGGATCTCCCATACCCTTTTCTTTGTCCCCACCTAACCTAACCCCTGCACCTGACTTCCCTACAACATTACAACCAGTGGGTCTGCTTGTTTTCAGATAGCACCATGTTTCTGAGGCAA
>NW_008751760.1:1316226-1318336 GCF_000715545.1 Opisthorchis viverrini
GCTCACAATTAATAAGAAGTTTTCCACTCATTTGGCGAAATCCAAATAAATTCATTTCCGACACTCTTGCGCCTTTGGCTTTTACCACTACGTCCAGTTCCCGGTCTCTCAAGACGTAGGCTTTGCCTTCCAATATTCCGCTTCTTTCATCTTTGCGAGGCAGTGTTCGCGATTTTCAAGCTATGGGTGTGACACGCCGTGGAATATTTTCCTTTTTTCTCTTCCCTCCGCATTCAGAGTTGCAAACTAGAACTTGAGAACGTCCAACTCATCAACTCCAGCTTATTAACTAAAAAGTTACATCCACAGTAGAGCCCTCTTTCCTACCGCTCCCACTGCATAATCTCGGGCCTTGAGCCGTCACGGCTCAGAAGGTTTGCTCTAAATAAAGCTGTCCCAGAGCAGCCGTTGTACCGAAATGTTCGTATGGCGTGGTCTACGCTAAATGTAAAGTGAAGTACTCCATAGAAATTCCGTAACTCCAGCAACCTCTTTGTGGGCCATTCAAACCGGCGCAATTATTTTTTCCTAGTCTACTGGACTCGCATCTGAAACAACCTTTTTGATCGGCTACTAAACAACATGCCATAATATGTTTCCGCACCCTGTAGGCAACCTTTCGTGCGTAAAGCCGCAACCAACGGATACGTCGTTTTGGTTCCTCATTTCCCGCAATTAACAGTTGTGTTATCGTGTGCCGGGCAGGATGCCCCTTGATTTGCCTTAATCGTTTTGTTTTCTCTCACCACCTTCAACCCTTACCGATCTGATCTTGCTTCACCCTGATACGGTCCTTACAAGGAAATGTGACATTTTTCCTGCCCTTACCAGTTTAGGTGTGGCCGCCTCCATGTCAAATACTGCCGACTGGTTGCGACGCCGTCGCTTTTGTGTGCAATCCTAGGTACTCGCGAATGACGCAAGTTATGCTTCCGTTATGACTGTTACATTACGATCATTGCTGTTGGTATACTTCCCATCAGTCTGGAATCAACAGTGTTATATATGGGGTATTCACACGTGCATATATCCAGAGATGGATCTTCACTTATTAATTACCCTCTGTCGTGACTACCGGTGGTTTGGCCGCCGTTTGAATCACAGCTGTTCTGGCGTCTTACAGAGGTGTTCGAATGCCAGCGCATCCACAAATCTCAGACATACGGCCAACTCGAACTATTTCATCGATACCTAAGGACTGCCCTTGGTACATACAATAAAAGAACGGATGCAGGCAGTCAGTAGACGGTAGATGATGGGAATTTCCAAGTCGGATAACAAAGACGTGTTTGGTTGAAGGTAGGCCTGACGTATATGCACATCGTAGGACATAAGAAAGAGCAGCTACTTCAGTTGCCTGCCTACCGTTCTTTGTCACTGCAAGTGCGCACACCGGTCCACATGGAGGACGGATATGCGGATGTCAGTAGGTGTCGAGTGGGTGTCAGTAACCCACAGAAATTTGTATTTCCATCCCGGTTCAGCGAGTTGGCTCTGATCGCGTAGTTGTGCTTTCAGGATTATCAGATCCATTACCTATGGGACTGCAGTAACAGTGACGTCTAGCTCAGTTATCTGCTTGACCCACTCAGCAGAAGATCCACCAAAGGTGCATAGAGAATGCGTATCAAGCAGCTAAAAAGCGTACGAAGAATCCATGCGCACCAGAGCCCAGACTCCATCTGGACGCTATATCCGAAGGCACATGAGCCGCTCAGTGTACTAGCTGGTGTACTAGCTGCATAATTTTATGAATGGAATGAATATTTTAAGCAAAAATCTTGCATGTTGTTGCATGTATGCTTGGACCAAAAATCATTCTAATCTACTTTCATATTTTTGCAGATCAAATTTCCTTGTCCACTGAAGCATTCATACTTCTGGCGGAAAATGTCTGGTGGAATATTTTGAAAGCACCACTGACGGATATGGACGCGTAGATGGGGCTCAAAAGTTTGAACTTATATTCCAAACTCAATTGCTTGTTATTTTAGTACATCGGAGACATGTAATACGTTTCGGGTCACGGACCACGGATTGATGCACAGGATAGACGCTTTTGCCCAAGATTCGCGGGTCGGTTTTGCTATTGTCGGTCAGTGGCTGTCGT
>NW_008751760.1:1325235-1326168 GCF_000715545.1 Opisthorchis viverrini
ATATGGCGGTGGCCCTCCTGGTTTCCAGCTTCTGAAGCTTTTCAATCACCCGATTCAGTTGTTTACGAAGACCATCGAAAGCTTTCGGGGGTGGTTTGGGAACAAGTGTAAGGGATACACCTTTTCCCGGTAGGTTGTAATCTGACAGCCATCTTTGGTGGATTAGGAATCAAGCTAAGAAAAAGTCGCGGACCCAAGTGCCTCATAATGAGAGAGCATGCATATGTCGTCACTTGAAACACTACGTGTAGATCGCAGGCTTCACCCTCCAGGATTTGCTGCCTGTCGCAGTGGTACTACTTTTGCATCTCAGACTCCCGCATGAACCACTCAGCGTGCCGGGACACCTTTTGAGTGGCATGCTCCAACGTGTCGGAGTGGTGCGCCCGATCTTTGAGGCGCCCGTTTGCATTATCCAGTCGGTTGTTGGTCACATTACCGAAATGAACCATTCCGGCCTGTGCGTGTATGGCCCATTTTGGGGTGACGTACAACCAGCGAGCCGTAAGATAGGAGAGAAATCGGGGATCGGTTTGGTGCAGAAGCTGTAGATCTTGTCGGAATCTGTGTGCTTGTAATATGATGAACACAAAACCTACTGTACAGCATTGTCCAGGCCAGCCATGCGGTGAAATATGTGCCGGCTGTTCGCAGAATGTGTCTATGACCATAAATACATGGATATTAAATGATACATACGTGCTTCCTGATGGCTTTGCGGACATGAAAGTAGCAAAGCATAATGTCACAGCCGAACACTACTCTTGCCGCACGCATTTGCGCCGCCAACTTGTCCATTACGAAGGTCTTGACCGGATACGCTTCGCCCATCATTTCTTTGAACAAGCCGAACAGTTTACGCATGGGAGCAAGCTGCTCGCCCTCTACGAACGCATACATAACCGGACGCCCGGTTCCCATGCCGTCCGTTAT
>NW_008751760.1:1327168-1332777 GCF_000715545.1 Opisthorchis viverrini
TTTTATTTTATTTCGCCCGCAGGGGTTTTGCAGAAAAATGCATTGTGCCTCTAGACGCTGGCGACACTGAAAAATCACCTACCGTTGAAATTTCTGAGTATTAAAATTTCCGACCAATCAGAGCTTGCCTGGAAGCTGTTCAGGCAAGTTGACCGAACTTCCAACCAGTCATCTGCAAGTTTGGTTTGTTGGCCTTGGTAGCGCCTACCTTCGAGTTACGGTACAAAAACGTTATTCCACTGATTTGGCTCGAAAACCCAATCACGTTAACGGAGAACGTTGGTTAGATCTTAACTAAAAAAGATTTAAGGAAGGTACGCCCCCAGCAATGGGATACGTCTGTGCGACAAAATGAATACAGAACGGCAGATTTTATTTCTGCCAGTAAAATCATACCGACAGCTAATGACAGTTCACGTCGTAACGTTCAATGGGATTCAGTTCAGTGGTGCTGGCTACCTCGCGAACTATACAGGCCTCGATATCTTGGTTCTGGATTGGATTAGTGAGCTTTAGCTCTTTGACCAACAATTCAGTACCGTTTTGCAACGAAACAACTGTAGATGGCCGTAGTACGTTCACGGGAAGAGCACATCCTGACCATTTCATGGTCACTACAGTTACAGCCTGAACGGAAACCAGGAGGAACGTACGTGACTGGTTATACGACTGGTAGTGTCCGTCACCGGTAACCCTCCGACTTTAACTATTTTGGCAAGTTCTGCCAGTAGCCTCCTAAGTTGTACCCTCGTTTGTTACTTTTCAATATGCTGTCCCGTTCGTTCCACTGTTAGCGGGATAGTCAAGAGGCAGGGTCCAGTAGAAGCGACACCGCAACTGTCATATGGACTTCAGATATTGGTTCAGGGATATGGGGGGACGCTCTCCCTGGTGGACGCAGGGTCGCGTGACACATCAAGCTTGCGACGCAAATCAGATGACAGACACGGTCATAGCCGTGATGTGCCTCTGAAATGGAGGTCACCAGATCTCATATCAGTATTCTCGCTGCCACAGGGATGGACCAACATGCGACAGCACCGTGATATTAAAGCAGCGTCTGGATGAACAGCGTCAACAGGGGGAGATTCTCAGGGGTCGCGCGCTCTTATTAACGGGACGTCACATCGATTCGCCGAATATTTCATTTGCGGGCAGCGGCCTAGAAGAAAGCGCGCCATGATTAATCAGAAACAAATAAGGAACAAGCATTACGGGTCGATACCTCTCGCTCTCACAAAGAATCTAGAATATACCTTGGTTACCCTATGGATACTGTTCCTACAATCCTCCTTCGTCTGCTTAAAGATTTGCCTCAACTACCGTGCCTTTTGATATGCCAGAGTGGACGGAGCAGAAGCCAATGACCGACATAGAAGTTGCACAATCGTTCGCGGTACGCAACACGTGATGAACAATTTCACGAGGCTACTTTGAAAGATTTAGAACGCAAACAGAATGTCAGTGGAACTAAGCCCATCGACTGTGATCCCAGTTTTCGGAGTGCGTGCAAGTGTATCACGTGAAAACCATCGTGGCGTCAGCCTAGCACCCGTGGCATCCAAGGTACTCTTCGGCATTATTTTACACAGGTTTGTCCATTATCAGGCGAACCGGAGGAGTCAAGCTGCTTTTCGCTCTGGTGCAGAATGTTTCGACCACATATTTACCAGCATCACTTGCCAATGTCCTGCGTTGGCCGTTTTTGGTATGAAGGCTGATTTTGACTCGCTGTCGTTCATCAGAAAATTTGAAGCTGTCTGGTGACCAAAGATTGTCCTTCCAAATTCGTATCCCACGATAGGTGCATTACTCAGGCTTCATAGGTTACGCTGCTTGGGGCATATACTCCACATGCCAGAGAACCGTCTGCCTTGAAGGGCTTTTTTCCTAGATCTGTGCTGAGTTGATGCGACCAAGAGGTGGACAGTGTATGCTCTGACTACGAAGTATGAAAACGCCAATCAGTGACCCGAGTCGGATCGACAACTGCGGCCTCCTTAGAAGGAGATCCCGGTACTGAACTCACCAGTAGTTAATGACGCTGACAGAAATGGCCCAATCGCGCATTCAGTGGTGCCCATTTATCAGAACTATCGCCTTCAGTGCGTACCTACCCAGTTCCTGAAATTACTGAACACGCCATCACCCCCAAAGTTTGGCTGTGCCCCACACTCTGCCACTTTCCGGTGATGGAAACTGTAGCATCTGGAACTCAAGGTACGTGGTCTATAGCTGATTGTTTGGTTGACCGATTGGTTGCTTGATTCTCTGCATCCGCTGACTTCACTGGCATGATTAAGTTTCAGTTAAAACCACGGAGTCTTGGCACCTTCAAATCACGTATTCGTAATTGGCATTTGGTGTCTTCTGGGTTTGCCAGACATTTGAACGAGCAATGTAGTGGTTGACACCTCACGTGATCAAGAGGGTTGGTCTTTTTAACCTTATGAAAATTTTCTGCCTGGCTAAATTGTGGTTCTTATCTCCGTCCGACTGAGGTCACATGAGTTGTACTGAAAGCGAGTGTACTAATTTGCACATCTCCATGACTGCAGAACTAAGTGGATTCTATGAAACAGGAAGAGAGAAGCCTCATACATCATCCATACATCGGTAGCATAGCGATGAGGCTCATGAAGCATTTTGAGCCGAAATATATGGGAAAATATGATCGCGATCCTTCAAGGAGATGATGCATTGAGTTTATTCGGTGGTGTTGTCCTGATTGTTCTCAATCGCTTGATATTCTTGTGATCGTCAGTCAGAGTGCTGCCTTGTAAACTCTGTTTTCTTCTGGGATCTACCACCTGCCGACCTGACATCGTACACTTTTATTTTTTGAAAAGTGGAATTATGGTTAGCGAATACACGTACGGTCCCATACGTTTTCGTGGGATCTTTCCGTCATTTTGAAGAATGACCTCTGTCCGCATTAATACATTGCGGAATAGCTTATTTTGAGCATTGCCCACGTAACCGAAAACATACTCTCAAGATAATTTACATTTTAGCTCTTTCCTTCAAATGACTTCGGACTATCAGTATATGCCCCGTTCGCGGCCAGTCCCCGGAGTGGAATATCCGCTCACCGTAGCCTATTGTGGAGGTAAGTATGTGTAGGTCTGTTACAATGTCCCAGAATGTACTATGCCAATAGAATATTGTGAGTTTTCATCAGCTCCTGATAAGTGTCGCTCGTGGATGGAGAAGAACCTCCCTGAGGAATTCGAGCGACTGACAGCTTGTATGTTTTAACCTTCCCGTTCTATAGTAACCCATTTTTAAGGTGACGGTGCGCCACCTGCAGAGGCTCCTGCCAAAGGTCGTCAAGTTCGGGGTGGGAAGGGTTCCGCACCTCGCAAGCCAGCTAAACAGAAGATTACGGTTTTTAAAACATCTCGTGGGAAAAAGAAGTTCACAACGAGTGTTGTTGGTCTATCCACTTTTGGTATGTCACTTGGTTCTCTGCCCGATTCCTAAAAACTTGTTTATCTTCCATCCTGTCCCCGCCTAAGCCACTGAAAATAACCCCTCATCTTCGTAAAACCCTTCTAGACTTCAACCGCCATATTCTGAATTGCCTAGCTGCCGTGCCATCCGAAGGTTGCTTGCGCAACCTGACTATTTCTACTCGCCTTTCTCCACTGGGAAAAACGGCTGCTAAGTGCCGAAGGAGCACCACAACTAAACGATTCAGTCTATCGTACTCCCCCGGTTGTTAGTAGATAACAATACCTGGTAAAAGCTTAGAGACTTATCAAATGGAAACACTGCACAAACTGCAACCACTCCTGTCCATCCAAACGCATAGGTCCGTCACGAAGAGGCTGGACGTTACCATGCTGTGACGCTTTGCTTCCAAGAGGCTCGTAATGAGTGCGGTAGTCACAGGGGGATCAGCTTAATTCCATGCGCATAAGTGACCTACAGCTTTATTATTCGTGGATTCCAAAAGCGCATTTAACTCAGTTGTCTGGTCTGTTTTCCTTGGCACGCTTTCCCATCAAGAAATGCTCTGGAATTTTGTGAACTTAATAAGTCTTTTATATTTTCATACTTCCGGATGTACAAGACTACACGGTTAGCTCTCGAAAAGCTCCCGTGCACAAATTGTTCACCATCAGGGATGTACATTCAATCCCTGCTTAATTTGGTTATCGGTGAGACAATCGAGACAAACGCTGGGAGGTTGAGACGTTTAGAATGTGTCCGAGAACGAGTTAGAATAGAGTCCAGGTTTTCGAGGATAAGCAACGTTTTACTTGTCTAAGAACAAGCGTACATGAGCTGAAATGTAAATACCAAGGCTCAGTACGAGTATATATGGTAAGTATAAAAATAAGCACACAGAAATCATGACATTCACCCCGACATTGTTTGAATGAACATATATGAGCTGACGTAGCCAGGGGGTGATGTACTGGATCAGGCTTTTCTGTTACTCAAACTGTAAAGATGAATGCGTCGCTGTTGTTCTAGAATTTCGGGATAACTCGGTTGGTATTCGGAGGACGGTACCGAAGAAGATTCAGATGCTTCAGAGCTATCCGGCTGGCGTCCGGTTGTTTCAGTTGTATCTGGGTGTTCAGTATCCCCATTGGATTCAGATAGATTGCGAACATTGTCAGTTGTATTTGGAACCGCTGGGGCTAGACGACGAGGGGACACAGTTTCGACTCTTCCGTCCCGATGAGCAATGTGTGCGTATTGTGGGTCGCAGTTCGTAACCCTTGTGTTCATATAGCAGCTGATCAAAGCCTTGTAAATCTGAAATATGCGAGCGGCGTCGTGTTTATTTTCGGAGAGAAGTCGCAGGTGTTTATAGATGGACTGACTAAAGTCATCCCCACCTTCCGCATGTGCTTTGGACCCACAAAATGTAAGCCCATGCTCCTGGATATGCAGTCGCTGAACACACCACTTTCAATCCAGGGAAAAGAACCCGAAATCGTGGAGGGTTTTATATATCTTGGAATTTGCATAACTTCGGATCGTAGTGTGACAGATGAGGTCAGCGCACGAATCTGCAAGTCTCGGGTCGTGTTTTCCTATTTAAGATACCTATGGCGTCCAAGTGGCATATCTCAAGGGACACGCGTATCAGGCTACAGTAAGGGCTGTTTTGTTTATTTGGCTGTGATACTTGGCCTGTTCGGGTTGCAGAACTGTGGTGACTTCCGGTCGTGGACAGCCGTTGTCTCAACCATAACTGGTGTAGGTGGGTGTTTGTGTATCCGTCGTTGGGGGGCGGGGGGTTGAAAGCGACTGTTCGGCTGTCAGTTTGGGACTTCGATCGAGGAATTTGTCCAGTACCAGAAGTTGCCTTGGTTTGGTCACGTTCCGCGTGTCGAGCCATCGCTTGCCGAAGTGTGCTGTTTCCCGTGCCCCATTCATAGTGTCGGAAGCAGAGAAGTGTCCAACCTTTATAATTGCGGACGGGTTTGAAACCGATTACGAAAGGTCTGGGTGGTACTGATGTGACTCGGTGTTGCTAGAGTTGAGTAGTTCCAGGACGGGATTAGAAAGGAGACAGAATAGGAAGACGTAATGTACGCTTTAATCGTCTAATAACTGTAGTACATGAGCTGAAAATAGAGTGAGAATCA
>NW_008751760.1:1334556-1406139 GCF_000715545.1 Opisthorchis viverrini
GCGACTGTTCGGCTGTCAATTTGGGACTTCGATCGAGGAATTTGTCCAGTACCAGAAGTTGCCTTGGTTTGGTCACGTTCCGCGTGTCGAGCCATCGCTTGCCGAAGTGTGCTGTTTCCCGTGCCCCATTCATAGTGTCGGAAGCAGAGAAGTGTCCAACCTTTATAATTGCGGACGGGTTTGAAACCGATTACGAAAGGTCTGGGTGGTATTGATCTGACTCGGTGTTGCGAGAGTTGAGTAGTTCCAGGACGGGATTAGAAAGGAGACAGAATAGGAAGACGTAATGTACGCTTTAATCGTCTAATAACTGTAGTACATGAGCTGAAAATAGAGTAAGAATCACGAGTTAATGGGTTATGCAAATGTATGGGTTATATAGTCATGACATTCTCCCCGCCTTGGAATAAGTGTGTACTTTGCGGAGAAAGAATGTAAAAAAATAAAAGGCTGTAATAGTTACATGGAGTCGTTTACGCCTCTCTGTTGCGTAGATTATATGGGTGAGTGCGCTGTTGTCGGATAAGAATGTCCAAGTGATTTCCTGGATCTGCACTAGAATGGGATGGCGAGGCATCGTTAATAGGCAAGAGTTCAGTTTCTGAGCAACCACGGTGGATTGTTGGTGTTGTGTGAGGCTCCCCTTGTTCGGCGATATGTATTGGTTCCTGTTCTGTGTCGGATGTCATGTCGTTGCCTTTGGGAGCCAAGCGGCGCAAGGATACGGTTTCGTGTTTGCCATCTGGACGAACTATGTGGGCGTACTGTGGATTACAAGAGACGAGTTCCACTTCCTCTACCAGAGGGTCATATTTAGAGACTCGATCATTGCGTTTTAAAAGGATTGGCCCAGGGACAGTAAGCCAGGTAGGTAGGGAGGCACCGTTGGCTGATCGTCGTGTGAACGGCATAAAACGTTCGTGTGGGGTACAGTTGATACTAGTACATAACAGGGATCTGATACAGTGAAGAGCATCAAGGAGGACAGCCTCCCAATGTGTGACAGGCAAGCCGCGCGATTTTAGAGCCAGGCAGATGGTCTTCCAAAGGGTACCATTAAGTCGTTCAACCTGACCATTACATTGTGGATTATATGCAGCGGTGTGACTACTGGCAACGCCTTTATCGAACAAAAATTGTTTGAGTTCAGTTGATATGAATGCAGAACCGCGATCTGAGTGAATATAAGCAGGCATACCAAACAGTGAAAACAGTTGACTCAAACAACGAATTACAGTGGAAGAGGACGTATCGGCGCAGGGATAAGCAAAAGGGAATCGAGAATACTCGTCAACGATTGTTAAGAGGTACTTATTACGAGTGTTTGAGGGAAGTGGGCCTTTAAAGTCGATACTAAGGCGTTCGAACGGTTGTGTGGCTTTGATAAGCTGGCCACGAAAGGTGTCACAAAATTTTGGTTTGAGCTCGGAGCAAGTGGAACAGTTGGACACCACACGTCGGATATCGCTGACTGAAAAAGGAAGATTCTTAGAACGAACAAAATGTGCAAATCTCGTGACCCCGGGATGGCATAATATGTTGTGAAGCTCTTCAAGTTTTTCCGTCCCAGTAATGTTGGCACAAAGGTTACGAGATAGGGTATCAGCAACGCGGTTATCTGTTCCAGGTCTATAGACGACGTCGTAGTTGTACCCTGCCAACTCGATTTTCCACCGTTCAATCTTGTCGTTCTTTATTTTACTTTTCTGTTGGTTCCCATACATAAAGGCTACCGAACGTTGATCCGTAATCAATTTAAAATGTCTCCCGAGGAGATAGTGGCGCCATTTGCGGATCGCTTCAACTATAGCATATGCTTCTTTTTCAACAGCAGAATGATTTTTCTCGCTTGCAGTCAAGGTTCTGGAGAAAAAGGCGACCGGCCGGCTACCCTGGCTCAGGGATGCACCAATAGCGATGTCGGACGCATCAGTTTCAACAACGAGAGGAATATTGTAGTCGACAGTAACTACCATCGCATTTTCTAGTTCGTGTTTAAGGTTCTCAAATGCTGTTCGGGCATTCTCCGGGAGCGGAAATATTTTGTTTTTAACCAATGGATGAATTTTGTCAGAGAACGCCGGTATCCACTGTGAATAGTAGGCAAACAAACCAACGGCTCTTTGCTGCGATTTCCCGTTCTCTGGAAGTGGGAGTTCTCTTATGGGGCGCATGCGTTCTGGGTCAGGTCTTATAATACCTTTGGAGACCTTGTAACCTAAGAGAGTAATCTCTTCAGTTGCGAAGCTGCTTTTCGTATCGTTCAAAGTAATATTGTATGTTTTTGCGACATCGAGAAAATGCCTAAGATTACGGTCATGTTCATCTCTCGTTTTGCCGCATATAGTGACGTTATCGATATAAGCGAATGTGTCTTTTACCTGTTCGGCTTTGATTATATTGTTCAGCGTTCGCTGAAAACACGCGACCCCGTTTGTCACTCCAAAAGGAATGCGCCGAAACTGGTATAGGTTCCCCCCAGCTTCGAACGCTGTGAATGGCTTGTCTGACTCGATTATTGGAACCTGATGATATGCACTCTGGAGATCCAGTGTGCTGTAGACAGTGTAGCGTGCGATGGTTTCAATCATTTGGTCGAGCCTTGGTAAAGGATAAGCGTCAAGGTAGGTGAAGCGATTGATTGTCTGGCTGTAGTCTATCACCATGCGTCTCTTGTGATTTGCATTGCGGGTAACGAGCACTTGTGCTCTCCACGGAGAATTTGATGGTTCGATTATGCCATCGGTAAGCATTTGGTCTACTTCCGTTTGTATGAATTGTTCATCTTCCGGTGTATGACGACGAGATTTTGTGGCGATCGGTTTGTAATTTGGAGCAAGATTGGTGAATAAGGATGGAGATTCCAGTTTTGCGGATGTTACGCCACATACAGTTAGGGTACCCCGTTGACCACCGAATGGAATTTCGACTTTATCATGTAACCCCAGAAAGTCATGTCCGAGAAGGACGTCTGCACAAAGGTTCGGTAATACACAAAGTCTGAAACGTTCGTATATAGCATCCTTGTACTGAATGGACACAAGGCAATAACCTTTGGTGGAACATGAATGTATCGTCGACGCCATTGTTATCACAGAGTCGTACGGAAATAGCTCCCAGTTATGAGTTTGCAGGATTGATGAAGAAACGAAACTTCTGGAGCTGCCGGTATCAATGAGAGCTCGGACAACAACGCCGTTGACCAAAATATCTGTTGTAGTTTTGGATAGGCAATTGGGAGCAGCAGCACAAAATAGCGAGGAGATTGAGGAGTCTTGAGCTGAACCCGCGTGATATTTCGAGGCTTTGGACCTACAGACACGTTGAAAATGTCCAATTTTTCCACAACTCTTGCACACTGATTCTTTAGCGGGACACTTATAACGAGGGTGCTTGGGGTTGCCACAAAAGTAACATGTTTGTTGTGTAGCGGCCGAAACTGTTGTTTCGGAATTAACAATGGGTAAAGGAGTAGATACCGAACAAGTAACGGGTTGTCTGTATACGTATGATTGTGACTGTTTTTGTGCAAGTTCGAGAGCTCGCGCGGCTTCATGGGCTTTGTCAAGGTCCAATTCATGCCACGTTAGCAGTTTCTCCCGAATGGTATTCGACTGCAATCCGGTTATCAGAGCATCCCGAACTGCTTCGTTTGTATGTTCCACAGCAGATACTGCTTTGAATTCACAGTCTTTAGCAAGCGATTTCAGTTTTTGAACGAATTGGTCGACATCTTGACCAGGTTCTTGTTTGTATGTGGCTAAAAGATGGCGTGCATACACGATATTTTTCGGGCGGATGTAAAGTTTTTCCAGTAAGGCTATCGCAGAATCGTAGTCGCTGCATTCTGCAATGAAGTCATACACTGTATGGTCGATGTAAGGAATGAGAGCTTCCAATTTATTTAGACCTTTGGGTTTGATTGAGTTCATGTAAGCGTTGAAAGTACGAAACCAATGAGTCCACGTTTCATACCAAAGGTATGGGTTATATAGTCATGACACTCGGCTTCCAGGATGGGAACCGCTTGACCTTTGCTTCTCCTGTTTGGAGACGCTTCAAGATAGGGCTTTTAATCTATGACATTGGCGTTCTTGTTGTCAGTTTCTATCCAGATCGCCTGAATCGCTGGAAGTGCAGACCCCTCAGAGTGACTGGTTAGCTAGGAATAAGTCCCTTCTGCGTCCTGTGCTATTTTTCCCCTTAATAATGCTTTCCAATAAAACATGCTTTTGCGGCAGCGAGGCACCCATGTTGGGAGTTGGGGTTATTCTGCCGGTGATGGTAATGACGTGATGATTGGTGGTTGATTATTGTTTATGACAGGTCAAAGATCGGAGCAATTCTGTGCGCAAATTACAAAGCACGAATAGCACGCACGTGCTGCCCGACGAAATACAACAGTGTTGAAAAGAATCTGAGCGCGACTCAGGCATTGCACTTCATGCACTCGAATCAAACCAGCAAATAAACCTCGGTGGTACGCTAATATTCCAATCAGGATTGAAGTCACATGTGGAATTGACGTGCGCTAAAGCTCCAGCTACCATCACACGTTCCGTCTGCGTCGGCCGTAATCACGGAGCCACAATTCCGTCTACCTGGCGCGGACCTCCACATATTAGTAGACATGGTACCCGGATGTCCAGCTGAATTTTCAACAGTGGTGCATCACATTTGTACGGCAGTGAAGTATCGGTGCTGAACACTGATGTCATGTATTACTGCACGGGTGGCGATAGCCATAATACAAATCAGAAGGTGAATGTGCACTAATAGAAGTTTTTAACATGATTGCGACACGTATAAAAATGAATACAATGCGAAATGGGAGCAAGTCAAAAAGGAATTTATCGTATGTGAGAGTCCCTTGGTGAAAGTCCGGACGGCGGTAACGTGTTTTCTCCGCAGTTTGACTGCTACACGTGTTCCATGATTGTCCGTGGACTTGTGGAGAGGTTGACGTCTTTCTCCCTGCGAGCGCGTGAGTCTGTGTGTCTTGACTGGGTTCGGTTTGCCTTTACGTAGGTCCCAGTGCGTGTGTGTGGGCGCGTCGGCACATGAGTGGTTGCTACGCTGACTAGGCGGTGCAGACAATCGATGTCCGATGTGTCAGCTTAATGCGACGTGTTTGTGCGTATGAGAAAATAGACAAGCCTCGCGATCCAGTGAGCGACTATGAGCTGAACAGTCAAGTATATGGGTGACTGGGTCGCTACACATGCTGTCGATGATGATGCATCACATTTGACACAATAGTAAACGGAAGCATACTCCAGCTAAACTACCATAATCAGACACCAACACTGGTCGCATCTGACTGTTAACTAATCTCAAATAATGCAGTACTTTCCATAGCACCCGAAACGTCGGATTATATCTTATTCTGCTAGGCTGTTTCGACCTTAAACTTTCCATGATGTAGATCCCGATCCAGCCTTTTCGAGACACCCCAGAAGGTTACACAATTGTAATACTGAAAATCTGGCGGAATCTGACGGCAGTCTATGGCCACTTCTTACTACAAACAGCGCAACGATCTTGGAAGGAGGATATAACTGATATCACAATTACACTTCGAAGTCATAATTCATGATATTCCGAAATTGCTTGCTTAGCAACACTATTCTCTGTCAGCGGTAACTTGGCTTCCATAGTACTTGTTCTATGTTGTTTGCCATGCTAGCTGTATTCTGCAAGTAAACTATCTTTTGCCCTCCTCTAAACACCCGTCCTTTAAGCGCCGTTGTTCGTAGACATCAATTGTCGAAGTTCTGAATATGCTTCATGTCCTCTGTTCAGAGGTGCACCCTTTCACCACAACTGTCCTAGCGCATTCTCCTTCTACATGAATGCGGTCATCTTTGGTGCCTCAGCAGCACACCAGAATTCAGCCGTTTACGGTCCGCCAGCTTCTTAAGGACGAATCTCACAGTGTGTGTTAGAATTATGTATTGTTCAAACCTGCTTTGTCTCAAGATTTGTTATAACTGTTACCTTCTAAGTTATTTTTACATTTTGCGATTTATTGCGCCGGACCATGGGATTTTCAGACTGTTTATTTAGTGTCCAATTTTTTTCAACATCGATTTGCATACTTGTCCCTGTACAAGATGTTTCTACAGTAGGAACTGCGGGAAGGCGTTTTAACATGAGCTTCCCTCTTTTAAACAAATTAGTCTTAGGTACCTTGATACTGGATTGTTTCTTACTCATGAATCAGTCCACAATGTGGAGACAGCTCCCGAGCACTTATTCGTAATTCTGGTTGATCGCTTTATGGGACTTGCTGAGTTTCATGCTTTGTATCAGTGGCAATGTTTTAGTACGGGGCTTCAAACAAGTCAGGTTCTTGTGTTGATCCTGTCCATACGATTCACAGTACTCTCCTGAAGAGTGTGCACTCTCAGGACTGGCATAACTTATGCTTCTAAAGCAAAAGTGCACCCTCTCGGGCTGCACACGCTTTGAGCCTAATTCCGCAATGCTATTTGCACAGATGAGTTGGAAACTAACTGATGCTGTGGGATTGGCATCCAGGAGTTTCACTACGTAACTAGAAAAGGGTTACTCTCATTGTCGAATGACTAACAGTGAAAGCAACCAAAAGTCTTTGTCTTCACCTATCTTATTGGATGAAAATGAAAATGCTTACATCTGAATCAGAACAAAATTCACCAGTAGTCAACGCAGGGGACAGTTTCATTTATCAGCACATTATCAACTGGATGCTATCTTGTGACTTACAGCCACTTCTGCTTATGGCTCTCTGGATAAAGCTGGTACGCTCGGAACTGTCAAATGCTGTAAGGATGATGGTGTTGACAGAGAAGCAGACTAACTCTAAGTTGGGCTCTGAAGTCTCACCGGAATTCAGACCAGAGGCAGAGCGCAATGTTCACTCAATGTCTGTCTTTACGCTCAACTCTCATATACCTAACAAAGTGTCTTACATGTTTCCCGGATATGGCTGGGTGCTACTGCCACACTTCATCATACGTTCGTCATCCTGTATAAAAGATGTTATTCTCCATACCCTGTGAATTTTCTGTTATCCACCTCTACTGCTATGCCTTCTAAAGGGAACCACAGTTTTCGTGGCAAGCCCTCATTTTTTGCAAACCTCATGTGCTCGTTCATCAGATATTGACCAATTAAGCTAGTGAACCTCGGTTTTCCGGGCATGTTTGCATTCGCTTTTCGGTTGATTTCTCGTTAGATAATAGTCTTCCTTGCAGAAAGGGAATTTGTTTCTCATAGAACGCTTTGCAACGTCAGATCAGACGGCTGCGTTCGCTTTATGGTGCATGAATACATTGCTACCATTCACGTGTGCAGTGAATTACACTCAGAAAGGGCATGAGAGTCATGATGTCGCCAAGTGACCGGAGTCTATGCCGGTGCAATCGACCTATAGGTGGAAGCTCCGGGAATTAAGTCGCAATCCTTAACTAACCAGCTGTCTCGAGCGTAACGAACACCGTCAGGACGAATTCTCCGGAACCATGTATCGACCTCAGGTCTTGCTGATTTACTCATCATGGCCAGTGGAATAGAGTTGTAATGACTGAAAAAAATCGTTCATCTGTAGCAGTGCTTCGGTGTCTAGCTGCCATGGCACCCGAAGGAAGCACGACGACTGAGATACTGCGAGGTTGCCCGAACCTAGAGGTGAGCGCTCGAGATGCAGAGTTGGGTTCCGAACCACGGACTCTGCGGTCAATAAGTTTGCGCCCCAACTGTTGAGCCAATATTTAGATGGCTATTCTCTCGAAGTCACTGTATGTGTATTATATTCCATCTTACTATAGGAAAACGGTACTCTGCTGCATTCTAAAAAAATCGAATGGAGACAGTGTTGTGCATGTATTGATCACTATCATATACAACGTAATGTTTGATAGCCCTGGATAAACTCTTGTTCGCCGAGAGCAATTCTTTTGACTCACGGATTGTACCTTGCCTGACTTCTGCAAACAGCACGTACTCTGTAGATCGGCCATTTTGAACAGTTAAATTTGCATCAGCAGCAAAGCATCCAACGCACGGATGCCACAGTATTAGCTGACTACTTCACTACCCATTCATTGGACGGCTTATGCGTATAATCCCTGCGTGATATTCGTTCATGCTGATTCTGCTTCGCTTCAATCAGCACATATGACTTTTGGGAAGCGCGTGCTACTACTCCATCAGTGCAACTTGATGAGCTCTAGTGAGATCAATACTCGAGTCTAGTGTTTCGTCTTTGTGGTGCAGACCCACCAGAATAGTTGCTCCGGGACAGGAGAACTATTTAGACGAGAGTGATGCGAACGCGGATTCTCCATATCCCGCGACTACTGTCAACTGAATTAGTGATTATTGGAAATTTTTGTTGCTGATGCTTTTTGTTTCATCAGTCTGGCAAACATTTTAAACCCAACAGAGAGTAACGCTCAGTTTTCCCAGTGGAATTCCCGTATTTTCTCTAACTTTTTTTTCCCAGGAATTGAACTCAAGGTTGCTTCCAAGGTCTTTGGACAGAAGTTCGCCACGGGAAGTTCGGTGACCGGGAACGGTGATGAGATTGTAATCCAGGGTGACGTCAAAGATGAAATTATTGACTTGCTGACGGAAAAGTGGCCAGAGGTTAGTTACTATTGTCGTTTCTGTCGCTGTTGGTTCTGGTTTCGTTTAGCTTGTCCTAACGCTAATAATGATAAAATTCCTGTTGACCATCTCATTTTGCCGAATCCGACCATGCCTCATTACTATTTCTCATAACACTGGCGTTATATGACCCAAGAATATATCAGAATAACCAGGGTGTAGATTCCAAAACATGAACCACCCCCGTATACAGTAAGTCACGTTGCCGTCACTCACCGGTGACGAGGGTTGGTCACCGCCTGCCGTTCTTTCTGGAATAACTGCTTAGACTCCGACCATGCATTTGTCCACTGTTGCTTTTCACCGCGCTTTTCAGGTCTACGCGAAGCGCGCACACCTTGCTTTGACACAGAAGCTAGTGGGCCCACCTATCAAAACCAGCTCCTCGAACGCCTACCGATTGGTAAGCTGTCGGATGTTAACGGTTACCGGAGACATTTTCAGAGCTCCACTTTGTGCGTGAAATTCTGTCTGCGGTACTGTCTAGCCAATCTCATCTAAGCACTGGATATCAGACAGGCTTGCTGGAGGCACGGTGGCAAACTCCTCCCGGTTACAGCATCATGCGACGCCAATTAAAATTGAGCGTCCCTGAAGACCGGGAAGGTTGGTTGGCCCGAAATCAAGAAACAAACAGACTGAACAAGTTTCTAGATGGTTCTGTTTGGTTCGCTCGACTTGTTTTCCGAAGCTCCTTATCAGCAAAACCATCAAAAACCAGAGTAGCTGTTTGATATCCAACAGAGGAAAGCGTCTTTACCGTTGGGCAACAATCCCTTTGGTCACCTGCTACCTCCAATACGGACTTTCTGTCTTTGTTGGAAGCACTCGTTGTGATTGCGAGATCTCCCTTCAGTCTCAGAAATATTCCAGCTCGAGCACCACTGTGTTCATTGTCCCGGTCACCTTTCACCTGCGTTGTTAAAGAACGTCCGTGCGTTCTTCATCCCTTGGCTCTCTGGCCTGTTTTCGTCTAGCTTGGAAGAAGAGACCGCCCCCAGACGATTGGGGTGAGTCGATAACAGTTTCCGTCTTCGGAAGAGGTTCTCTTAGTGATGTGGTAGCCGCAAGTGTCACTTTCACTCCAGTTAGAATAAGGCTTTCTGGCATCACTGATTCTTCGTCGTGTCACACCGGCACGCAAATCCTTGACCAGTGAGCATCAAGTGGTTTTTCGACCAGGTAGAAGTTGCGTTAACCACATCTTCAGGTGTTGGATCAACGCTCTGTGTACTTGCGACTCAATCTTGCTGTTACCTGAATTCAAGGGTGCGATTCTGTCGATCTGTCGGTGCTGTTAACCACACTTTTGAACATAATTATTTCTGAGCGTATGAGAGCGTACGTTGAGCTCTTCAGTAGCTTCCTTATAAAATGTGATGTGCGACAAAGATATGCAATCATTTCACTCTTGTTCAGCCTCGCTATCCATGAAGTAATGAGGTAAATACTGGAATGTTCTCGAAACCTCGGTGTTCAAATTTTTGGTGGTGATAAGCTTATCGATCTGAAGTACGCAGACAGCATCGTTCTAAATATTGGAGACGAAGACAAAGCCCAAGCTCTGTTGAATAGACTGTCCACCATCATTCCATCTGTCGGCATGCTTCTTGTATCTTCAAGGTGCATTCATGCTTCTGAACATCTCTTACAATTCATGGAGCGTTTTTGGACTTTTTGGGGGATTTTACCCACCTCGCTAATTGTGCTAGCCCTGATGTAAAGGTGTCTGATGAAGTCAGTGCATGAATGTCAAAAGCCCGAATCACGTTTGCTAATTAGCGTAACTTGTGGCATCAAAAAGGCACACCATTGGGTCCCAAGCCACAGTAAGAGTTGTGTCTTACTACGGCTGCGAGACGCGGCCTCTGTGGACAGTTGATATGAGGCGCTTTGAGGCTTTTGACCACTGATGTTTCAGAAGCATTGCTGGTGTCGAATGGCGTCAACGAATTCGTAGCGAGGTAATTCGAAAACAGGTATTCGGTCGTACGGTGGGTATTTCATTCGCGGGGACATCTGTCGCCATCGACTTCGTTTGATCGGCCATGCCGAAACCTCGTCTACCGAGACCAATGTTGTTCTTCGTACCTTCTTCAGAATGGCGCAAACCGCTAGGTGGGCAAAGTATGATTTGACACAAGCTTGTGAGAGATTACAAAGAGATTGGGTGCTGTTGGTGCGGTCCGCCTCCCAGGATGGGGTCCTCGTGGCCTCATTCGCTTGGCTGGAGACATTGCAAGAATTGTCAGCTAATTAATATCAGTGGCATTCGTGCTGTCATTTTCTTTTCGAATTATCTGGTTCATGGATAGGAGGTATAAGCACTTTAAAATACTTGTGGTAAGGCGGCACTAGGTTTCTCCGTCATCTTCCCTTTTTTAATTTAATATTCTAACTATAATTAAATAGACCTTGTGCTTGCATGGCAGTGAAGCATCAGTGTTAACATCGATATTCATATTTGGGGCGCAGGTGATCCAATTTGAATGCTGTCACTTCCCATGTCTTCCTTAGATCGGGTTCACCACGCTAAGCAGATTTTTTACGACAGTTTGGCACCGACTACGCAGCTGTTTCAACACGAATCTTGATTATGATGTCCCAAGTTCCTGTCGTTATCATTATTATTATTAATATTGCTATCAACGTTATTAGTAATAGTAATAGTGGTGTAGCAGAATATCGTTGGTGTTTGGTTTATAACCGCGTTTCGGCTTCGATAATCGCGTGATTGCCTTGATTTCCGCAGATCGATGAAGACTCCATCGAAGATTTGGGTGAAATGAAGAGGTAGACGAAACCTTCTGACTTCCATCCCAAGGTCCAAGGATTCATTCAAAACTTAAAATAGGATCTGCTGTTTCTCCACATACAATCAATGGAGTCGTCGCCCTCGTGTCTTTCTGCCCTTCCCCTCTATGTGACGGTGCGCTGTTGAATGCATGTGTTTCGTCTTATATGAATGGATAACACTTTTTCAAATGCAGGACGATTCATTCCCATTGATGTTATTCGATTGTTTATTGAAGGATTTCGGTCGCTGAGATCGCGTGAACCCAACCTACTTTGAGACGAATTTACCGCTTGAAAAATACAAAAGTTTTCAAAGCTTTCGGTCGTAGTTGCTTATCTGACAAAGTCGGTAGTAGAATCCAGGATCATGTGTTCATGAGTGGTTATTTATCATCATAAGTTTTGACGATCGCTAGTGGATTCACGGTGCTAGTATTATGCGCAAACTTCCCTGCTTGACATTTACTAAGCTCTTATTGTGTATGTTTGCACCTTGCGTGCAAAGTAACAGCAAGTCGTCATGTATCATTACTTTCGGCGTTCAAATAGGTGTCTTATTTACAAATGTCCTTAATAAGTAGCCACTGTGGGTTCTTTACATTCTACTTCAGTCAGGCAATAGGATGCTTACATGGTATCCAAATTCATTGTATACATCAAATGATTCGTGTGAGTTTGCCACGTACACGGGAGACCGTCGCGTAATTTCACCTCTAACTTTATTATCGATATAATGATGAAAATCGTCCAGCTGTTACCCTAGGTACCATGCCACCCGAAGGGAGCAAGAGGGCTGGGATACTGCCAAGTTGCCCAGGCCTAGAAAGAAGTCCAGATGCATGGGTCGGGTTCGAACGCTGACCTTATGGTCAGCAACTTTACGCCCTAACCACAGGAGAGTGCGAAATTTTAAGTAAACTAAATAGTTACCACATTGTTGGTTGTGTTTCACGTCTGTAAATTGTAACCTCTTGCTGCAGAACTGAGTAGGAAGAGCCGATTGAGGTAGACAAATTTCTTTTTCCAGGGGTCTCCGTTGTCCATGATCTGGCTAATGGCCACAGTGCCATGCGGTCACCCACCGTTCTTTTGTGCGTGGATTCCAAATGTCGAACTTACTGCTCGAATATTTACCCTACTCTTGGATGTACCAGATGAGCCATGTTCTTGCTAGATGGGAACATCAAAATACCTTTGGTGTTTGACCGTTGATCTCTTCAAAGTTCCCTACCTCTGGTTAGAACACTGAACCAGCTCTACCGACCTGCGTAGATTTTTCGGAGGAAGGAGCCAATGCTTAGTCGGTGAGCTGATGGTACCCCATAGGTTGCGCCTCCTCAGTCACGTGGTTCACTTACTGGTGAATGGAATCCCCTAAAGAACTTCTTTCGAGCGATCATGCTCACAGGGAAGATTTTCCAACAGAGCTTAGACCACGACTTGGAAGAGAACCTCGAAAACTTGTGTCCTGTTCCAGAAGTCCACAATTTAACATTTGCGTGATCTGGACTTATTTTCAGTTATCATCGCTTCTTTTCCACCTGCCTTGGTTGGCTCGTGAAAAAGTGAGTCGCATATCAAGCTTTGACGGTGCGGCGTCTTTTCTTGTATGGAGGATACCACTGAGGTCAGTTTGCGAGGACTCAGTGTAGTGCTATCTTCAGTACCTTCAGTAAATTGAAAGTCCGTGAGCAACTGTATGTGTCGTGTAATTGAAAGATAGTGTATGAGTAGCACTCGACTAGTGTGATGCCGTCCCCGCCCGTCTCCTGCGAAGCACGTCTATCCTGAACGAGGAAGTGGGTTTTCAGCGTTTTTGTCTAATCCACTTGAGGGTTGTGGAAGAACAGGTATTCAGCCTATAAAAGAGAGACAAAGAAGAAGAGTTGGGCTGGATAATTCAATTATGTTATATCGGAACGAGCACAATATGTTTTGAGCGACTCGATTCCCGCAGTATTAAACAAAAACGTCTACTATTAGCGAACGAACCCACACTGTCTATTCCAAAGTTGGCTGAAGTGCAGTGTAGGCTCATCCAGCAGAGAAACATCCTTTACTCATTCAAGATCATTCTTCTTGTGATTGTTCTGTGCGCCACAATCATTTTCTTGTACTGCGTTACACGTGATCATAGGTTTTTACTGAATAGAGGTGTGACTTCTCGTAACCCTTTAATATCTTCAGTGCCCTTGATGACAGTGAACATGCTCCAGAGAATGAGCCATATTGCAACTGATTCTGATAAACATCATGCGTACTTACCCTTCGTTTGGCTCAAGCAACGACTGCTAAAACTTGGGCATGAATGGTCATGGGAAGATTAAGGTTTGTGCAGCCCATCCATAATCACAGATCAACCACAACCGGTTCATTAGTCTTGCTTGAACAGCACGAGTTCTGAATATCGGTTCCCGATTTGCTACAGCACTATGGACCAGGTGGTACAATCATACTGCTCGCTCGCATTGGGTGCCCATCAGTGGTTTACACAATTTTCATTTGTGACTTGGTTATCTGACTCCGTATGTACTTCGCATAGTTGCCGGTAACCCCTCAACATCACCCTCTCCGACGATGTTCATCCGGAAGCCTTTCCGCTTGTTCTTTTGAAATGACACACGCACGTGTTTTCGGTCCCTGCGCTGTTCTCCGATAAAGTGCAACTATCAGGCCCAGGTATTCAGTTGAACTAGTATGTGCAGCCAGTCACCGTCGATTCAAGAAAAATTACACTCCAAGTCATTCTTGACTACAATTCCGAGGAAAAGCTGAAGCCGACCATTGCGAACCTGAATGTTGTGGCCTCTTCGTTCCTTGCTCTGTGGATCCATGTATCTATTAGATGTGATTAAAACCCATGAGGGACGTGACAGGTAACCCGTTCTAGTAGCGAATGTGACCTAGAATTTTCTGTTGTTTGCTATATCTGGGTTTGCTGAGTCTTTTAGAGGATACCGCGTCGGTCTCACTGATGGTTTTTGACTCCGAACAATGCCTAGTTGTGTTCACTTCAGTGGATTTTGAAAGTGTAGTCAACCTGCTTAGGACCGTTTCTCTTGTAACCTAGGACTAGCTTTACAGTAACGCTACCACCCTACTCTTGCCACTCCTCGCTGTGGCCTCCATGATTGAATGATACCGGTTACCACAGCAAGTGTATTGCTGTTCACGAGGATTACCGGTCTCTACAACCAATTTGTAGTTTCCGGTTTGAGAACTCCGCTAATGGCTTGCTTCGAACTAGTAATGCCAACTAATGGAAGTCCTATCAATCTACGTATGCACACCACTGTAGAGCAGCCTTAACGTGCTTTAATGACGAAAACTGTATAGCACTTGTTTGCTGAAGCTATACCGCTCCAAACCTAACAGACCCGGCCACTTCTGTGCCGGATCAGCTGAACACAGAGTACAACAGTGTTGAGTCTTACACCTGATTAGCTCATAGGGATGAATCACGCTTCCCAAGTTTAGAGCCGTCGTGTCCCACACTTCAACACGCTAATGCCTTTTGTAGTGGTGGTATGGTGCTTCAGGCGATCATCTTAAACGTTGATAAACGGTCTTGTTACATCCATCATTGGCATTTATAAACCGGATACAAGTAGCTCAGTAGTTCCATTCGCATATCAGAAAATGACATTTTGCCGAGAAGTTACATGTTGAAAGTTTGTTAGGAAGGTCGAATTCAGTCGCTGCGTAGGGATGACAATATGTACTTCAGTGCAGACTGTAGAATAACTAAATCAGGCAAAGCAACTCCTCATTCCGAAAGGATAATCTATCTTGTTTGTGGAGATTACCCTTGGACAATAGTCATTGCGGGATTCTTCGAAGATTAGCTTTATAGGAAAACGACTTGTTTAGCCGTTTGGTTACTCTCTCCAATTTTCAAACTGCGCGGTTGATCCATGCAGGGTATGGTATCCATAATAGCGTTCCATAACGGCTTTGAAGTGCAACTTTTCCTCTGTATTTTCGAGACTGTGGACTCAGTAATAATGAAAGAGAGACTGTGTGTTAACAAACAGCTCTGGATAAGTATGACTTACAAGAAAATCTATGGGATCCTCAGGTCTTCTGCGCACACATTCAGTTAGACCCTGTGCGAGAACGGGCATCACGTGTTTTCTCAGGTAGGCACGTAACGGCTCCGATTCTTTGTCCAACAGCGCAGTCTCTTGTTTCTCCATGGCCTCCCGTTTTGTTTTCTGTGGGTTTTGGGGAGAGATGAACACAAAACGCCGATAATTTTTTTTCACAGTTGACTCCTAACACCCCTTGCAGCGTGTGCTCAAAAGAGGGTTTTTCCTTCAAGTGTATTTACCTCAAAATGTACATGACAACTGCCAACCACTTTGCTATCCTCTCGTATCACTACGTGGAAGTGATCCGGGTCGCCAGTATGTTGAGGTCTTGCAAATGTAAACTGCCATCCAACAGAGTTCATTTATCAGCAAATGAAGCAACAGAGTGACGAAAGTGTTTTCCATAACCGAAATAGATGACATTTCCTCTTAAAATGGTCAACGATAGTAGTAATAATAATAATTAGAGAAAAAGGAACGCTTCAAATTTTCGCTGAACAGGCAGCCAACAATGCCTTTCTTCCGCATCATCTTTTCAATGGTGGGTAAAACTGCTGCGCAACCAGTAAAGGGTGGAAACAAGCCAGAGGTGGTCAAACAATGACTTGGCAGTGATTTTGTCGTAAATAATAACACGTCGTATCATAATCTGACGGAGACATACCCATTCCTCCTGGAACTTTTGTCTCTTGGACTCTTCTTCAGCTGCCTCCATCTGAACTCGCTGTTGTTCAATCTGTTCCCTTTCCATACGCTCCATGATAGCTTTTTGTTCCTGCTCGAGTTGTTCCTCTGGTGTAAGTCCATAATTCCGAGGAGGACCAATAAAATGAACAATTTTTCGAAACGTACTTTCCAGATTCTGCACAGAATGAAAGCGAAATTCGGGTCGGTTATTAGTATGGGAAAGAAAGCCTATTTGAGCAGTCACTAGAGTTCAGGGTCAGCTGTTTATTAAGTGACTGGAACCGTCGCTAACATCTACCGCGTTCAGTTGGCTACCGTCAGGCTCAAATGTGAGTTCCTTATATATGGCCAGTCAGTATCGCCCGTACATGAAAACAGCAAATCCAGCCATTGACATAAACGACTAACGGTCACTTTTTATCTGACACACCCAATTTTTAATAAAAAACACTGGAATACTCATACTATGGTTGTAAGTTTCGCAAGGCGTTCAATAAAACGATCATCCCCTTATGAAAAGTATGTAACACCTGCAATTTGGTGACGGTAGACCTACTTTGTTACAAAACCCACCGCTCTAAAAACACAACAACAAAAGACACTACAGAATAGATTTCATGGCAAGACTTAAATCCAACTTATTCGCAACAAAGAAACTCCATAACATCAAAAAATTTACGGCCTTTGTCAGCAGATTTACGAAGGTGTGTTTCTTGTAACATGATCACCCCAGTCGTATTTGCTTACGTCGACTAACATTAAATGAACCGACCCATGATCATAGGTATGCCTAACCATACCGCTATTGGACGCAAGTCACGTAAGCCCACACGTATTGTAAACAGCTGGCCAGTATTACTGTCCGAGAAATTATCACAGCCCATCCTGAATCCTGACTCATTGGCCCCGGTTGGGTTGCTGATCAACGTCACGAAAAAGCCACGACAATACGATACATCATTAACACCAGTCATTCTCAGCTCAGCCTCATTCCGTTAAATAAGGTGCCTCAAAAACAACAATGCCAGTCTGTCCTGTTACTGACCGAAACTCGAACTTCCGGAGCTAGTTACTTCACTTACATCTGTTACCGGAATTACTGCCTATTATACTGATTTTATTTTGAAAAGGAAGTTCATACTTCCTTTCAGTTCTCCGCAATTATCATTCAAGTATCTTTGCCGGACTGATCCACGCGCAGCAGTCAGATTTCCGATGGATGTTATGATGTTTTCCGAGCTAATAAATGTAACTGCTACCTTCATCTTTCTCTCAATGGCCCCAGGTCATCTGAAGATCTTTCACTCCTAAGTGACTTCTGCGATCGGGCTCTAAGAACATAACTTCAATTATTAACGGCCCCAAAGTCCATAGCTTCGAATAATTTGCTCCGTCAATCTCAAGTAATAAGGCTAGACACAAGGCAGAGTACTTCCTACGATTTGTCGTTTTTTAACTGATGAACATTTTCACTCAAGTTCTGGACTATCCCGGTGACAAATCACAAACCTTGGACTTTTTCCTCACTATCAGGTCCCATCCTGTACACTGGCTCCTTCTATAACAATGGGATCTATGGATACCCATTTCATCATACGTTCTCATTCGGCTCTGACAACAATACCCCCATCCTACCAATGCGATACTAGGCTACACTTTTAGGCAAATCAAACAATGCACCCCACTTTTCCTCATATCACTAGGATTTTTGCCTCTCCACTGACTCATCGCTATTAAGATCTTTGGGTCTCCTTAATCCATTGCACCAGAATACTACTTGACTAAATGTATACGAAAGTTCTACTTGATCACTACAACCCATTTTCCTATCGTCACTAATAGAGATCGTATGCACCAATTCCGGTTTATAGTCGTTCTCCAAATGCTGTTCTATCTGCACAAAGATTATTCTATCAAGAGGAAAAAGACCAAGTACCGGATGAGCAGAACAGGATCGGCTCTTCCTGAGCCAAACCGAGACGATACGCCTTAAACCTGCGTCTACCCGTTCTATCACATTCCAGATGCTCATTATTTCCCTAAAACCATAGCAGATCTTGAGGATATCATTATGCAAGTACACAATCGTACAACTGAACTAGCATCCATTTTAGCTCGCTTCCTCTGTCATTTTTGATGGGAATTTGCCTACCATGCTGGAAATTACCCCCACGTTCTCTTAAGCTCCAAACGTATCTCTCTTTGGCACACCAATAAACACCGACACGTTTTCACCATTTCGTTCCCCATTTCTCCATTTCGTTATAAAACCAGTAGTCTTTGTATATATTGCACAACATAAATCTACTGTGTAATTGCAAAAAGCATCCACAAATGATCTTTTGGTTCACCTGTTACTCCCCTGGTCTTCTGCTCTAGACCATTTTGGTGGAAGGGAATTAACAGCACTGGATACCGCTAGATCTTTCCGTCACCTATGGCACACTGACCATCTGTTCAAACTTTATGTGTATGGGCGTGGTGATCGAGTGGATTGTTTCTCCTTCACGGAGTTGCTTCTGTTGCCTTGGATACCATCAGCGAGACTTTTCAATGTCCTGCTTTCTCGTTCTACAAGGAACTACTAACTGTGGTCTTCACCAACATGTACGCATTTGCGGACGATTTTATCATCTAAGAATCCGCGTAATTTCCTCTAATCTGCGTGCTGTCAAATTTAAGACAGACGTTTACTATGAACTCAGATTATGCTAAACTTTGCGAGTATCATATTAAAAAAAGAGCAACATTTAACGCATCCAGGTGCGCCCATGTTTCCTTCCTACTTCACTGCTGCATTTTCAGTGTGCCAAACCTTCTTCACCATCCTGAACAGCTGTTGTAGGCCGTCTATGTCAATAGGATTGCCGCAACAGCATTCAGGAAATTGGATTTCGCTTACTGTTCTGCATGTTTTAAATTTGTTTTTTGCAAACATTTGTCTTTCCTACCTGTTTATCAATCCTGCATTTTGCATCCGAAGGAGCACTTCTCTGGTTGACACAGTGCATCACCAACAATCTCAGAACTCTCTCTCTCATCGATGAGATTAAACATCTCCTTCTCTGTGTTACCATCACCAACAATCTCAGAACTCTCTCTCTTTCATCGATGAGAATAAACATCTCCTTCTCTGTGTAATTCATGCTTACCTTGTTCAAACGTTCAACGGCTTCACCCACCTCTCCCCCTCCTATCTCCGACCGCTAATGCATCAACAATGTCTCTACATCTTCATTCGTTCGAATGATCAGTCTATGGAGATCTGTACTACGCTTAGTTACTCTGCCTGCCTGAGATCTAACATTTTGCAATTTGAGTGAAAGACTCCCAGGGAGCCATAGAAACTGCCGTCTTATTTGCCTCAAGGTCTCCAACTATGAAGAAAGCCATGAGATTGTTATCCCTTGGGAATGGCCTCTGATTGACAAGACCACATCGTATGTCGCGGCCGACAGGGAACTGAGAGCGATGAACTCTCCTGACCCCTAGTCTCTCTTCGAAGAATTTTACTTTTGGGACAAATCACTTTGTCTGGTATTTCAGATATTTTCATCATACCACAGCATGGCTTGTCAGAAGGTTAGTTGGTCTACAGAATACAGTGATCCATTGGGTCAGGAAGTTACGTGCTATCGAATCAAGATGAATGCACCGCTTGGCGATATATAATTTGGTTTAATTTTCTAGTGGGTAGCGAATGGTGTCGACTTTTAGGGTATTACATGTGCAAGTTCTCCGGGGAGAATTCACTTCTTTTCATGAACAGATATGACTTCATAATCATACCACTCTCATAAAAGAATATTGAAATCAAACATGCTTTCTTTCCCACTTTTAAGTCACTGTCTCGTAAGAGGATTCGTCTCCTTGGGAGAAATTACATCTTCATTTTTTCTTCACAATAAGGGTTTCAAATAACTCACTGTTGCACTACGGTGGAGCATCGGTGTTGAAGACTGATGTCATGCTGTCGATGATGACGATGAAGAATAGATAAATCAGTTACAGAAAATAATGTGCAGAGAAATGGGCATAAGTATAGGAAGGCTTTTGACTGAGTTAATTACTTTCGTCTTTTTTACATGGTGTCACGTTTACTGTGCGAATATGTCCAATTACCCATGTAAACAGAATAAACTTTTGGCCGAATTTACCTCATTTTCATCGCCCATCACATCTACAGGGATCTGGGGAACTCCCTTGGAGTCGAAGTAAGCCCTGATTGAATTCTCGTTGATGCTTGCAAGTGCTAGCTTATTCAGTGGAACCTTGCTTGTTCCATTCTCTTCTGCATCAGGATCAGGGGCGATCCAGCTTCCTGGATTGAGTGGACTAAGTCCCAGTTGGTTTACACGGTACTCGTTCAACCGCCGTAGCAGCCCAGCCTCGTTGTAGTGTGTTCCTTGAACCTTACTCTCTGGCATATTCATAATCCGATCTCGAAGGAATTTATCCGAGGCTTGCAGTTCAAACACGTATGCCGGCAATAAACCCTTAGGTAGCTGGTTTGGAATTGGTTGAGTTGGCAGACGAATCGGCTCCCCATGGACATCCACAACATTGAAACCGGTGTTCAAATATTCTTTCGCGAACAGCTCAGTTTGTGTCAGTGTACTGTCATCTTTGAGCTTTAACTCTTCTCCTTCTTCGACTTCGTTGCCTTCTTCTGCTTCTTCGTCCTCATCAGTGAAACTTGTGACACCTATGGCGTAATAAATTGGTGAATTCGTTGATACTTAATGGAAATCACTTTTTTAAGAAAAAAAGATGAAAGCACTGGACGTAGGTAAACTGCCAAGTTACGGGTGAGTGGAAACAAACAGGGACTTCCATTCCCAGTCTTCGATATTCGAGGAATTGAGGAAGACTCTGGTTTAGGTGTGATCCTCGATCTGTTGTCAACTAAGCTACTGGTGAATAGCCCTGGCTGGTGATTGATCCCGGCAATTACCGGAGGTAATCGTCCAAAACTGTTTGTCCGAGAGTGGTCTGTCTGATATCCATCTGATGCTTTCGAATAAGGATGAGAGTGCTAGCTTCTTGGGAATTGACCTTACAACAAGTCTGTTTCATCAAGACATTTTTATGCTAATATCAACACGAAGGTTATTTAACTGAAGAGATTACAACAATAGTGTGTCCAGTAACCTCACGTTTTCCAACACGCGTGACATCCTTTAGACCAGTTTCTTCGAATACCATGATGCCAGTCATGGAATAAACTGATTAACATGTTTGTAGCGCTGGGAATGAGTGAACAGAAGTCTCTGTATTTCTGTCAGATGTGGTGCTCCTCAGCAATGGAAACAGAAGCCTCAAGTCTCCCTTAAAAAGTGTGTTTAATTTATCCACTTCTAAGACGATCTTCCGGAAAACACAGATGTGATCCTTTCAGCAAATGCTTTTCACAGTTCGACCCCCAAATTATTCATTCATTTTTTTCAAGCTAAACAAAGGCATGGAATGCACATAGCCTTGAGAAAATGGTTTGACACTGTTTCTTCGACTTCCCACAGGTAAGTGTGATGAGTGGGTAGCGCCGCAAAAAGTCCATATTTACATCCAGCGTAGCAAGTATTATTGTTAGAACTTGAAGGTGTAGACATGTGTCTTGAATGTGGGTGCTGATCAGTTAGTAGTGCAGGAGAGATGAATGGCGAGGTATCGTTTGTCGAGAAATCTGTCGATTTCGGCCTAATTCGGAATGGCAGGAACCTATAAATGGACGGAATGTAACGTCTGAAAAGTTTAGCTGCCGCTGGTGCCGTCCGCCTTCCAGCATGGAGTTCACATGACACTTTCTGTGTTTTACTTTGGACACCTAACGATATGGCGGCTACGTTCCTGCTGTCAGTCTCTATCCAGATTGCTTGACTGAAGTTTGGAGATGTAGCCATCTCAGATGTTCGCTGCGGGCTGTCCCTTAGTTCCCCTTCCTGGATCACTTTTCCTTCCTTCCACTATCCAAACAAATAAATAGTTGCACAACTGTGAAACATCGACTCATGTACTGTTGTTGCCAATAATGGTGACGCTAAAGACGAGAATGAATACTGCAAAGGGGAACACGGAATTCACAGCACTTTGAAAAGCACCTCTTCGTCAGGTACTCCATTGAATTACGCATCTTCTGATGTAATAGGACTGAAATCTTCTCTGTGCATTACAAAAACACTGCAATGAGTAATATCTGAAGTCATTTCTCCATATTTTTGAAAAGTTCTTGTATGCATAAACTGTAATATCAAGAGATGTCAAACGCCGGACCACATAGAGATCCCATAATCCGACCGTCACTTGCAGTTGTTTCACAGATGATATAAAATGTGTCGCATTTGGCACATTACCCTCCTTTTTTCATTTTCAACAAATATTTCTAATTCGTCACTTATATAATGGGTTTCTCTTTATATATAAAAACCAACACAGATGTTATGGAAAATAATCCACCACCGGTTTTTTGATACCAGGGAGGTCCATAACAATACTGGCGACTGCCATTTCCTCAAAGTGATTTGAAATGAAGTGACTGTATTTTTTGAGGGTGATTACGAACCACTATCTTCAAGGGAGTTACACAAATATGAAATTTCAAAAGTGATTTGGCCAGGGGAAGGATTTCAGTTCAAGAACGCTTTCGCCGTCCGGTCATCCAGTGAGATGCAAAAGTTGCCCAAGCCCTGTCAGGCAGAGTTAGAAAGGTTACCGAAATCGCAGATGAGCTAACTTACTTCCTTTATACGATCAGTAAAGCATGTGCGCGCACCCATTGACTAATTCATCTATGTATATATTCATTCTTAGAGTTCCACATGTGTCGTTGTCGCTCATAGCATCTGTGCATGTGTGTGTGTGTGTAACCGAGAACCCAATCCGCGAGCTGAACCTTTCTAAACACGGATCTGACTTCTGACCAAACGCGGATGCAGTTCACGTTGGTGTGTTTCTCTATTCTCATTGTTATCCCCTGTCGTGATGATCCTGATTTATGTGTTGCAGCTGTATCCACCTAGCACTTGTTCGAATAACAATTTTCTCGTCCTTGGCAATCGTTCTGACAAGTCCATACCCGAATAAAATCAGCACCAAAACCAATTCTCACTTCCAATAAGACAGAAAATGTGTTTTCAACCTCACGAAGCCACTCATACAGAGTAAACTCAAGTTTGCCCAAGGGCGTTGGGATCTCGAGTGCAGCTATGGGTCTGGCTTATCGTCCATTCACCAAATTAATTTACGCATTTTACGCGTAGCAGGTGCGTTGAAACTAACCTATGGGATTGAATTCATCATCATCATTAAAAATATATCACGAACTATCGTGGAAACTGAAAAATGAGGGAATGAACCCATTTGAGAAATATCATAAACAAGGTATTCAAACGGGATCCGTTTTGGTCTGCCGTTGAAACCAACATAATCTGCGAAAGAACGTATTTCTCCAATTGCTTATAATTCGGTTTTTAAGTAGAACATAAGGTCGACTGAAACTTGGGGACTGCACCTTCCTAACGAGGCCCAAGTAAACGACCTTGGGCTGCCCTAGTGAACCCAACACCGAGAAGGGTGCGCCGTATTGCAAAACTGCTTGCATGCATGCACAAAATTGTTCACAAAACCCAGTTCAACTTACCTGAGAACAGAGCTTCTGCCTGTTTTCTACTCTTTGGATAGCCGTCAATTATGTAACCTTGATTTTCACAGGCTTTCGAATGGAGCTTTCGACGGAAGAAACTGCAAGGGCGAGATGAATTAGGTGCCAATCACAGACGGATAAAAGAATGCATTCAGAAGTAAGATAATTTGAAAGACGTATCAGCTTCAGAGTGTACGTTAAGGGGTTTACAATTTCACTTAATTATTGTGGAAGGCCGGTGCTTGGCAGACGTGCTCTTTTCTATGTCAAGCATCAGTGTCCTCCCGAGGAGAGACAACCAAGAGTAGGGATAAATCTTGGAATCTTCTGATATATTGCTCTTTTAAAAGAAGCGTATTTTAGTTCACAGATAGAATAAGTGGTCCTAGACTTGCCTATTTGTCAGCTTTTATTTGCGGGTTCCTCGTGGAAGGGATTTTTACATACCCTGGTATGTTGTCGGGTGTGCATATCATAAATCAAACTTACTCGCTGATGTAATCATTGGTCAGTCGGCCGTTATTCTCTTCCATATTCTGTAGCACTGCATCCAGGAGCTCTGTATCAGCTAGTGCATATCCTTCTTCCTCTGCACCCTCTGGCACAGCTAGCTTTGGACTTCGGGGTTTGGAGGGTTGGGAAGCCGCAGCTGCTGCTGCAATGGCGGCCATTTCACTCCTTCTTTTCTGTTAATAGTGAGGAATTGAAGAAGAGGACAGGATCCATGACCGTGTATCAGCCTAGTGTGAAGCGAGCAACAAGATAGAATAGCGTTTCTGACCCTTTACAGAGATTTCACCACATTGAAGGTGTTCACTGTGACAGAGTTAGTATGAATACATGAATACATGTATACATGCACATTGAATCTGACGGAACGTGTCCATCTGTTTTTCACTCTTTCACAGTGACTTAATCCAGCTACCCTATGGGAGCTGTTACGGCTTTCATACTACCATGTCACCATAAGTCGCGAAACATTCTAGACTGAGTCCAGCTCCGGTCGTTACTCTAAACAATCCTAATCATAGCAATGACAGCCGTTCTGTATCCTTATCGACAAATTTGCCCCGTTACTCATCAACACTTGTCAACAACTGTCCTTGAAAGCATGCTTTCTAATGCCCCACAGTTCCCTTACTGAATTAAGTCAAAAGTAAGTTTCCTTTTTCCTGAGATAAAGCCAGTAGCATCCTCAGCAACAGGGACCGTCTAGTTTGCACTTTCTATCTCTAAATATCATTGGTCCCACTAATGCTTCCAATTCTCTTCACTCTCTTTAGACTGGATTACTTATAAATACGAGACACTACGTGAAGGACAGATCCAAGCAGCTGTTGCACTCAATGGGGCTCAATGAGCTTTCATTCTCGATTCATTTGACATCTGATCTCAGTGATCTTTCTGCCTTTACGGCTATTTCTCTGTAATTCGTTCTGTTCTACCGTAATGGGTTGGCTCGAAGCCTAACAGCCAACGTCTTTTATCCGCTTCATTCTCGATTCATTTGACATCTGATCTTCAGTGATCTTTTCGCCTTTACGGCCATTTCTCTGTAGTTCGTTCTGTTCTACCGTAATGGGTTGCCTCGAAGCCTAACAACCAACGTCTTTTATCCGTTCTTAATCTCATGGTTTTCCTTGTTCAAGCTCCCACAGCTGTGAACCAAGCGTCTTTCCTTGAGTGATTTATGTAAACGTGCGTCAGTCCTTCTACTTGAAATGCCCCTAGTGATGCCAATGGTGGTAGCGCTTGAGTGAACTGTGCACCCAAGCACAGCTGAACAGTCTTCGAAGCTGGCCTAGTAACAATTGTCCAGTTGCAACTCACATAAGTAGGTCATTTCGAACGAAACATGAGAAATTTTTAAAGTCAGGCAGGAAGTGAATGAGGCTGAATGGGGGGGGTCACTAAGGGACAGCGCACTAGATCCCCCGCCAGTATTGGATTGATGGAATATTCAGTGAAAACTATTCGATGACGCAAATGAACTGCTTAAATTTCATGGAAAAAGCTGCTGAGTTATCTTCTGTTCTAAGTGAATCTTAGATAAACTGGTGCATAAGCCCAATAAAATAATATTGAACTTCAACAGGTCGCAAGTCCTACTTCCAGTACCAAATCATATCATTTTGAGGACCCTGAGAGTATAAAGGACATTCACTGTTGTAAGTTGGTCCTTCTTATGTGACTTTCCCTCGCAGCTATGTTGACTTATGCTGGGTGCAACCGTGAGCACAACATTTTGCCCGGGGTGTACTAAAGTTGTCCGTTTAGTTGACCAAAAGTTCAGTTACTTTTATTTGCAGTATGTATGGGGAATCGGATGGATATGTGGTCATCTTGGAAATTCTAGCGTTTGCCAAGAAGGACCAAAAGTTCAGTTACTTTTATTTGCAGCATTTATGGGGATTCGGATGGATATGTGGTCATCTTAGAAGGGCCATGTTCTCGGAAATTCTAGCGTTTACCAAGAAAGTCGTTACAGAAAACGTCCTGCTTCAGATTGTACTACCGTCAGGAAAACGGCAAATAACCATCAAAAAGTCATACCGGACGGAGATTCATGCTGGTAAAAGCACAGTAGTTAATTCACGCTATTTACAGGAACTTACCAAAGCGGCTATAGATGACTCAACCACATCCTTGATATGAACATGGTGCAGTTTATAGTACTCACACAGACGCTTTGCTAGTGTTGTCTTGCCACTTGCAGGAGGACCCAGAATACACAAGCGTATTGGCTGAAACAATAAAAACATTATCGCACTTATACAGAGGAGCAAACTACTTTGTAGGCAAATAACATTATTCCCCAGGAGAAGTACATCGGGTACTGGAAAGAAAACCGAATCAAGTAAAGTCCTTATACTATGACTTTCTCTTCAAGTCATCGACCATGCAAACAGTGCTTACTTTGGTCAACAAGTTTCCTCACGGCAAGGACCCTTCCGCTCTACTACCTTGATGAACCTGACAAATTTAGAGATCGTGTTGAGTTACACCCAGCAGACAACATCCAGTAAACAGGGATTCGCATCTGGCCCAGTGTCTCTTGTTCATTCCAACTCGGAAACCTCTAGACAAGAGGTTCTGATTAGAATTGAGCTTTGCTTTCAATATAAGCACAGTTGTTTAGTTTTAGCTATTCACAGTTCATCTCAAAAGTGGAAGGATTTGAGTGCCGGCGTGTTGAAAATTTGGTAGCCTGAGTACGTTTACTGGCTGCTGATCAGGTGGCTGCTGTTCGCCTAGCCTGTAAACTCTCCGCCACCAGTCAAGCAGTCAATATTAGTAAGCGGTTTCGGCTTACTTTCCTTCACTTGTATGGTTTCTAAACAGTATCTACTGTCTAGTAATATAATTACTACCTTTTCCATCGTCTTGTTGATCCCGTTCACACTGGTGTTGGAGGTAAGGTGGAAGCATCTATCCAACCAGTACCAATATCATTTTTCTGACCAGTGACGAAACGTCCTCAACTTAACCGACAAGCTCGGAGAGCAATAGCTCAAAAGTCACCTGATCAACAATCGGTAAACTCACCACAGCTACCAATATTTCGAGACAGCTAAATAAACTGGCGGTCCGCCATGCTTTCACATCGATCGGGAGTGGTAAGGTCACTGTGGTAGTATTCGGTCAACCGATTTCGGATTGAAAGTACACACTCACCCCCAAAGCTAAGCGGCCATCTACTCCATTTTTTGTGCATGGCACAAGTATCCGTAGGTATCAGGTTTTTGTAAGAATAGTGAAGAATAAGGACAGCCAGCTTTCAGTCAGCTACCAAGTTTCCCTACTAAGTCGGAAACCCTCCGAACAACTATCAATCAATGCATATGAGCCACTGATATTTCGGTGCACGTTTGCTGTTTTTCAAAGTCACTGAATAACGGATAGAAACAAAATAAGCCGGTAAGTAGTATACGGTATGCTGTCCTCGTCTTGGAGTCGCCCTTCAATGAGGTCACCATATCTTTCACTGGACTAGTGAATTCAATAAGTTGGCTCTTTAGAGCATCTCCTCAAGAGAGTTGCCTTCATCCGTGCCTTTCAAATGCGTTGTGAACCATAAGCCGAGTCGCTTAGTGTGAATCGCATCCCCGGAGGTGGCAGATCTTTGGATGCAAATGCTCTCTATTCCTAAACGACTTAAGATTAAGACCTCTTTTGTGCAGCACGACATCATGGCATACCACTTGCGTTTAACAACTCATCAGTTTGTGTGTTCAATTCATGGCCTTCTTATCAACTGGCCTACCATTTCCCTGAACTATAGAGGAGAATGTCGGTAGCACACGTAGCGTAGATGGTCGTTGGCTTGTTCGCTGAGCTGGGCAGTTTGGTTGCAAACGTTTCAACACCAATCGAAGTGACATCATCAGTGCGTAGTTGTGCGTAGCGGTAACCCACTGCTAATTAATAGAAATAAGAACTAATAGTCTCTGCGTATCCAGTTATGCTCAGAGGTTTAAAGTGAACAAAAATGACACGAAAGTCATACAGTTACATTGATTAGGTTTACGCGCGATCGCAACATTGTAAAAAAAATTTTCAGCAAGGCGTGAAAGTGAGGATGTTCATTCTGACCTGACAGAGGTAACCAATTAATCGATATATATCCCACAACGAAATTAAACGTCCACTGTTAGTTTAAGGCACAACTTCCAAATCTTAGGACAGGACACAGAGCGCAATATTGTCGCAATACACTAAGAAAACTCATTCCCATTCATACAGGTTGGGTCACTCTGGATGGTTGTATCCCAAAGAATGAAAAAATGCTCACAACGATTAGCCGAAAATAACAGGCTACTGTAAAGCCGTACAAGGTTGAACAACTCGACCAAAATTGCGGCTTGAGTGAGAAACTAGCATTGAGATTTTCGGGGTTTTATGAGTAATGCTTTGTTAGTTTTCGGTTAGTCAATCAACAACAGTTAGTGTGAGCAGAGCACCACTTTGATAATCGCACTACGCATATATTCCCCTCCTGAGAAATATTATTTTGTAGCGAAATTCGATGCAACGAATATTCCACTGTCAGTGGTAAACGAATTGAGCATTTCCAACTGCTTCTCACGCTGATTTAGAATGTAGCAAAGACTAATAGTAATAATAATCGCCCAGCTGGAGCACCCTTTCGGTGCCTAGCTGCAATACCATACGAAGGAGGTACGAGGGCTTGGATACTGCCAGGTTGCCCAAGCCTAGACAGGGGAAGTCGAGTGGCAGAGATCGTGTTCGAACCACGAACCTTCCGGTCAGTAAATTCGCGCTCTAACTACTTGGTCCATCTCGCCCCCGTAGCAAAGACTATACTCAATAATACTAGTACCTGGAAGAAGATAAAAATAGGTGCAAACTTACCACAAGTTTTCTGGCCAATTTGAATTCACGCACAATTTGTTTAATATTTTCCACGATTCCATTCTCACAGTGCCACCGAAAACGAGCAAGTTCACCTACCAGTCCTGCTTCCATTCTTATATTGACAAGCAAATGATCCAGGTGATTTTGCTGTTTTATAGAGGCAAAGAGACAGTGATCTGTAAGCGTGACCAATACCTATCATCCTACGGCGCATATTGGTGAAAGTAACAGAGTTCGTACATTTGGTCAAGCTACTTGCACTAGTCATTATCAGCAAGTTAATCTGGGAAGTCTAGCGAATTCCGCTGGTAGATGTGGTTTCATGCACCAAGCATCTGTGACCCCCTTAAATGCGAGTACCTGGCTTGATCTAGGTCCTCTTCAGTGCTGTTCACATACGGTTAATTCCCCTGAGAAAAACTCTCGATGATTTTTCTTAAAGCATGCTTTATTAAGATAAGGGGCACATAAATGAATGCACCGCTTTATGCAGGTGTGTCAAGGTGATCCTTTTTTAAAAAAGTGAAGCTACTGCCAGAAAAACTCCTACTCATATTAACAGTTACTCAGCCATAGGTTTGGAGATTCCATGATATTAATGTTCCTAAAATATCATGTAATCAATATTCTGAACTCGCCTTGCGTGCATTAAGTTTTATTGTCTTGCGTAAATATCCTAGCTGGTCCACATCCTAAAGTAAGCATGAAAAGAAGAGGAGGCGTTCGCCTACTCTCAGCATAGTTTTTTAGTTGAACGGATTCTACGACAAATCTTAAACTGACGTAAAAAAATAACGTGTATTGGCCATGTAATAGAGTGGTCCCTATATGAACTGACCTGCTCCAAATACAATTGCATTATTCAGGCTCAATTTTTCTGGGACCACTCATTTATGTATGTTTGCATTTTCTCATCCTTCTTTTCTTTCGACGTCTCACACACTCTTGGTTGTACTTCTAATTATTAGCCGTCCTGCAATAACACCTTTTTGTCACACAGCTTTCATGAAACCCGGAGAGAGCACAAAAGCTGCGATACTTCAGGGTTGCACAAACTTGAATGCTTACGTTCGGTCCGAACCACAGACCTTCCGGTCAACAAGTTCGCAGGTTAACCAGTGGGTTGTTTATTCTTGCCTCCATTCGCAGCAACTAGTTCCACCACTAACGTGAATAACGAATAATGAACGGATGACCATCAAATGAGAAATTTTGAAGGGCGGAAAATACGGTGCCGAAAAAAACTGATGAAAGGAAAAATCCATAATAGGTATCCGCGGTTGATTCACTTGAGTGTGACTTGCGGCTCGTCAGTTTACTCCCATCAACTAATAGTCTTGTTAATCGGTGCGATGAATTCTGTCGTAGTTCAAAACCGCGAATTTATTGTTGAACTTGTGCCGAGTCTCATCCTTCAACGAATTTCGGTTATGGTCTATGCAGCTGTTCGGAAAAGTTAGTATGCTTTTGATTGGTAACTCAGCACCCGCAGTGCCAAATTATTTCGATATCCTCACGAATTTCTTTATTATTTGAATTCCTAATAATTTGGGTCAAAGGTTATGTTTCTTTTTGTGATATCACTTTGATCATCTTTGTTTTCCCATAGGATTCAAGAGTTCCGTGGAAATTTAGAACTTGAGTTTTTCATCCAAGATTATCCCTACACTGCCTCTAATATTCCCTTTACCCGAAGCCTCAAGTGTTTCGCCTATGAAACAATTTACAAGCATCGTATGGTACATTCTTGCAGAGAACTCATATCAGACAAAACTGCTACCCACCGATAATGTCCCCTAAAAAGGTGACGGGGAGTTTACAGGTGAACGGCTAAACTTATCAACACCCAACTGAACAACAAATGATGTTAACCAGCAGTAAAATAAATGATGACTCTGCAAACAGCACCCATGGCAGGGAACGGTCTCCTCTTGCGCATTACTCACCCTTAAGAAAAAGTGCACATATGATCGAAGCTGCCGAACTCCAAAGTAGTGGGTTATTCTTTAGAGGCTCGAGTGCGGAGTTCGAACATTCCATAGCTCCGTTTTTAGTTTGCCTGCACGTATGATGAAGGTGACTTTCACCAGAGAAATCCATTGGTAGTATCAGTGGAGCTACGAGTGTGCTTAGGTCGAAGTCTGATGGTAGACCAAGCAACTTCATGCGAGTTTTATGCCGACCAGTATGCACGCGTTCATTTGCAACTAAGCAAAATGGCATTCTGAAAACTTGTTGAGGAGCTATGAAGTGATTGTATGGATGAAAACAGTCAAGCGAACATGGACCACTTACCGAAAAATCTCCGTTCAGAAAAGCCTCCTCTACCGGGATATTCGTGAGTTTACCCGTTGTCATGCTTCTAGCGATTGCCTGCCGAAATATTAGTGACATTTCTCATTGGTCAGTAAGAGCAAAGATGTCCTCTTGCAATAGGAAGCTCATTGACAAAAAGTTGGTGATACATTGAATGAAGAATGGTGCGATACCTCTCTCATATCCAAGGATGAAACCGACAGATGACTACATGTCTACAACTGGACATTGCTCATTAGTTAGTAAGAGCAAAGATGTCCTCTTGCAATAGGAAGCCCTTTGACAAAAAGTTGGTGATACATTGAATGAAGATTGGTGCGATACCTCTCTCATATCCAAGGATGAAACCGACAGATGACTACATGCTCTACAACTGATTTTGTTTCAAACGTGATTGACGCCCCTGTGTGAAAACGTTGAGCCTTAGATGGATAGGCAACAATGGGAAAAGGATACTTTCATGTGTAGATTTTGTTAAACGACACATGATTGACAGTAACACTGCTATGAAACGCATTTGAGGAAGTGTACCAAACTTCATAGAATGAGGACTATGCAATACCAACCCCGAAAGAAGAATCTAAATCAATCCAGAGAACATAGGAGTGTTCCAGTTGGCCAGAATTCACAGTAGCAAAGGATTTGAAGGCAGAAAGAAAAGCAGACTTTCTGACCGAACTATCGGGTAGACCATGTTTCGGAGATCACACTAAAAAGCGGATCACCGGAAAGGTATTCGTGTTTTTGATAGAGTGATTCCTCTTCAGTGGTAGATTTTGGCAACTAGTGTAACCCCATCGCGTACAAGAATGAGATACCCCTTCCTCCGTAATGTCTCCTCTTTGGCGTGAGTACTTTTACTAACGCGAGGTTACCCAGGTAATTTGGATAGAAAGACTTTCCATATTGTTCACACGTAAGTGGTGTGGTATTCCAACGAGATCTGTGGAGCCGCACATTTACTTATCAATGATCTCGGATAAAAAGTCATCAAATATATAGTGGCAAAGTTGTGCTGGTTGAAATGTGCAAGTTATTAACAACCTGTGTAGCCGCACCTAAGAGGGATTTTATTCTGGTATAACAAGTATACTTGTTACGTGGGAGCAACCAAACAGGTGTGTTAGACTTCTCCATGAGGTCGGAGGTCGCAAAAGGCCTACAAATGAGGTGATAACTGGCTTTGGTGGTTCTATTCAATTCATTATTTGCCATACATTTAAGGAAGACTGCAGCCTTCTCCCCACGGTATCTTTTGTGCGTGCGAAAATTGATAATCTCCATTTTAAGGAACATCTTGCAAGGCGACATAGCACGTCATCGATTTGTTGAACAGTGGTCTTTCACTTGAGTATTCGTCCTTATTATTCAGGTATTCAACTGTAAATTTTCTGAATATATCCCAGAAAATTTTCATTTGCTTCACCTAGTAGGCGGAAGAGATTATGCCAAAGATTTTACAAGGGACATTTACCCCAGAATCGAAATTTTCTTTGAGTGTTATCCAAAACAGTCGCAATTTACGATCGCACACATGTGGGAGGTTACTGCCTCGTATCTACAACTGTCCAGAAGAAAAACACGAAATCGGTAGAACGCGGAAGTTTGAATAGAGATTTGTGCTGTACAAAATGTTCCGTAAAAACTAACCAGATGGGCCCATCATGACTGTTTTCCTGCCAGTAAGGAATTCAGTAAGTGTTCCCTATTTTACATGTAGGTGACTGCTTGAAAAACAGAGGCCTTCTCATAGGTGAGCTCGTTAGTCTTCCAGTATGGTGACGACTGGCAAACTGGCTGAACTTTGACCTCACCTTTTCGTTAAGAAGTTTCAGCAGTAATCCCATTCGTTGAGTTTTGTAACGCAAACCTTGTGTGGAATATTAATAGGAACACAGGTTATTCTTGCTTCTTTACGCTGCTGCAACGTACTGGAATAAAAACTGTGGCATTGGGCTGTCGTCTGAAAATATCAGTTTTCCATTTTTCTTTCTACGAAAGGATGATCAAGTGTCCTGATCTGATGTACATCATGACTTCCCCCTCTGATTTCACCTCACGACATTTATACCCCAAAGGTATGGAATTCCAAGTCAGAAGGCATCCCCCAAGTAATCTATTCGACTCTAACTTTTACGTGATCTTTTCACACGGAGTTGCCAGCAAATCCAAACAACTGACCCCCTCATGGGCAGTGTTCAAATAACTGTTTCGTGCCAATCCAAGTCAAATGAGCGGCTTACTGACGCTTCAAGGCGAACGAAGTTAGAGCATTGAATGAATACACCTGAGACTAGAACACAATCCTTGGGACTTCTTCCCTGTCTTGTGTCCTTAGGGTCTGGCCATGTACGACCCTCAGCAAACGTATGCTTTGCATTGTTAGAGATGTCTGAAGTTCCTGGTTTTTTGAAACTCTACCGGCAGAAATTGACCGGGGTACTATCTGCCACACACTATGATCAGCCATCCAGTAGTTAATCTGACTTCTCCCCAGGCATAAATTTTTTATACCCACTATTAACAACCAGAATGAGTATGTCATCCTGAAGGTGATGCAGACTGACGAATTTTCGCCCATGTTGGGAGACTGTTGTATGGGGCCCTTAATCACAGTTGGTCATAGCCTTGGAGCATCACTGATCAAGCCCATGAGCCCTAGAATCATCGAATATATCCCATAAAAATTTGTTGATTGGATAACTGGTGTGACCTCAATGGTTTCCGCTGTCCTTCAGCGGACAGCATGGCACTTGGAGAGTTTTCCACCGTAAACATCATCTGATTGTAACGCTATCAAGTACCTGTACTGAGTGACAAATATTGAAAAGTTGAATGTTCCAAGTTTTTGCGGTGCAGTAACAGCTCCAGGAAGTAAGAAGTAGGCCTCGTGGGAATTTCGGGACTGCGCCTAAGTGAAAAAATATTGCTTGGAGTTGTTCAGCAGCCAGATGTATGCAAATTTTATGCTTTATGACCATGTTTTTCAATTATTAGCCTGATTAGTCAAGGTTCATTTTGAGAAAATTTCTTACGGCAGATTTCTTCAGCATGCTAGACCACTGAGAAGCAATCATCCAGGCTATCTCAAATACCTATGAATTTTGTATAGACTTCTATGTGAGTAACTCTGTAGGAGGTTTCTTAGGACAGTTAAGCACATGCCACTAGATATTAAATTGATATTGGTTCGGAGTAAACACTATTTTCATGTTATATCACCCCCGATGTAACCATATTCGTCCACTGGCTCATCGTTTACCTTATAAAACGAGAATAGCTGAATCATTGATCAGTGATGTTGGAGCCCACGATGAGAAGACGTTTCAGGTGATGACGGAAACCTGGAAGTCTCTGTCCATTTGTGGAATGGCAGGAAGAGCAAGAGCTCGTTTTCCGTGAACAAACGAAATACACCCTCCGAATACTAGGATGTTGGTGATGAAAGTAGTATATAAGCCACTGTATAAGCGATATCCGGTTGCTCTGATGTTTGAATCTTGGCCGCTTATTCTAAAAATGTTGCCTTCAATTAACCGTTCGTCCTATCGAGAAAGACAGAATCTCTTGAATTTTCCTCGGCAGAAATTTTGCAGTAAACTTGGATTCATGAAGAACGCCATTTCGTTCTCTTCGGTGGGTTTATCTTGGAGTCTCTTCTGCGCTAAGTTTGCTCAAATGAGCTAGACAACAAAATGCATCTGTCAAAAATAACCTACAGACCCCTGTTCACTCTAGGATATTTTTAAATCACTCGTTATACCTCCCAGTTGGCAGAACATTCTGATTTTGTTACCGACTGGTAATCATACCAAAGAATTCTGTTGCTCAGCAATTAAGAAGAATCATTGCTTTGCACAACTCAAAAGTAAATGTACCTCTATGAATTAAACAACAATTACTTTATGGTCTGAAAGTTTAATCCCGCTCCACTGTACTAAGACCTCAGTCCTACGGTTTAACCGCTAAGCTACAGTTGCAACACCCAGGGCCATGAACTCCTCATTTACTCAGACGTTATAAAGATGCGGCAGGTTCGTGGGATACCCGGTAGTTCAAGACCTTTTGCTCCGAAAGTGACGGAGTAGACTGGTGCAAATGAAGTTGGTTCTAGCCTAGACATCATCACCATTAATTTGCACACTAATTTATCATTTATACACATCTTGACGAAAAGTTACCTTGACGATTTGCTGCAATGTATTCTGAGACTCATCTTTGGCAATGACATAGTGCTTCTTCGGACGAAATTCCACAACCATTTGAATAATACTGTCAAGGGAAAGCGGAAAATTAGACTTTAATCAAGACAGTCTCTCCGTGTGTTCTTTCCATTAACTTAAAAAACGATTTTCTTTTGACCCTGCATTAGTGGAATACAACTACTTAAGGTGTGACACAGCATCTTAATTTGTGAATCGCAATCTGTCTTGTCAATAGATTGGTGGAATGTTTGCCTAGTACATATGACCAAGAGTTATTTTTGTCAGTGTGACCAAACTTAAGTTCACCAAAGACAGATCAATCCTTGAAGGAACCACACTAAAACCATCCCAAGTGTCCCTTATCTTGAGGAATAAGAAATTTCAGTATCAAATCTCCAAACACCAGTCCACACTGCTACAAAGCGTGGGGCAAAAAGTTGGCAACGGAATACCAAAAAAATCGAAATCAAGGTGTGATAGTTTAGCTTACCAACAACCGGTATATGTAAAAATTCAATTTTAGTATGAAGGAAGGGAAATTACTGGTAGCGGTTTAAAGACGAAATGACAGTTTCTCGGAGATCCGCCTTTTTATGCTTGTCAACTAACCGATTGAATGGTATCACAATCACTCTGCATATCCGATATTCGGAGTTTTGGTCACACTGGGTATGGCGGCCAAATCAAGAAGGGTTACTTTGACTGGAATCCGGTCTTCTAGGTGCAACTCAACAAGGATTTTCTTTGAAAATGATTGATGCAAAGCATTTTTACGACCGAACACACGCCATCCACAGGAAAGGCTAGAGAGCTCTTTCTTCATGAATTTTTTGTGGGGCGGAAACAGACACATTTTTCTGCAGGTCAGTGGAATGTCATCATCACCGTTGTATTCATTTTGCAATGAAGCAGTAAATAATGTCCTTCAGGTTTTTGTCTATCATCTACATTGACAGTACTGTTTCACTTCGTAGTGTAACTGTGACCAAGCTCCAATTTTCCTTTATGTATTGTTGAAGTGTAACTACTCGCATGTCGTCAAACAATATCTAGATGAGCGATGGGAACTTACTGAGCAAGATCTTTGACATGAATTGTGGGAACAATATTCTCTCCATTTCCTGGTACGGACAGCACCTGTTTGTTATTCCATGCGTCCTGAACATGAGGACAAAAAATATACAAGGTGCCACATCAGTTGGTTAGTGGATAGTTTCGCATTTGTCAATTGTGGCGTGATATAATATAATACGACCTGAAATTGTGTGTAGTGTGATTCACTTATTCGGTCATTCATCATTCGTTTATTCATCTACGTATTCATACGGTTATTATTCATGGAATATTTGTTTATTATTCACTTGGGGTTTTATCGTAGGTGGCTGCGGGATTTGCAGAATTCACATCCAAATCACTCTTGATTGAACAAGAGAACTGGACCCGAGTTTCGCCGTTGTTATAACCCATTAGCAATGTTTATACTTGTCCGTGCCGGGGTTCGAACTTCGGAGACCTGACGTGCGAGGCTAGCATAATTCCACTACTACACCAGCACACACTGAACGCATCTGAAAAAAAAACGGACGTTTACGTTTGAGCGATGTGTTTGGTTTGCCCGAAGGCTCATATGACCGCACAGTAGCTCTCCTACTTGTGTCGATCAGTGAACGTGTTTCGTCCTGACCGGAAAATACATGGACCCGTAAAACAAGCTGGACAAATTTGATTATCCGTGCGTGGTTACGGTGTTTTTGATAAGGGTTCATGGAGTGGTAGCACAGCCTGCTTCGAATGTGTGGTGTCCAGTGTTAAACGCCGGTCAAAAAAAATGCCCTCCTGATGAATCCTAATGAGACCGAAACTCAAGTTCAGTGTTGTCCCTTTTTGTGTGGACTCATGAGAATAGTTGCGCCAAGACAGGACATAAAACGAGAGCCATTTGGATGTGGACTTACTAATTCTTTTTAAAATCTCAACAAGCAGGGCTTGCTGAAATCTCTGAAGCAAAGATCAACCAAGTTGTTTCCTATTAATAGGCAGATTGGCACATGAAAATTCGAGAATTATTTGTTTGAGTTGAATTCGTGTCTTACATTAGTCCGAGCCTTTGTTGAAAACCTTTTTCTTCTTAATGTGACCTTTCCATTACCAAGAACATCCTCATTATAAGCTCATCAGTTGGGCGTATGTCCTGGATTTTCATCAGCCTTATATTCTACTTGAACTCGAATTCGACAGATTTCGACACATCCACTCATTTGAACGCTGGTTTGGTTTTGACGGGGGACTCATCTGGAGCCATGCTGAATCTCTTGCTTGAAGCAACCGAATGTGCTGCATCAAGTCACCTCATGTTGAAACGATATTTGAGACATCGCAATACATTAGATAGAAGTAATACATCACATATAAGGTTTCTAAGAACTTCTGAAAACCCAACTAAAACACGATTCGTCTGTAGCGGCACATTCGTCTGCGTAGGAACTTTGTAATCCAGAGATTCAGCTGAGTTCCGAGTTCCTCTACATTCAAGAGCGAACTGGCATTCACATCACTGTATAGGTCAAACTTCGTGCAATCTGGGTTCAAGCACATCATAAAGTCGACGGAAACTCGATGACTGCAGCTACTTGATGGGTTTAAAGAAGAAAGAAAGCGTTTGTGGGCTGTCGAAGGTTTTCATCAAACTTATAAGTAATGTATTAACTCTATCCAGTGTATCGCAATCTAAAATACGGTACCAACTCAAACATAAGGTGGCCTTTTGTGGCACACGCAGTTACTTAAGAAAATTCACCTGGGTTCCAGGTGAGTCAGACTGTTGCTGGTTTCATATGAGCATTGCATGTTCTACAAACCTTAAGTAGCCTAGATAACCTGAGTAGAAGCGAACAGTTTTAATGAAAGTTAGTCGTCACTGGCGCGAGGCGGATCCTGTGAAATGTGGGGAGAACGGTTGAACCAAATTATAAAGAGTAGATGCTGTGGTATAATCATTTCCAACAGCGGTCCTATTACACCAGTGTCCGAAAGTCTAGGCAGCCAGAGAATAACAAAATGAAAGGATGATAGGCATCACCAAAAGCCTACAAGAACCTCCGAAGTATCCAACCGTACAAGGGTGAACCACACCAGTTGAATAAAGACTAACAACACTAATTCCAGTGGCTATAGTTTGCCAATACAAACTATAAAGCAATGATATGACACCTACCTGTCTCTGCAAAGATGCATCCAGGAAATGACAATCCGTTACTCGAACTCACCTTGAAAAAGGGATGTAGTACATTTTGCCCTTCCCCGTATGTCACACCAGCAACCACGACGTAGGTTAACAATTTGAATTTGTTCTAAAACGTGAGTCTGAATGTTGAGATTGTAAAACTCACTGTTTTCCCCAAATGAATGGTGGTTTTTTCAGCCTGAATATGTTCACGAAAGTTGAGATGAGCAATACGCCTTGCATAATCTTCATCTGTGAATGGAAGATCTGGGTCTTTCTGTTGTTTAAATGCACCGTTGGATGATCACCAAGGTATATATGTGCTCACTTCATCCAGTGGGGCACTTCTAGCCCAGGTGAGGACGGTGGATAACAGAACGAATATTTTTTGCTGCTGATACTGGTCCATGTTTTCATGCAACTTCTCGAGCATCCACATTGCTTCGTCAATTAAATTTTCGTCATCTTTGATGTTGTACACAATATAATCACACGTAATCACACGATCATACAGGTCTTTTCGACGTTCGTTCTGTTCAGAAACAAACAAAAAGTGAGAAAATTATTGGTAGGCAAGTGTACAGAACATAGCTTGTGGACAGAATATTCAGGCCATATTTCTTCCCTTGGTGTGCTTAATCGAACAATCGGCATCGGTTTCAGGTTGTTTGCTGGCTTGATGTCGACAACGTAGTATGCACTATGAAATTGGTCACAGGGTGCTCTAGACAGCCCCTTATGGCCATCGACCACAGTTGCATATTTGACCTATCAAAAGCCCCTCTGGGTCAAAGTTTGGTGCTCGGCTGGACGAGTTGTTAAGCTGGCATGAAAAGACGATAACTAACTTACTGGTCACGGTGCAACCATGTGTATTAAAATCGGCGATAAACCTCTATCCAAACTCATAACCTCACTGAACTCCCAGGATGCCCCTAGAGCTTCCTAAAGTCCGGGCCTTGTTCACAAATCAGATGAAAATTACCTTCAGTAATTTCACTGTTAAAATTAGATAATAAACAGCACTGCCCAAGCAGCACCTCAACCATGGAAAAGGTCTTGGCGATTCCCAATTGTTTACACGGTAAATACAGTGCTACTTTTTATAAGATGCATCCGTTTAGGGGACCCTCTTAAGGAAATGACTTTTTAAATGATACCGCATTGCAGTGTAATTCCTTCAAGTCTGTGGAATCATTAACCTATCGGAGTGGAAGTCTTCTACCTCTAAACACCTGCGCAGCACACTGCATAGCAATTAACGTACGGATGGCCCAACCTATACTACCTAAACATGGCCTTACACTGCTTACTGGATATATCAAAATGGGTTGGGTTTCACTCACTAACGATTTCAGTTTGTGGAAGAAAGTAGCTTATTTACTGTCGGCCCTGCTTCTTTTATGGCTATTCGCACATGCACCGAACCACATTTTACTGTTCGGTTCAGGGCCTGTCCAGATGGGCTGGAAACTATTATCCAAAGCGGATCGTTCTGTGAGGTCTACACAAGACCACCTTGGTGGTTCATTTGTTTAACGTCCCTTACGTACTGTTTGGCCGATTTTCAAAAGAATTTGCAGTTAGTACACCAGTATGAAATTGATCTAATGCATGGCTTACTGGAAAGCCTAACAGTACACATAATCTATGCAACGTTGACCAATTCAAACAAACGAACTTACAGTTAGACTGACGGCTCTACAAATTTTCACCAAAAACCACATCCAATTCTCCGCAATTTCAAAATCCACTTCATTTTTAATGCAAAAGACCATACTCGGATAAGACCATGAAGATGCATTTTGTCGACTAATTCTGATCTCCTTTTGGAAGCACCTAACTTGGTTGTATCGTGATATAATACATCCTTACACAAGGTTACTTTGAGTAGAAGCTATAAAAGGGATGCACCTCTTAAGTCGTTGAAAAATTAAAAACGCCTTTCTACATAAATTGGAGGCGACTGTGTCAAGAAAGCATTATTCCTGAAAACAATCCCAGGATGCTTAAAACCTACTGAGACCCTCAGACCACATCAAAGTTGCCTCAGGGCCAGTAAAGCAGTCAGTCGATCCAGCAACCGGCCAAACATTGTTCAGGCATGTCGAAGAAGCAAGGTCGACAATAATGGGTGTACATCCAACGCAGATGAGACAGTCTGGATCATGGTCGAAAGTGCCCTTTATATACTATGGACCCCTTGCCAACTCTGAACTGGCCCGTTTGCAATAAAGCTGTTGGTGAGGCACTGGGGCAAAGAAAGAAGTTATTTGAAACATACCACATCCTGAATCAAAGCCACCTTAAAGAGGTAATTGAAGATGCTATTTTTACGCATCGCATTAAATTCTGAGAGATCCGAAACTAATAAACAGGTGATGAAGAACCTTATCGTGATCTATTCACAAAAATAGCCCCCGTTTGCGGAGCGTCGCATTCAAAACTTTCAAGAAACAGAGCTGGAGATAGTCTGTATTGTAAGCACAATGTATCAACTGTATTGTATAATGAATATTTCACCATTTCAGGCCGTTTCATTGTTTACTAAGGCTGCACCCACATACGCCATATTGGCTAAGTTACCACGTGGCTCACACAGGTGACCTGGCAACGAAGTACGAAGACATTATCGGGTAACCCGAGTCGGGTTAGCAACTGCCGTCTCCCTGGATAGAGACCCCGGAACTCGACTCACCAATGGTTAGTGAAATTGGTAGAAATGGCACAATCGCGCAGTCAATGGTGTTCGTGCATGCTTCACGACTGAATGGAACTTCGCTGATTAGTTTAAACAACTGTTTCATAGTGGATACCACGTATTTCACCAATGGTTAATGACATTGGCAGAAATGGCCCAATCGCGCAGTCAATGGCGCTCGTGCATCAAAGCTATCGCTCTCAATACGTAGCTACCCAGTTCCCGAACTAACCAGATGTGTCATCGCCTCCAATGCTTGGCTGCGTATCCTATACTCTCGTTTTACGGTGATGAGAACTGTAGCAGCTGGAACAAGTGTGCTTTTGGTACATAGTTTATAGCTGATAAATTGAATTGAATTGATAATAATGCAAAAGTCACAGACAACCTCCCTAAAACAGGATGGTGGTAACTTCGAGAGGAGTTGGGGATATGTTTATTCACAGGTCTCTTTCAGGTGGGGGGTACGAAACAAGCACAAAATTTGAGAAGTTCACCTTAAGTACTTGTTTATATTAAATCGACCTTGGCATTATTGAGTTAAATTACGTGTTCAGATATTCTTATTAATGATGCTTGTTTAAGAAGCAGACGCCTTTGAAAGCAAACTAATTCTCATTGGTTGAAGCCTTGATGTTGAAGAAGTGGAGCTAACAGAAACTCCTGCAACCTGAGGCTCAAACAAATTGGACAAACAAGACAGCCTTTTGGCTGCGACAGAATAATTTTTGTTCTTTTCTGGGCTGAAGCAATCTAAATAAAGTAACATTTTCAGAAAAAGTCGCTAACATTTAGCATGTTATATATATATATATATATATATATCTGACATAGATCTGTCGTTGTTCACGATAGTTTCAGCGCAGGGAACCGTCGTAGACTGCCTTGGATGCACATCAGCATTCTTAGTTTATGCTATCGCGTGGGAAGTTTTGGTTTAACTCAGTAGAATAACCGATAATTTACGCAAAGGAATGAAAACACAATGGGTGCAAGTGCCATGTGATTTAAAATTCGTCAGTACTTTATATCTGTGATTCGCGATGTGATAGGTTGAAGAATTTGCTGTCCCACCTGATTAGGTTGAAGAATTTGCTGCCCCTACCTGATTAGCTTTAAAAACAAAACGGTCATTGGACGTCGAATGGTCCTGAGAAATCTTTTGAATAAAACACTTCGTCGAAACAATGACCTGCAATATTTTGCATATCGTGCAGACTGACATATAAATTGATTGTTGAGCGGTAAATTCATTTAAAAGTCATTACAAAATAAGGATCCAGATAGAATCTAGCTTAGCCTCAGAGTTATATCAGTCTAAGTTACAAGTGAGTGTAAAGGCTAACCAGCTGATCCTTAACCTTTTATTAAGAGTGGACATCGACACTCAATACAGACTTTAATGCTTACAATCAAGCTTATCTTGTTGAAAACCCTAAATCATGAAGAATGATGTCAAAAGGAAAAAATGATTGAAATTGATGGTTGCTACGTTATTCCATCAAAAAAGACTATTTGATTAAAATCAGTCCTACTGAAGAAGGCAGAGGAGCATTCTCACTCATCCGCGGTTTTGATTTATTTTTCTTTACGCCTTCTCGAACAACTCACGGGATTTCACTCCCGTAAAAGGTTTTAGGTAGTTCTGTGGTATGTGGTCGCTGAAGGCGTTCTAGTGCCTCGGTTGTTTAACTTACATGAGCCATGCTAACTTACTGCTTGCCTTTCACCTGATTGCACGTGGTTAACGTGAATAAAATTCAGTTGACTGTAAGAAAACAACGGCAGGACAATACTCGCAACTTTTTCAGCGCATTGCACTTGAAAATTCTATGATCCGAAAATGCTGAGTGGTGAAAACCTAGGCTTTACCAGATTATTTACGGGGGAGTTATCACAATGCATTAGGTAATATCTGTTCTAATAAGTACAATTGGGACAGTCAACAAAATGCATATAAATAACCAAAATGTTTATTAGACTAGCTTCCATTTGCCTCCGTCGGTAAACTCCTAACGGACTAGAACACTACAATCAATAAGGTGTCACATAAAATGAATGTAACGATACGGAAAGTGAATGACTGAAAAAAGTCAATGACTGAAATATATTATGATACAGCTTGAAACGCGCGAAACATCATGGCCAGAAATAGCTTAGACTATCTAAAGCTTGCCTGAGAGAGCAGTGACTTATCTTTAGCCTATTTTCAGTGGGTGTTAGCACCTCGTGTTAACTACTAGCTCCATATTTTGTAGAAACGGCTGTTTTTTGAATCCATAAAATGCTTCGTTTGTGTATAAAATGCAAGCTTTGTTTTGGTATGTTGTGACAGGCAAACTTTCCACTAAGTTTTTTGAGGTTTATCCGTCTATAAGATGAGACTATGTAATCAACCACACTATCTAGCAAAAGGACTTTGGATGTACTTTAGCGAACTTACGTCCTTCATTAGATTAACCGTTAAATCTAATTTAAAAGTTTTTGGTGTGCACTAAAGTAGGGTTATTTTAAGGAGAAGGATTTTTGGCGTTCGTATAGTTTCCATTGAGCTATTGTAAGATCAGCCACTTCAACAGCAACTACCTTGATAATGTTAGGGTTTGGTAGCAAAAACATAATAATTACCAGCTAACAAAACAGACAAAAAGTAGAAATACTTCACACCTGTCTTATGAGAAGTCGTCACCCGAGGGAGCAGTCAGCACGCGGCCACCTGATGTAAATCCCGGAACTGATGGGCGATTAGCGCTATATGCTAAGTGCGAGTTAATTACACTGTTAGTCTGTCGCTGGCAACCGAAGGATTTTATCTGCAAATAACATTCGAAAGGTTGCGAGGCTCGTAAGGCGCGCACTGGTAATGAAGCCGGAGTTTGGTGCTTTTTGCCTTGAAGTGACTTCAGTTACAGGACAAACGCTCAGCTGATAACAGAAGACTTCACGCATTTTGTGAAATTTTGCAGAAAACAGGGCAGAATTAACGGAGTGGTATTTCCTGATTTTCCACTACGAGTTGATCGCATCTTAACCATAAACGGCGAATCTAAACTACAGATTTTAAAAGACGCTTGTCGTATGCCCTGAAATACCGATAAAAGCGTTTGTTTTAAGAGAATATGTTTTTTATTGACATTCAAATGGTACATGTAGAATCTGGGAAGCCTACGGAACTTTTTCACTGAAACAGTTGGATTTCCTCTCTCATTGGATACGTAAGCATTTTAACTTCGGAATATGGACCGAAAAATCCATGAAGGGCCCCGGCATTTGTTGTTTAATAATGTTGACGTAAGCAGGGATCTAAGGCAAAAACCAAAGTATCATTTTCTTTAGGATCCTGCAGCCAGCGCACGTAATCTTGCGCTTATTTAAGCACAGTTAGTAAGCACGTTATCATCTTCTGCCAGTAGGCGTTTACAAATGCCTCACACCAACAACACCCAACCTGAATTTAGAGGGATGATGCTAATTCAAATTATTTAGGTAACGGTCGATAGTTCATTATCTGATATCGTTTGGGTCGCAGATAGGAATAGTGTTTTATTACTCCAGGTATTAGCATTCGCGCTATCAACAAGTGAAAGGCAGCGGTGGTTAAATACTGTATAGCTGTGTAAATTTATTTGGAATAAAAACAACAAGAGTACGCTCAAATCGAGAAAGATCTCAGTCCCAGCCCGTCACAAACACCTAAACTGCCTTCATGTCCAAACACACCCAAAAAGCCAAAAATATATGTCTTACAAACCAAAACAACACAATATAAATGTCATAATATCTGAATAAAAATCTGAAACTAGCAGATTTTAAAAACCCGTGTTAATGAATGGACATGAAGACTAGACATTGTGATAAGCCCATTCATCACATTATTTATAGGCAACATTTGAGCATGGAACTATAAATGCAAACACCCTATATCTTTTAGCTGGGAGCCGAGCCAAGGTTGATGTGTTAAAGAAATTTTTATTAAGGTTAGTTCAACACAAGTTTTGTAAACTATATTTGACTCATCATCATACTTAAAGACAGCAACAACAGTGCTCACAATATTACCGCATCGCTATAAATCCACATTTCTTGATTATAAGCAGGCTGGTGTTTTTCGTGTGCACCAGGACCCAAAACGCGCGGCAGTTTGGCTTCTCACCAAAGCCTTTGGCTTAAGCGCCTGATCGCAAGGTAGCGGAAGTGTACCAACGCACTACTACTACTACTGCTACAGCTATTGTCAATAGTATTGCTTATCATTTAAGAGCATGATCAGAAACAGAAAAAGTAGATCCCATCAATAAAAGTGAACAGGAGAATGTTATATAAGACAAGGAAATCATCCACTTGAAGACGTGCTACCAAAGCTTCTCAGTCATACAAGATGGTTTTAAATGTTTAATATGAAAACGGAGTTGTAAAGACTGGCAACTGAAGAACAGAAAACAACGATGAATGCGCCCCAAGGCCTACCGAGTGTCAGCACCGTAAAGACTCGCACATTAGGTAAAAGGTGCACGTTTAACGGGGTCAGATGTAAAAATCGACGTGACAACAAACACTCAAAGCCATGCACCACGCGTACAACTTTCGTAAGTACGTATTAAGCCAAACATATAAGCAAAAGTGACCACTGACTGTGACCTAAGGAACTTCAAGTTCAACAGCAGCCCTGGCGGATTGAAGAAAGCACATTACTCGGAAAATAAGCATCCGTTGATGAACCAAGAAATCACCATTGCAAATGACGGCAGGCGGGACCGAAATGTTGGCGAGATAACAACCATCAGCACCAAAATTCTGCTTCTTTTTATTGTACACAATCAGGTTTTGCTCACCTTAACATATGTAAAGGAAGAAAGTCGCGGTACCTGTTTAAACATCCTGAACAATGTGTTTCTCAGACTCCTGTTTAATAATCAGCGTGGCTTGAGAAGCTCTGTTATTTTCAAATTAAAACCATTTAGTGCAGACCACTTGATCATGCAGGTATGTAAACCGCCACATCTCAATAAAGTTCAATCCCTTTGTGGTAATTTTTCACATCCGCACGTCATACTTAGCGAAATCCATTCGAATTAACATTATCAATAATTGGGTACACTGTAACCACTGGGATCTCAAAGCACTACTACGCGGAACGAATATCTCATTTGTGTTATCGAAAAAATATTTAAATTAGTCCAGTATTTGTGAATGTACAAACTGTAGGCGGTTAAACAGACTAAGAGCCCTGGAACATTGTCATTCTCAGTTTAACCCAAAATTTATAAAATCTAAGTGAAGATCACTGAACATTCGGGGAAGGCACAACCAACACAGTACTCTCTGCGTGGGTTTTCAGCTCTCGTGAGTCCTTCGTGTGGCATGACAGCCAGGCAAAACAATTGGTTACAGCTGAAACTTTTTGAACCATTTTGTCAAGCTGTGAGTTATGTTGTTTGAATGCATACAGCTTAACACTAGCCGTAGTGAGCGCATACGGGCTGCTTGGAATCATTGGTGATAAGACTTGTTTGCTGACAAAATCATACATAGCGCATTAAACCTTAGGACATTTTGCAGCAATATGAGACAATTTCTGTCGGCCAAACAGGAAATACCGTCATAACCAGATGAGTAGAAAAGGCAATGCACTGTTAAAAATATGGTTTAAAACTGATTTTCAACTAAACCCTTAATGATATATCCGCTGTTTGTGTTAGGACTGTACTTTGGCGTATATTTAACCTCTCACCCCCATCTTAAAAATCTAAAAATAAGTTTAACTAGTTCACTAAAATGTGAAACATTTGGTTTGGTATGAAGTAAAGCCCCCTTAACTTTCCCCATTACCTAAAAACACTGAGACAGCAGTTCACAAATGCAGGCTTCCTGACAATGCACAACATGCTATACCAGGTTCAGATTGCTGGATGCAAGGATATTTTTAAAAGTCCCCGGTTTATACAACTCCATTCACTTGTTTCTGGCGCTGAAAAATTAGAGTGTTTCCCCACAGTTTACTTTCTAAAATATTAATAGATAAGTGAAAGACCCAGTGCACACATAGAAATGCCGGATTGATGCCGTGGACGCGGTGCCATTGTATACCTAAGGATGCTGAACCTTCTCATAAAATAAACTTATGTGACTCACGGGTACCAGTTTCATAGGAATCGTTTCACAAAACAGCTTTTACACTGCTGCTTGCATTACGTTTGCCTTTGGGAGGGTTATAGTTAGTTATTTTTGTAAAATGGCTGCTTTGCAATAAATTGCAGTAAACCCAAAGCACACACACACGTCAGATGTACGTATACTTTTGTTAGGTTCCTGTTCATTGATACTGACACTGCATATCGCCCATATCTATAGTCGGCAGATCTCAGCTCCATGGTACTCTGTTTTTTTTTAAATTAAAACATTCCGATTTGGTCTCTGACTTAGACATTCAGAATACACAAGCCCCAGCATTTGAGAAAAGTTGAACCCAAAGGCCTTTGTCGGACAAAAACTGATCCCATCTAAAGTAACTTTCGAAGATTATTATCCCATTTAAAAATTTTCGCACTGCCCAAATTGACGCTTTCCATTATTTTATTTAACGCACTGATTTTACATCTTCTGTAAACTCAGGCTTACAAACTCCTGCTGCCGAACCTGGATACCATTCTTACCCAAATTGCTATCGATATAACTGATCCACGTATTTGGCGCTGATTGTCTAGTATCTACAAATTGCCTGGATTCACCAAAAATCACAAAATATAATTGTGCTTCGATAAGGTTTCGCTGAACAACTTTCTGAGATCAAACCAATTTTTCGGCCCATATAAGCTTTACACTGCTTGTCTTCTCCTAAGTTAAAAACTTATGGTATTTGCTGTTAAATTCCCCTTTAATGTGCAATGACATCACGCTATCTATATTTATATTTGGTGTTTATTGGTACACAAAAGAAATAGAGATCCTGCCTAATTCGAATATCGTCAAAGCCCGTTTTCTGGCATTGATAGTGTTGCTACAAATGACACTGGGTGAAAATCAGGTTAAAATCTTCTCTAACCTACTGATCAAGGTGAGAAGTCACTTAATTTGTGTCAAATAAACCGAGATGTTTACCTTAAATATTTCTTTCACGAAACCGGGTTTTTCAGCTGAAGGAGAACTGAGAGTTCCACATACTTCATAGCGTTCGCCTCCATTAATTGCTTCCTTCATGACAGTTTCTTCTTCCAAAGTTTCATTGTCTTCGTCTTTCTCTGCACTTGATACCAGGGATTGTGAGAAATGCTTCAACAGAATCAGGCTTATTACTATACAAAGAACTAACATTTGCAATATGCTGACAATCATATTGGTCTAAATTTGCTAGGAAAATACGATTTCGGATGTTTTTTTGCATAAGTTTATTATTTCAAATATTTTCCTACTATATCTATCGCATTAGAGAGCTACTGATGGAGTAAAACAAAAAGGAAGTTAAACAGATTTGGATGTGAAAAGAAGTAAGAGGCCAAAAGGGAATAGACTCCAACCAATCGTTGTCAATTCTGTGCGCAAAATTGTGCTGAATAGTCGAAAACAAAAGAAGAGTTTCTCACCCATGGTGCTGGCAGGTACCATGTGTCTAGATCAGAAAACTGACGCACACACTGCTGATCCTCACGAGTCATATGCAAATTTGTTCAGAGACACTTCATGTAGATGAAAGGGCTTCTCCATACAGAAGCTCAAACAAAGGCGCAATGGTCCCATTAGATTATCTGAACTTCAGGGACCCACGGATTAATAAACAGGAACGAGGTTGTTGCCCAAGTTTCTTGGATCAGTTTTGTGGTGTTTTGCAAATCAGTGTTACATTTTCCCCATTTTCTACTCTCTTCATATAAACTTGAATTGCAATTTGTAAACACTTTACACGTATCATGACATTTTGTTTTATTGTACCAATAATTACATTAAAATCGAAAATGGTGAAATACACAATTTCTCGGTGCGACTTCCCTGCTTTTTGCTGAGCCAGTGGAATTGCATCCGAATGAACTGATTGCTGTTTGCTGAAGTCGTGGGATTGGATTGTTGTGTTTGTGTGTGAACTGTTGAACGTCACAATAGCTCCTTGTGACAATTTTCAGCTGTGACAAATTCCTACCGTGGAATTTACTTCTAAAACTCGAACTATCAGTGGAGAATATCCTTCATACTCTGGGTATATTCTTCGCCGCCGAATACGATTACTGCACAACATTTCGTGTAGTGGGATTATTGGACCCTTAGTTTAGTGAGTCTGTTCCACTCACTCGTCCATTTCCTATTGCCATTTATTGTTTCTAATCTGATATTTTGATTGTATATTTTATTGAACACGCATACTTGGGTCCCTGTCCGCTAGAGTTTCTTCTTGTCGTTCAGCGGCTATCGTCCACCTGGAAGTCAAAAGTGAAATGTGTGTAACACTGCTCTTTATGTTCTCAGCGCGGGGCAGTATGCTCGCCAGAGCAAGGCTTCGCATAAATAAATGTCCAGTAGTGCTTTGAGCTGTGTTCTAGGGGGAACGTGGACAACCTTCGGAGGAAGGCCATTCCACGCAGCTACTACCCGAAGTGAGAAGAAAATTAATCCGATAAATTTGTGCGCTCTGAGCTTGAAAATCTTTCAACTATGTTCCTGCCGTTTGTTTGCTGGGTCAACGGTGAAAGACCTGTTGGCCATGCTTTGTTCAAACAGAGCACAAGTAAGAATTAGTTCCCATCGGGGGTGACGATATTTCAGCGGAAGGAGACCAAGCATCGCGAGACGCGTTTCTTGGATTTGAGGCCGACAGCCATTCTCAGACCGGCTGGCTGGATACGCTCATTGATGGTGACGTCCTTCGTGCGTCCTGAGTAGGCCACTTGATTGGCGTATTCCAGGAGCGGTCTAATGTAGGCCCCACAGAGCATTTGGAAATCCATGAGAGAGATACGGGAGAAGGTGCGCTGGATCATCCGTAAAATAGCGAATGCCTTTTGGGCCGAATTCTCATGGTGCAGTGAGAAGGACAAGTTTAAGGATACCCAGATACTCAAATCCTTTTGGCGTCTATCCTCATGATGTTTTCTCGTCCTATCTCACCATGCGTGACAGGCATTCGCTGAGTCTCGTCCAAATGGTATATGGACGTGCTTTTCGTCATTCAGAGGAACGTACCAGTCCAACGACCGCTGCTTTGCAGCGTCTACATCCATTTAGATGGCACTGGCATTGGAACTCCAGGATTATAAATCGCCCGCAAAAAGTAGACATGGACTTCCGAGAAAATCTGGAAGGTTGCTGACGTGCATAAGAAGGAGCCTAACGAACTCCAATGGAGACTGGCGCTTGGGTTCAGCTGTCCATAAAAACGAGCATGTCTGTCACGCAAGAAGGGTGTGGGCGAAATCCATGTTGAGCTGAAGATATCAGGTCGCTTGGAGTAGGGTGATCTAGGATAGCTCGCTGCAGAATGCGTTCTATCACCTTGCACGGCACGCTAGTGAGGCTTATAGGCCTTAGCTGCCAGGCGATATTCGTGCAGCGGTTTTGTAGATTGGCGTCACAGTCGCTTCCTTCCAAGCGGAGGAAAGGCGGCACTCGTCAAGCGACTGACGAAACACCGGGTACAAATGATTTGCCACTGTAGACGACACTTCTTTCAAGATCGTCCGATGAATTTCACTGGGCCCAAAAGCGCAGAATGGATTGATCTGGTGTAGGAGTTGAAGGCTGTCCTCCAGCGTGAAGGCCAAGTCGGCTAGGGGCTGTTTGTAGTTACGCTTTGACAAGAGTGGATATGACGAGGACTCTGTAACTGAGTATAGACCTGCATTGTGTTCTTTATAAAACTCAGATAACACTGTTGTGTTACTCTTGGGTTCTCCGTTTCTGTCCCTCAAGAAGAACCCGGATTGCTTGTTTCTGGCCATCTATTTGTCGCATGTATTTGAACAATACGTTTTGTTTTTTCGGGTGAGGTCTAGGATGGTGGCTTGTTTTCGTATGTTCCATTGGCGGATTTCTGATTTACAGCGGTTCCGCATTCTACGAAATGCCAGCTCATTTTCCGTATCCCCTAAAGCCGACTTTTTGAAAAAAGTTGGGACCTCTTTTCCAGAAGACGCCAAATCCATTTTGACACCCTGTGGCTCACACGACAGCGTGCTGTTTCTTTTGGGACGAACATCACGTCATCCTCATGAACTGTCTGGACAATGTTCCTATATAATCCTTTTCACTGAAGCCGGTCGTAGCTTAATTTGTTTAAGAAAGATGCGCATTCCTGAGAAGTCCGCACAGCAGAAGCCTCGAAACCACCTTTAAGGTTCGGGATTTCTGGCTCAATAACAGATGAAATCAAAAGTTAGCACACAGTGATCGCTGTGTCCTAGTGGAGCGTTAATTGTTATCTGATCAACGAAGTGTCTTTCGTTAGTGATGACCGGGTCCAGGAGGGATGGTAGTTAGCCTGCGCAACGACACGTTGAGTACAAGCACTGTTGAACGACTTCAGTCAGCGCCGCTGAGAAAATTCCGTTTGATTGGACGCGCTGGAGCTCCATCCAAGAGGCTTTTGGAGCGTTAAAGTCGCATACAAGCAGGAGATGAGTAAAGTGCTAGTTGAAGGAGAGCTGCTCAAGGGTTCGTATAAGAAATTTGTCATCTTCTGGAGGACTCAAAAGGTAATGGTTGACCACACCGAGTAGGAGAGAATCGGGCCTGTGCAGCGGGATTTAGACCCACAGTGCATCGGGAAAAGGTGCGGAAGCCGTGTCAGAAAGGAAACTCGGGATCAATAGGGCCTAATGTATGTACAGAGCAACCGCACTAGCCTCCCGGTTTGAGTCAACTCAAAAAATGGAGAAACCGTCTGTCGAGATCTCCACGTAAGAGACATCTGGTGTGCACCAGGTCTATGTGAGTGTGATTATAGACGGCGGTTCAAGGCAAGCTGACTGTTTGACTTGGTGTGAATTACTTTTGGCCTAAAAGTCCGCACTGCATTCGCGGCCCAATAGCGGCGCAATGCTCTCAGCTGCAAAATTTTACAATAAAGTGGAACATTTTGCTCCAAAATATTGCATATTGTTGTGTATGTGAGAACTGAAAACTGAAAATGAAAACTAACTGAAAACCATTCTTAACTAAGGTCAAACATTGCAGTCCACGAAATTTCATTTCCGACTGAAGCAATCATACATTTGTTGGAAAAGTCTGGTGGGATAATTTGTCAGCATCTCCGAGAACCCGGGATGTCTAAATATGGCGCAAAAATTTGGACCGTTACTGTTAATTAAGTGACGTAATTATTTGTGTCCTTATTCCTCAGGCTAGTTCACCACTCTTCCGTGACTGCTCAAGTTTCAAGACTGAAACGTTCTGTTTTATACAAAGCTGACTCTGCCTCAACCATTTCTATAGACGACTTGTTTACATTTATTTCTGGACTTCTTGTTGAAATTTTGTCCCACTTTGAACTGAACAACAATTTTCCCGCTTAATTTGTCCGATAGCACACTGCCCTTCATGTGCCATGCTGTGTTGCTAACTGCCCAAAGTTCAATCTAGCCGTAAGCCTTTCTTTAATTCTCCTCACGATTTACTGTTAATTTCCCACGGAACCACGGTTTACCTATCTGTACTATCTGCCCAAGTCCAATTCAATATATTGTTCACTGCACAATTGCGACTACTGAACAAACGCAGGTGAAGTTCGTAGAATTCGGTTTCGCCGCAATTATTACTGATCGTCCGTTGGTGAATTAGACTACACGTTACCTGTCAGATAGGACACCTGGATCGTGCGTTTGGGCTAAGTAACCTATTCCTTGCTTTGAGATCACGGCCTTAGCACAGGATCGCACAAATTTCGCTAGAAATACCGTGCGATGTTCAATATCCGGCTACATTAAGACGCGTTATGTCTGTGTCTCGACTGTCTTCTCCGTCTCAAGCATCCACCACTCGCGGACTGCCCACGCAAGAATTGATGAGAGAACTGGACCTGGCCCGTAATAAGAGTGAAAAGTTAGAACTGGAGGCAGATGCTGCTAAAAGAATCGAGGAATATCAAGACAGTGTTCAACAGGAGATGGCGAAATTAGATTAAATCGCTCAGTCAATAAATTCTGGGGGTTGGAAACTTGTCCTTGTCCAGCAACAAATGAACAATGTGATGCCGTACGAATATATGTAAATTCCATACTAAACCCAAAGGACTTGCCGATACCTATTGAGCAAGATACTGTTATCAGCCCTCCAAAAAAACACTTACGTGATGCTAACACGGGGCAAGACGATCGGCTTCTGGAAACCGCTCAGTTGGTGCAAACATGTATGGTACTTTCCGCGCGACAGCTGCCAAAATTTAATGGAAACTCAGCCGACTACCAAAATTTAATGCGCAGTTTCATGTCCACCATTGCCCGACGCACTCGTGATCCGGCAGACCGATTCTCATACCTGGTACATTACTGTGAATGTGAGGCAGCCCAGGCCATTAGACGGTGTGGCGTTTTGGAACATGAGTTAGGCTACGCATAAGCACTACGTATACTTGAACGTAGGTTTGGTGATCCCCATATCATTGCAACTACCTCGATAGAGCAACTGACGGAAGGGCCGACCCTAAGGGTGGACGACCATAAGGCTTTGATCACTTTGGCTGATGACATGATGATTTGTTCTGCTACGTTGAATCAACTGGAATATCCAAATGGTCTTAATTCTTGCCGGACCATTGGGACTGTTGTAGGTAGATTACCTAGTTCCATGCAGAATAAATGGTTTGCCCTGGCGTCTAAATCATTCAATTCCAAGCGTGATCCAACATTCGACGAACTGGCAAAGTTCATACGTGACAATGCCGATGCAGCAGCATCTCAACAGGTGTACGCCGTTGGAGGGAAGTTTATGCGTCCCCAGCCAAACACAGTGAGGCCCCAACCAACACACAAATCTCCACTATATAAAGCAGCTATCTTGCCGACGCAGATAGGCAACGACAGATCAGGTCAGGTTAGGTTACCAGTGAAGTGTGCACAGTGCAGATTATCTCACTACCTGGATCAGCGCCCAGAGTTTATTGAAATGCCAGTTGTAAGCAGAATTGCCTGCGTAGACCGACTCCGAGCATGTTATTTGTGTTTAAAACGGTACCATCAAGAAGAGGTGTGTCGATCAGATATGCCTGTGGGTTCCAGTTGTGTAGGTAAACATCATCCACTTTTGAACCGACCGAGCTCTTCCAAGACAGAAAACGAACCAGAACCACCTAAGACTGCATCAGAAGGTCTACATCATAGCATAGCAGACGTCTCAAAATCAAATATATTGCTTGCAGTAGTACCAGCCTGGATTCGAGGACCCGAGGGAGACGTCGTTGTCAATGCCTTTTTGGACAACGGTGCTAGTACGACCCTGATCCATAGTTCACTTCTGCCGAAACTGGGATTGAGAGGTACACCTGCGTCATTAATTAATAAAACTATCACTGGAGAGTGTCTCACAAGATCTGCATCAGTTTCGTTCTCCATAGCATCGCTCGATTCTGAGGAAGTGATGCCAGATCATCGCGCTCGGGTTATCGACTCCATGCCCTGCATACGATCACTCGCGCCACGTCTCGAACAGTCCCAGAAGTGGAAGCATTTGAAGGAAATACCGTTTCCAGAATTGGAACCGGTAGACATAGATCTTTTTATCAGTTGTGACATCCCAAAGGCACATTGGGTTCTAGAGCAGAGGTTCGGGGGCCCCCAAGACCATTATGATGTAAGAGGACCATTGGGATGGGCAGTTTTGGGGCCTTTATACTCAAACCCCAATAACAACCAGAGCGAAGCAATTTTCCATGTTATCCGTCAATCGGGAGACTTAAATTTGCAGCTCGGGCGTATGTCCAACTTCGAATTCCTCGAAGCTGCCTGTACCAAGCGAGCAATGTCACTGAATAATCGAGTGACCTAAGACTGAATGCTTACGTCTTCGAAAATAGTGGACGGACACTACCAAATACCCTTACCCTGGAAGGGTGGATCCCCGTGTCTACCAGACAACAAGGGCTTGGTACTCGGAAGAATTTTTGGCCTAAAGGGTCCTCTTGAACGTGATCCTATCATTAAGAAACTCCACTGCGTAAAGATCGAAGAGTATGTGATTAAAGGCTATGCAGAAATCGTCTCTGACAGTGAGAAAATTAAGCTGGCCCAAGTGCATGGTACCTACCACACCATGGCGTGTTCAAAGCAGGAGACAAAAACGAAGCTCGCGTTGTTTTTGACTGTGCTGAAAACCCTTAAATACCTCCCTGAATATGCAGCTGCGTACTGGTCCAGATCTGGTGAATAGTTTATGTGGCTTCCTTCCAAGGTTTCGGGAACACTCTTAAGTGTTGGCCACAGATATCGAGGCGATGTTTCATTAAGTTAAAGTCCCACAAGCCGATCGGGATGCGCTACGTTTTCTCTGGTGGACCAACGGTGAGCTTCCCAACCGACCAATTTCTTACCGCATGACTGTTCATTCGTTTGGGGCAACTGCATCCCCCAGTTGCGCTAGCCTAGATCTCAGGCAGACTATCAAAACATTCATGACCCCTACGGAGAGGAAGCGGTAAGCTTAGCCAATAGATCCTTCTACGTCGATGATTGCCTGACCAGTTCACCCACGAAAGAAGCGGTAAAGACTATGGCCAAGCAACTCAAGGAGGCCCTAGCATCTGGTGGATTTAATCTTACAGGCTTCTTCAGTAACGTGGAAGAAGCATTGTCTGACCTACCCGAAGCGATATTCAATACTACAACGCTTCATATAGATCGTCAACCAGACTACATAAAGAGAACGTTAGGCGCGTCATGGGAAATACGACCGATTGTTTCTGTTTCAAGTTTGAAAGCTGGAATAGTATCCCCACTCGTCGTGCTTTACTGTTTTACGTAGCTTCATTGTTTAATCCTCTGGGGATGGTTGCACCAGTATTACTGCCAGCAAAGTGTCTGATTCAGGATCTCTGTCGAAGGAAGGCTGCATGGGACGATGTTATGCCTGAGAATGAAACGTTGAAATGGAAGAACTAGTTGCTGAACCTACAAAATGTAGAAAGCATTCACATAACACGGTGTATCCGACCCAAATCATTTGCTTCAGATTGTAAGACTGAGTTGCACGCATTTCCTGATGCTTCAGAGATCTACATCCGACTGATCGATCCGCCGAGAATACCCCACTCCACATTATTGATAGGAAAGTCCAGAGTTGCCCACATCAAGTACACAAGCATATCGCGATTGGAGCTCACTGCTGCTTTAATATCTGCCGAGCTAACTGCTTGTGTGGGAGAAATGTCTATTGATGTAGATTCCTCTTTTCTGTGGACAGATTCTATGATTGCGTTACAAATGATACGTAACCGAACTGCACACTATGAGACCTTCGTGGCTAACCGACTAGCGTACATTCTTGATTATTCGGAACCTGAAGATTGGGTGTACGTCGAAAGCAAATGCAACCCCGCAGATATCTTGCCGCGGTCTACTATCAGACACATCCAAAGTGTCCTTGTGGTTATCTGGCCCTGAATTTTTGGGAAAAGATTGCAACGGGTGGCCCTCTCAACCGGTTAGCTATCCTATTCCTGTTGCGCATGTAAAGTCAAAGGAAACTGAGGTGGTACATACGACCTCCACTTATGTATACTGGATTGATCGTTTTGAGCACGTGTCCACTTGGAGTCTGCTAAAGAGGCTGTTGGCGAGGCTGCGCCGTTTCTGCTTATGGATTAGACGCAGAAAATCTGTGCCGCCCGGAGATGAGTTATGCGATAGATTGACCAGAAAGGATTTGGTGGAGTGGGAATGTCTTATTCTTAGGTCGGTTCAAACAGCTTGTTTCACAAGCGAAATAAAACTACTGAAATCCACAGTATCTTCTAACGCTTGGAGGGCCCCGCGATTACCGGGTCAACTACGAGGACTCTCCCCAATTATCCACCAAGGTATTTTACGTGCTGGAGGACGCCTTAGATGCGCTCCAGTGCCTTTCGATATGAGACATCCCGTGATTCTCCAAGTCATCATTTCGTAACCGGGCCCCTCGTTCAGCATACCCATATACTGAATGGCCATGTTGGAACTTTGCATGTCCTTAATGCGCTACTAGGAAAATATTGAGTTGTCAAAGGTCAAGCAGTCGTTCAAAGTGTTCCACATTCTTGTTTTAACTGCAAACGCTGTCATTCGCAACAAAAAGTGCAAATTGTGGCTCCAATTCCTGAGGATAGAATGTTGACACATGAAGCACCTTTCGCAGCAACTGATATTGATTATTTCGGAACTTTGTTGGTTGAGCGAGGTCGTGGGGTTGAAAAACGTTACGGATGTATTTTTACTTGCTTGACAATACGTGCTGTGCATATTGAGGTGGCTTGATCTCTCGAAACGGACCCAATTTTGTGGGCCTTTTTCAGGTTTGCTGCTCGGAGAGGATATCCAATTCGTATTTACAGTGATAATGGCACTAATTCCCGTGGTGCTGATGCTGAGCTCAGACAGAACCTACAACGGATGAACCAGGAGAGAGCGACAAAGATCTTCTACAACGAGGATGTGATTGGATTTTTACTCCACCACAGGGGAGGCATCTGGGAAAGAATGATATGATTTATCCGGAGGATACTGAGATCGTTACGTGGTGATCAACTGGTAACCGATGAAGTTCTTATGACTGTGCTAGCCGAAGTGAAAAAATTCATTATTGGTCGACCTCTGACGAAGTTATCTGATAACCCTCTCGGCCTTGAGGCACTTACTCCTAATCACCTCCTGTTACTCCAGGGTAACCCTTCAATCGAAAGCTCACCTGGATCAAACATGAAGCTAACTCGACGATGGCGCCAGGCAAAACAGTTAGCCGATACTTTCTGAGTCCAGTGGATAAAGGAATACTTACTTACACTTCATCAAAGACACAAGTGGGTGGGATCTGGCCACAATCTTAAGGTGGGGGCTTGGCTCTCTTCGTCGATACCTCCGCATCTAGGGGTTCCTGGCCAGAGAGAGTTGTACAAAAGGTTACGCCAGGAAAAGATGGACAAGTTCGTGACGTCATAGTTTGAACGGCGACGGGACTCTCGAAGAGAGATGTTCGATATTTATGTCTTCTCGAGCAAACCATTGAGGATCAAAGTCCACCCTTGACCCCTTGGGAATGTTAATTACGTGACGTAATTATTTGTGTCCTTATTCCTCAGGCTAGTTCACCACTCTTCCGTGACTGCTCAAGTTTCAAGACTGAAACGTTCTGTTTTATACAAAGCTGACTCTGCCTCAACCATTTCTATAGACGACTTGTTTACATTTATTTCTGGACTTCTTGTTGAAATTTTGTCCCACTTTGAACTGAACAACAATTATCCCGCTTAATTTGTCCGATAGCACACTGCCCTTCATGTGCCATGCTGTGTTGCTAACTGCCCAAAGTTCAATCTAGCCGTAAGCCTTTCTTTAATTCTCCTCACGATTTACTGTTAATTTCCCACGGAACCACGGTTTACCTATCTGTACTATCTGCCCAAGTCCAATTCAATATATTGTTCACTGCACAATTGCGACTACTGAACAAACGCAGGTGAAGTTCGTAGAATTCGGTTTCGCCGCAATTATTACTGACCGTCCGTTGGTGAATTAGACTACACGTTACCTGTCAGATAGGACACATGGATCGTGCGTTTGGGCTAAGTAACCTATTCCTTGCTTTGAGATCACGGCGTAGCGCAGGATCTCATAAGTACTCTAAACACAATTAACCGATTGCTCTAGTCAGTCAGTGGCGCATCGCAGCCTTCGAAATTTCAACGCCATTGTGCGAATACTGCCCACCTACTAGAAGCCCACGCAGACTAATTTCGTCGAATCTATAGGGTTTTTGAGGTTGTGACTCTGACAGAGATTTAGTCTAATACATTTGTACCTGAAGTTGACGTGTTTCACGCGGCATATTGTGAGCCAAATATTTAAGGCCACGGACCACCACTGAAGTGCATTTTCTTACCGGCTTTGGCGACAGAAAACAGATAAGCGCACTTTGGCATATTTTGGCGTTCTTCGGTGTTCTTTCAGAACAAAAAATATCTGAAGAATATCTGATGCTAATTTCACCTCGGAAGATCGGTTTTTGGCGTTTGTTAGCTTTAACCTCCTCGGATTTGACGAATGTGAATATAATAGCCGAATATATTTTGTTCGGCGAACCTGTTCACAACGCGTGTTCTGGTGGATACCACTTTTCCTTATGCGTAACATTGTTAGACAGCAGCATGAACTGTGCAGTGATGACGCAAGGGCCATCCTGGTGGATGATCACCTTCCCAAATATGCATACCTAGCCTGTAGATAATAATAATGATGATAATAATAATGTTTATTTCCCAACTTCTGGGTGGCACACCTTCGGGCATGGTCATGCGTTTACAGTCAGAATGGGGCATGTGACTGGGGGATAGCGTCACGAGATAGCTGTAGGTATAATTCCTATCATGAATATGACACCCTATAGGTGGTGGCCGCCATAAATCTGTCGCCATAATAAAGGTAACCGTTGTAACTCATCTCGAATACTTATTGTAACCGCTGGGCCCACATCTATGTGGAACGCTGAGTATGAGGCTTCGACTATGCCCATTAGCCCAGCCACCTGCCGAGGCTACTCATAGTAACTGCCGGACCCGTGCACATGTTCGTGGCTGGCTATAATATCCCAACAACATGTAATAGATTAATCCAACGACCAAAAGCAGTCCTTCATACCCACACGTCCTCCACCCGCCAACTCCCCTTGCCTGAAAAATCAAGGTTCTATTTATTGATGGCATCGGCACAAACATAATATGTGGTCAGTCTGCTTCTCAGTATTTTCCTCGGCAGGGTTTCAGAAAAAATTTATAGTCAATTGCGACTCGTACACATCTTCCGTGATATCACTTAAAACAAATAATTGGGCAAAGTTGCAGTGGCTATCTCACCAATTGCTTAACAAAACACTTTGTCCACAACTCCTGGTAGGTGCTGGCACTGAACCTGAAGGCTTACATTCATAAAAGCAAACTGACTAGTTGCGAAGTAGTCCGATAGGCAATAACGAGGAAGCCGTGATTTTATCGAGGATTCGATAGCAGGATTCAGCAACTATATGCATTATTGGGAGCGGCGAGGTTAAATCTGAAGAAAGGTGTTTACATGTCAGTCGTAAGACCAAGCGGTGTAGACTTGAGCCATAAAACCCAAGAGTCACACGCGTCCTCAAACGTGCATAAATGGATGCAGCTGTAGCGAAGATCTGGTGAGCGTGTGCTTGGTGTCGAATCCGCTCGTTTAGAATAGTGGATCCCAACTTCACTCAATTTCTGCTCTCTCCTGACCCTTCCCTTACTCTTCACTTGTCTGAAACTACGAAAAAACCCACTCTTCCTTGTGAGTAACAGTGCTTGATTGTATGCCACTCACCTGTTGAGAATAAAAACCATTATGATAACGTAACAATTTCCGTACAAATTGCACGCCAATGGACGGAATGAATTTGGTACTGTCCATCAAGACAGCACAACGCTAGATTGAGTTTTCATTAATGGATAATTCAGATGGAACAGACTCACTAGTTCACACAAAATCATCTGAGCTACTTTCTCCTTTTTCGAGATGGGAACGATGTCTGCAGAAGATATTTGATTACAGGTCTAGAGGACATCACAGCCTTCACCTCATTATCCCGTCGATCACGAAATTAAGTGAAAATGGGGAGAAGATGCTCTTGGCTGACATCTTTAAAAACGGAAGCTTTTGGAGCTCCCCTATATTTCCGACACAAAATCATCTGAGCTACTTTCTCCTTTTTCGAGATGGGAACGATGTCTGCAGAAGATATTTGATTACAGGTCTAGAGGACATCACAGCCTTCACCTCATTATCCCGTCGATCACGAAATTAAGTGAAAATGGGGAGAAGATGCTCTTGGCTGACATCTTTAAAAACGGAAGCTTTTGGAGCTCCCCATATATTTCCGTAATATGTCCGCCCCTTTTGCCCTTCCAGTTGAAGATGCAAAAGACTACCTGGTTGGTAAAACTCACTTCAACCGCATGCTCTCTCCTCAAAACTCACTCCTCCCGCACGACTGACCTCATAATCCGCCTTCTAAAATAGGGGAAGGGAAAACTAAAATGGAAGCGACTTTCGTTGGATGTTTGTTTCTGGTCTGAGTTTGCCCTGGTTGTGAAATGTGTCCCGAGCGATGCCCACATGAATCGGAAAATCCACTGACAGATGATAAAAAGATGCTATGAGAATCCCTAAATACACGTGATATGGTGCCTTAGAGGCAACTGGTTTTGCAAAACCCACGCTTTTCTTTAGGCCTTAGCAACTCCGTTTTCATCTCATCCGTCTTAGGCTAACCGTACGAACACGCAGCACTACCAAATACCTCTGATCTCATGTCTCTGCAACTTCCAAGCTAATTTAGTTGCGCACAATTTGGCCAATGCATGTCCCTCATATTCACATACGTTCTCACCAGTTCGCATCGACCGCATACGTATTATCTGCACATAAATGTCGATCACCGTTTTTGAAATCGGGCAATGTTGCCTCATTTAAGAAGTTGGAAGTTGTGACAACCTTCGACTGCCTATTAGTTCGCAAGGCATTTTGACTCACATCAAAGTTCTTTCTAGCAAACTTTGGAAACTTGTTCTTATTTTGAGTCCCCAATGTGGACATGACTGTCTTATCGTCTCGTTTGAATGGAACAATGAACCAACACAAATCCTCGACAGACCGAAGAATATTTAACCATAAAAGGCTCATCTAAGATGTTCATGTGCAGGACCGTCCACGGACCGATTTACGGCGTCGCAATGACGGTACCGCGACAACCTTACGGTTTTATGGCTTGCCCGTAGTCCACTATATCTCTCTTATTTTCCAGACGGGCCTGTTAGCTACAAGACTGTTTCAATCCCGTCAGTTTGTGCAAGGAATTTACAGCGGTGACCATCTTATTGTGCCGTCTGCTTGTTCTGCCCACAAAACAACAGTTCATCCAACGGCAGTATTGGTGGCTCGGTATATCAGTGAGGATGAAACCCTGCTTTAAGCCAGATATAAGGTATGCTGACCGTCAAAAAAGCAAAAAACAACTTACTAGCAGCGACTGATTCCTTGGCTTCAGCCGGACGTTTCCCGCAACCATATAGTTTTTCTATCCGGGTCGCGCATGGCCACTCAAATTTGAGTTTACGCGGACGTGTTGGATATGGTTATTATCTAAGTCGTTTTGATGTTAATTCCAAATCCAATCGAAAGAAACCAGCTTTTCCAAAAAATTTCCCGCCGTTTTTATGGAGACGATGGGCGAAGCCACCGGCAGCCATTAAAATACGAATTTCGCTTCCGCAGTGGACTCCGAGTGCATTCAAACAACTTCTAATAAAACTGCTGTCGCGTGTGGATATCGTAGTCGCCCGGATAAGTACCATCAAACGCTAAAACATTATGTTAAATTTTCCCTTTTTCGAACCGCGGTTTCAGAGATATTTTCGGTGAGCCTCTGGGACGCCGCCAGGAAGGCGCTCCGTATTCACACAATGAAATTGAATTTTCGACAGTTACGATATGTTCCTGATGGACAAAAACAGACAGGCAATCAAGTTCAGGAGCCCAGTCCAAACTTTTGTACTCCACCTAGGCATCATTGACTCTCAGTGAAACTAGGAATGTATTCAACCAGAATTTTTCTTACAGAGGTGTGATTGCTTCGGTGGACACCGAAATTTAGTGAGCCGCGAAAATATGGACATAGATTGGGCTACTTTCTGGGTTTAGTAACTACACAACCAAATGCACCATTTCGACGTAAAAAATTGTATTCAACCCAGAAAGATTTGCGACTAAGGGCATTGTGCGGCCCAGGAGCCCCCTTTAGAAGTAGCTTCGCACAAGTATGTTGAGATATTGAGGGCTGCTTCCTTTTCATCGGAAGAAGCTAGTGAGCTGAGCTAATAAGAAAGCAGTGGGCGGAGCAATGACTTTTCAGTGAAGTTTTATTCAAGGAGGCAGGGGAACCATCCAGCGGTCGCCTCTTATTATCTTGAACACAACCATTTGTTTTCTAGTCTTTTGTACAATCTGCTTCCGGCCGTGCCAATGTACGGAACGCCGTTGTTTGAAACGCAGCAATCCGTGGCTGATGAACTCGGTAAGATCTTTGGCAACCCTTACCGGAAGTGTCGGGCAGTTCTTTTGAGTAGGTGCCGCGTATCTCGGTTCCATTTTGTCTGATGATACGCTTCCGGCCCTGGCAAAACCTCAAGTGACCGCATGTGTGCTTACACTCTAATTAAAAGAAGGTCACTACAGCCGCATTCGCTCCTTCAGATGACAGCGGATAGCGTTGTATATACGCTTTCTGGGTGTAGTAAATGTCGATGAAAAGTATACGAAAAACCATCTTGGGTATGTTTCTTAGCCATTTAATATCCGACCCGCAGATACAACCTGTATAACTTCCCGTGGAGTACCGTCGTTTCCGAAGGGACGTAATTCTTACTTATACCCCGTTTGAACAAAGCTTGGCAAACAGGTTTTTTACCGTTGACCCAGGAAACACACGACAGGGGCATAGTAAGAAATTTTTCAAGCTCTGAGCATACACATTCATTAGACAAAATATTTTCTCATTTCGGGTAGTCGGTGGTTGTTCACCCTCCTTCTAGAACTCAGTTTAAGGCACTATCAGACGCTTATTTATGTGAATCCTCGCGCTGGCGAGTATACCACCCCGCGTTGAGAACATAAAGATTAGTCCTACAACCTTTTTTCACTTATGCCTTTCAGGTGAACGACAGCCATTGACCGACAAGAACAAAAGCAACCCGGGAATCTTGGGCAATAGCCTCGATCCTATGCATCAATCCGCGAATCCATGAATCCGTGGTACCTGGCGTCCGGTTATGTATGTCTTCCTGGAAGGCGAACAGTTCACCTCTCGGCTTATCAAGGTGAATGATGTGGGAACAGTATCAAGTGAAGGCTTTTGTCACAGATTGGTTTGCGGTACAAATACAGGCTGCATTGGTCCTGTCCGCCTGTGACGTCATTTTGTACTATAATCATATTAGAGAAACTATCGGGAAGCACGTATGTATCACATAACATCCAAGTATTGTTGGTCACAGATACACTGCAGGCGTATATTCCACCTCACGGCCCGCTTGGACATTGCCGTGCAATAGGTTTTTTGTTTACTATAATATGAATACACATATTCCGGCAAAACCTGCAAATACTGCGCAGCACGGACCGCGGTTCGGGCTGAATATTTACGATCCGGGCAGTTTCACAATGGCAGTGCGACCAATAACCGCCGAGGGAATGTCAGTGGTCTCCAGAAGTAGGGTGCTTCAGCCCAGCACACTGGAACACGTCATAAACAAGGTGTCCCGGTGTGCCGAGTGGCTCATGTGGGAGGTTGGGATACATACGTCATATGAGTGCGAACGACGGGGAACCCTGGATGGTGATGACTACGTTCTGCACGTGGTCTGTCGTGCGACACGCATGCGTGTTCACCCATTTTAGGCACATAGGGCCGCGACCGCCAAGGTTCCATTAACATAGTGGTGGAAAAAACGAGATGAGATCAACCTTCCACAAGTTACCTGAAGTTCGTGCTGCAAACCGCTAGGGGATCCAAGACAGTTGAGATCTATGCTGGAAAATGCAAACGCACCTTCCATCGGGGGAGGTGTCTGCAGTGCATCCACTTTTTTCGTATTCAGCGGTCAGTTGGTTACAAGCAATAAAACTATTTTTCATGGACTTTTTCTTAGATTGCTTCCCAATGCACCAACGGTGGCTGTTGGATTGCAGCATTCCCTTAAACTTATTCCCGAACCACCACCGACACCTTCGGACGGCCTGCGTAAACAACTGAACCGAATGGTGAATAAACTTCAGGGGTTGGGACGCGGAGGGCCACAGCAATCCTTAAGCAAATAACTGTTCAGGAGCGAATCTCGCTGCGTCAAGGTTCAATGTCTTCAACGGCGGCTTGGCGTCAAATATCAAGGATACTGCACCTGAGTCAAAATGGCGTCCTAGGGGCACTTGTGTGCCCCCTGACCGGCTGACAAATTCCAGTGACCTCTGATTTGCAACGGATTGCGTATCATATCTCGTTGACCGTGAGAATGAACCTTGCCCGCTGTGCGGTGACGCTCTTTAGGTCTGCTTCAAAGCTGAGTTAATTTTTCGTTCTCAGCCCCATTCCCAGTCCATAAAACGCAAAAGTGCGCTGGCTAACTAGTTCGCAAATAAGCGTCTTATGATGTTGACCTTGACGGAAGCACAGAATCCCAGCATAGTGTTTCTCGGAGGTCTGTGGCCGTATTTTCGGAGGGGCTAGTCGACGGCCTTGAGTAAATATCCGACTATTACGACGAACACACCAGCAAGATGATTTCACTTGACCCACCAGCCCCGGACAGTTCGTCTGTTGATAGGACCCCGCGAATGTCACGGGTCTCGTACTTATTGATGGTCGTAGTCAGTGGGCACGCGAATTGGCCGTTGAGGATGGCGCTGTGTAAACAAGTCTCTGCGAAATTGTAACGGTTGAAGTGTGCTTATTATAGGGTAAGCATTCTATGCACTTCTCAGCCTCATCCTTCATAGTGATATTTCGATGATACAACTGACGTCTTCCTCATTTTAGAATACTCTGCAAGAAGTGGGCCATACATCTCTCGGTAGGACATAGTTATCAAACAAAAAGGCTCACTTCCGGTTCCATGCGGTTAGCTGATTATGCATCTTGGACCCTCAGCAGCATTTTAGTCGTGTGCGCCAGCTGGGTTCGTTCACCCGATCGCTATGATCGACCACATGGTTGTCCTGGCATATTTTGCAAGTTATATCTGCTGTTGAACAGCAAACATCTGCATCATCTGCAGGATGATTACCGAGGTCCCTGAACACATACTTTGGTAGTCAATCAACAAATCAGATGCAACTGATAAAAACTAATTAACGGAGTGACACCTCTGTATTCACAGGGGCCAAGAGGTTTCTGGAGAGTTCGATGAATTATTAGAGCCGCGGAACTATTTGCAACTTCCATCCACTTTAAGCTGTTCATCTTTCATTTCAACGAGGCAACGTGTTCTCAGTCATTGACGGTCGATGACTCTGGAGGTTTGCCTACTTAAGCAAACCACCTATCTAGATAATTTGCAGAATAATTCACTATACATAGACATTCTGTATTAAGAAATGGTAAACATTACAAGTTCACAGCTTTCGAGAAGTCAGTTCCATCGTGCGAATACTGAACGGCACTGAGCGAACTTTGAAAAGATGAATTATTCGCCTGGACGAAATCATGAGTATATTAATAAATGTCTAGCAGAACTAAAATGATTAATTTATGGTTTCAAAAAATATCGTCAAAAGTGAGAGTTTAAAGTAACGCTTTCCTTTGCTGAAACTACGGTTTTAGAGGAAATTACGGTACGCTTCTTGGGGTCTACCCGATCGCCTGACCGTGTGTAAATCAGGCCTCTGGAACTTGGCGCCTAATTTCGAGAGGTAAAGCAATTCTGTCCAGAATTACACTACAAATGAACGACACATCATGAAGGCTATACTTCATTTGAGGAACAGCCTGGTGTGATGCTTTGACAATAGTTGTAATACGTATCGACGTCGAATCCTTACTCGAACTCCTTTCGAACACCACGCTCAATTTAGAGCAGTCCATAGATTCTGAAGGAGTGCCGCATGCATTATCCAGGTGTCGATTTTGAGTACACAGTCGTCATCACCTTCGGTTTTAGAGATCAAGGCGAAACTTGGTCCGTGCTGAATAGATACACCGCCTAAATAACTCATTCCACATCGGCCTTATGGCTTTGAATTGCAGAGTTATACTTCAGAACGTACGGTCCCAGAAGATGCCTCCCAAAATTCGCGGTGAATCACTGTGTTGTGAAAAAAGTTACATACATGAGAAGTTTCACTATCTCCGATGGAAGTGTGTCTGATAGAGTCAGCGGCACGTTTGCTGTCATGCTTTACTTGCGGCACCAAAAGTGCATATCACCGGGTCTTATGGGTCACGTGTACCAGGTTGCAGTAAAGGATGCTTTGTATGATTGCAATACAAGGCTTCTCTGGACAGGCCACTTTTGGTGATATCAGGATTTTGATCATCGAGTCTCAGAAGCGCCACATCGGCCTTATGGCTTTGAATTGCAGAGTTATACTTCAGAACGTACGGTCCCAGAAGATGCCTCCCAAAATTCGCGGTGAATCACTGTGTTGTGAAAAAAGTTACATACATGAGAAGTTTCACTATCTCCGATGGAAGTGTGTCTGATAGAGTCAGCGGCACGTTTGCTGTCATGCTTTACTTGCGGCACCAAAAGTGCATATCACCGGGTCTTATGGGTCACGTGTACCAGGTTGCAGTAAAGGATGCTTTGTATGATTGCAATACAAGGCTTCTCTGGACAGGCCACTTTTGGTGATATCAGGATTTTGATCATCGATGTCTCAGAAGCGTTGCTATGTTTTGGATAGTGTCAGCGAATTAGTGACATGACGATTAGTGTTGGTATCTTGAATGTTTAGTATTTGGTTATTTTGAATGAACTTTAATTGTGGAAAGCACCCAGCACCATAAACCAGGTTGGTTTGGTCACAATCTACGCACGCCGAAACACCATGTAACCAGGAGAGTGTGGTTCTCCTTTCCACCTTCAGAGTAGTACAAGCCGCGCGGTGGACGACGTATGGTTTGGTTGGAGGGTGGGAACGAATTAATGGTCCAGTCATAACTCTCTTTTGGTTCCTAGTTGCCATGCCCCCCAAAAAGCACGAATGCCTAGATGATGTTATCATTGACGAAAGGAACTTCGATGATCAGGTAATAATTAGCGCTCCATGAAGACACGGGTACACTACTGACACTCGATTTCATCTGCTATTGGGTCGGATATACCAAACCCAACGTGCGGACTTCTCACTAACGCGCATCTTTCTTTTACGAGTTAAGCTGGGATCAGCTTTGTTGGAGGACTTGTATGGGACCATTGTCCAGAAAGTTTACGAGGCTGGCGAGATGTGCGATCCAAAAAAACAAGACGTAGCCGGATGAGCTGCAGGCTGCCTAGAAGGATTCAGCGTCTTCTGGAAAAGACGTTTCGTAAAATGCGGAACCACCGTAAGTCAGAAACCTTCCTAAGGGACATACGAAAACAAGCTCTCCGTCTAGACCTCACCCGGAAAAACAAAAATGTGCTGTTCAAATACACTGAGCAGTGCCCCAGGAACGACTCATCTGCGTTATCCTCGAGGAACAGGAATTAAGAGCACACGAATGACCCAAGAGTGGTATCTGTTACGGCTATCTGCTTTTTGAGCTTGGGTCACGCGTGCCAATCCACGAAAACCACCAAGAAATCCTATTTCTGGACTCAGGGTACTATTGCAAAGATAATAATATGCACATTCAACAAACTCCAACGGATTACCATCTGTAGCTACCGTAGGGTAGCGAAATAAGTCGGTACAATCACGAGCCTGAGGATAAAGCGCAGACCACCTAGCCTCAAGATCGATATAGTCACAACGAAACAGATATCGACGCAAAAATCACAATGTCCGACCAAAGTCTGTAAGAGTTATAAAAATAATTCAGTAAAACAAAAAGGGTTCCGTTCATCTGGTCAAGGGGAATAAATATGGGAATTGGCTATCCCATGGGGTTGGAAACAGGGGCTAATTGTTGGTAAGCTCTCTTCTTCATTATCTGAGGTCTACAGAGAAGACTATCCGGCCCCAGCGTCCTCGTCACATCTACTGTTGTCAAGGCATAACTACAAACAGCCTCTAACCGAACTATTCTCTACAGTAGAGGACATTCATCAACCCTTACACAAGATTAGCCCATACTGTGGGTTGGGGCCCGGCAAGGTTCATCCGAGGATCCTGAAGAAAACGTCGTTCACCCTTGCAAATTAGTTCTACCTGGTGTTTCGTCAATCGCCTGATGAGGGCCGCCATCCCTCGGCTTGAAAAGAGGCGACTGTCATGCCAATCTACACAGCTGGTGCCCAAAAATCGCCTGAAAGCTACGGCCTATAAGCTTCACTAGCGTACCGTGCAAGGTGATAGAACGCATTCTGAAGCGAGTTATTGATATCTCTGGCTCAACACGGATTTCTCTCAAACCTTTCTCGCGTGACAAACGTGCTCGTGTTTAAAGAAAGCCCAACCAGAGCCAAGAACGAGGGACACTTCTCGGATACTAGATTTCTCGAATTTGTAGCGCACCTAGGACCTTATTAGCGTGCTGCATCAAATTAGTGAGAAAAGGAACCGAATCTCAATAAGAAGAGAATAAACGATCGATGAGGATTCACGATCGTGTAGATCATATATTACACTACACCGGCTCCAACGCGGCAACCGGCTGTGAAGGAAATATCCACTTGTGGAAAATTTCCAATCATGATTCACGCGTGAGTAGTATATTCCACGATAAGAAAGTTATTCACAGATAAAAATGACCCAGTGAGTTATTGTGACGTTCAACAGTTCACATAACCAAGAGGTATAGAGCAAACAGTTCAACTGAGTCAACAAAACGTAAATCCACTTATTCAGCAAGAAGTCAGAAGGTCGAGACGAAAATTTGTACATTGCATCACTTTTCTATGTAATTATTGTTCCAATAAAACAAACATGATAAAATAGGTATAAACGTAACAAAATGTAGGTTAGGTCCAGGAAAATGGTAAATAAATGTGACAACGGATTACAGACAATGCAACTTATCAAAAGCATTGGATTGAGTTTCACACCTCCCACTGCTCCGCAAGCTCGAGTCTTACGATATTCAAGGGAAAATCCTTCACTGGATTAAGGGGTTCCTATCAGACAGGTCATCCCGGGTGAAGGTCTGTTGCTCCCACTCACCCCCAGCGCCAGTCTCCACTAGCGCTCTGCAAGACCTCGTTTTAGGACCACTTCTGTTTCTTATACACGTCCGCAATTTTTCAGATTTTCTTGAAAGTCCGTGTTTACTTTTGCGGGCTACTTGAAATCTTGGAGTTCCAATATCAGTGCCCGCCATATTGCTGCTGCAAGGCAGCGGCCGACGGACTGACAACTTCCTCTGAATGACGAAAAGCTCGTCCATATATCATTTGGACGAGACTCAGCGAATGACTTCGTCATCCATGGTGAGAAAGGACCAGGACCGCCAAAAAGGAATTGATTATCTGGCTCCCTTCAAACATGTTCTTCTCTCTGCACCATGAAGAATCGGCCCATAGGGCACTCGTCATTTCACAGGTGGCTCAGCGCACCCTCTCCCGCATTACCCACGTGGACCTACAACCACCATATGAGGCTCACTTCAGACCGTTCCCCGAGTACGTCAACCTAGATGTCCACTCAGGACGCACGAAAGACGTCACCCTCATTGAGCGTGTCCAGTGAAGTGATCCGGCTATACAGTAAGTTAATATGCCGGGAATGTGAGGCAAATAAACAAAAACGACAACGTGTTTGGGGTCCAGCCGTCACCAATAACCGAACAGTACGTCATTTGGACGGATGTGTCATGTGCGGGACACGGGCCAAAAGAAGGCACGAAGAGTGCCAGCTAATCCGAGTCAAGCACCTTGACTCGGCTTCTTGCCCCCTCACGGACATTCTGGCACGACCTTGTGGAACACTCTCTGACTACCCTGTATACACAGTTGTAATGATTTTCCTTTGTCTCCATAGAGGGCTGTGTAGAGCCACCGTGCCTTTTGACATACCATAGTGGGCGCAGCAGGAAGC
>NW_008751760.1:1406864-1410309 GCF_000715545.1 Opisthorchis viverrini
GCGGCAACCGGCTGTGAAGGAAATATCCACTTGTGGAAAATTTCCAATCATGATTCACGCGTGAGTAGTATATTCCACGATAAGAAAGTTATTCACAGATAAAAATGACCCAGTGAGTTATTGTGACGTTCAACAGTTCACATAAACAAAGAGGTATAGTCCCACTGGTTCAGCAGTTAGCAAACAGTTCAACAAAACGTAAATCCACTTATTCAGCAAGAAGTCAGAAGGTCGAGACGAAAATTTGTACATTGCATCACTTTTCTATGTAATTATTGTTCCAATAAAACAAACATGATAAAATAGGTATAAACGTAACAAAATGTAGGTTAGGTCCAGGAAATGGTAAATAAAATGTGACAACGGATTACAGACAATGCAACTTATCAAAAGCATTGGATTGAGTTTCACACCTCCCACTGCTCCGCAAGCTCGAGTCTTACGATATTCAAGGGAAAATCCTTCACTGGATTAAGGGGTTCCTATCAGACAGGTCATCCCGGGTGAAGGTCTGTTGCTCCCACTCACCCCCAGCGCCAGTCTCCACTAGCGCTCTGCAAGACCTCGTTTTAGGACCACTTCTGTTTCTTATACACGTCCGCAATTTTTCAGATTTTCTTGAAAGTCCGTGTTTACTTTTGCGGGCTACTTGAAATCTTGGAGTTCCAATATCAGTGCCCGCCATATTGCTGCTGCAAGGCAGCGGCCGACGGACTGACAACTTCCTCTGAATGACGAAAAGCTCGTCCATATATCATTTGGACGAGACTCAGCGAATGACTTCGTCATCCATGGTGAGAAAGGACCAGGACCGCCAAAAAGGAATTGATTATCTGGCTCCCTTCAAACATGTTCTTCTCTCTGCACCATGAAGAATCGGCCCATAGGGCACTCGTCATTTCACAGGTGGCTCAGCGCACCCTCTCCCGCATTACCCACGTGGACCTACAACCACCATATGAGGCTCACTTCAGACCGTTCCCCGAGTACGTCAACCTAGACCCAAACTCCCTCGTGACCTTGGTTTCGCAGATGCTGTCAAAATTCTGGCCCAAATATTCGGTGAGCAAAGTTCCTTGTTCAATATTCGTTATCAGTGTCTCAAGATTACCAAAAGGGATACTGAGGATTTCATCACATATGCCGGTGTGGTCAACAGAGAATGCGAGCGCTTTCAGCTCAGCTCCATGACCGAGGATCAATTCAAGTGTCTCATCTTTGTGGCTGGTCTTCAATCACCACACGATGCAGATATTCGGACCCGGCTACTGAATCGAATTGAACAGGATCCAGTGTTGACGCTTCAGAAACTTACCACCGAATGCCAGCATCTTATCAATCTCAAGGCCGATGCTGCAATGATTGGACATTCCAAATTCTCTCAGCCTGATATGGTATGCAAAGTAACTTCCAAAAGGAAGTCAAGTTCAAAACGAACTCCAAGAAAACCGCCCACACCCTGTTGGTTTTGTGAAGAATGGCACTATTCACGCCACTGTCCCTACCGGACCCACAGGTGCAGTAAGTGCAGTCGAAAGGGTCACAAAGAAGAATGCTGCAGAGACGACTTCAGGAGCTCGCGCAAACACCGACCCGACAAAAGGACGCAGGCAGAGGCTGTGACCGCCACGTTCAGGATGAAATCACCTGGTCGACGTAAATTTGTCACATTATGTATCAATGGCACACCAGTTACTCTCCAACTGGATACAGGTTCTGACCTCACTCTGATTTCAAAACGAACCTGGAACGAAGTTGGAAGGCCACCAGTGGAACCCACAAAGTGCATCGTTCGTAATGCATCTGGTGGAAGCCTCAAACTGACCGGGAAGCTGAACTGTTCCGTAACGTTCAAGGGAATTCATCTCAGTGGCACTTGTTACGTCACGAACTACACAGGCCTTGATCTCTTGGGCCTGGATTGGATTAACGAGCTTCAACTGTTGGATGAACCCCTCAATGCCGTTTGTGACGAAACAACTGCAAACGGCCCCGATACGTTCACGAGAACATCACGTCCTGACGATTTTGTGGTCGCTACAGTTGCAGCCAAACCGGAGACCAGATGGAGCATACGCGACACAGCGACTATTCAGCTTCTGGCGTCCGGCAGCGGTAGCCCTCTCACCTCAGTGCAATTTGGTGAACCCTCCCAGCAGCCCGCAACGTTTCACCCGCGATCTGAACCGTTCAGTTTACAGTCGCAGGTTCAGGCGGATCGTCCTACTGCTATCCGGAAAGTCAAGGAAGTGGGGCCGGCAGAAGGGACGCCACAACAGTCACACAGAGACCAGCCACCGATTCAAATATATGAGGAATGCTCTCCACGGTGGACGCAGGGTCGACGATGTCAAACACGAGGCACACGTAAGAACATCAGCACAGCCGCGTCATGTGAACCAACTTCAGTCAACAGACTGTGGCTCAGTGAGGGCAGCACGTGTAATGGGACACCGGACAGCCATGATCTGCCTCCCAAGTGGATGGTACCAGATCCCAGATCGGCATGCGTACAGCCTCAGCGACGGATTTAAATGCGACAGCAACTACATGAGTCATCACAGTGGAGTCCAAAGCAGTAGTCGGCTGGACAGCCTTTCAAGGAGGATGTGTTAAGAGGCCAGCCGTCCCTAATAACCGAACAGCACGTCATTTGGACGGATGTGTCATGTGCGGGACACGGGCCAAAAGAAGGCACGAAGAGTGCCAGCTAATCCGAGTCAAGCACCTTGACTCGGCTTCTTGCCCCCTCACGGACATTCTGGCATTGTGGTGTGGAACACTCTCTGACTACCCTGTATACACAGTTGTAATGATTTTCCTTTGTCTCCATAGAGGGCTGTGTAGAGCCACCTTTTGACATATGGATAATTCAGATGGAACAGACTCACTAATAATTATCTTCACAATAGTTCCTCGTTGGCCCAGGTCAGGGAATAAACAATGATCCTAACACAGTTTCTCCAGGGGTCTTCTTCTGAACAGTTATCACATATAATAAATTCCGAGGATAGTCTCAGGTGTTTTGATACCAAACTCAGCACATGAGACTCCCCAATGATCGCTGTGAGCGCGAGCGTGTTCAGGAGTATAGGAGCGGTTGACCACGTTTGTATTGCGCGAAATTGTACAAGTGCGCGTTTTTGTAGTTTTTCCTATTCAAACAGAAAACGATTATGCAACTGACAAAATGCGTAATGTTGTAATGGAAGCAAAGTAAAGGCCAAAACACCACAACAGACAGGATCCGTAAGCCAGTGGGGCCACCTCAAGGGAACCCTCGGCTTCAAAGCTATGTCAACAAACTTCAAGGGGGAGGTGTTGGGTGAAATTTCACACGGATCCTGGTTTACCACACTGTGGTAATTAAGTTTCGTACGTATATCGGTACAACCCGACGAACTAGAAATCCAGAATTCAGCGAAGAGTGGCAACCAGCACGTAT
>NW_008751760.1:1411609-1433610 GCF_000715545.1 Opisthorchis viverrini
TGAACTTAGCTCTTTCGGCTGCTACAAAGTTAATCGGTTTGAAGTGTTGAAGAACTTTGTTTTTCAATGCAGTGTAAGAAATATCAATTGGAGATTCAGGATATACTGAATTCTTGATTAAAGTATACGCCTCCTTGCCAACGAAATGCAGGAAATATGCAGTGAGTTTCTTATCATCTATATCGGATTTTGTGAGGCACCATATGTCGAATCGTTCCAAATAATCCTCTACGTCACGCGCAGTTGAATTAACATCTTTCCATTCCATTTCGGCAGGCATGATGAATTGTTCCAATCGCGACGCCAAAATGTGGTAATTAAGTTTCGTACGTATATCGGTACAACGAACTAGAAAATCCAGAATTCAGCGAAGAGTGGCAACCAGCACGTATATATTCGAATTGGCGAATATGTACAGCATATGGAATATTAAAACAAGAAATGAATGAATGGAGCAATGAATAGAGCATCAGTCATGTTCATCACACACACTCAGGTGCTGCTACGGCCCGGAAGTCCATCCCACGCAAGGCTGGCCAAAAAATGTGACGCTTTCCATTCCGTGAATCAAACCGAGATCTTATTGGTCGAAAATCTGGGCCCAACAGCTAATCAGTACCCGGTATTGGTCGAATGCCGGTTGCCAATGCCGCATCCAGAACGCGTCAGAAATTTCGGAGAGCTATTACCGCTTACGCTGTATGGTTGAAGCTCTGTAGAAGTGGTTGGTATACCTTGTGCAACTTTGGTAGTTGTTTTGATATGAACGTGGGGTGGCCTTCCTCCGACGGTTGTCCGCGCTCCTCCTAGAACCCAGTTCAAAGCACATTTATTTATTGGAATCTTTGCGCTGGCAAGCATACTGCCCCGCGCTGAGAACATAAAGAGCAGCGCTACACCTTTTTTCACTTGTGCCTTTCAGGTGAACGACCGCCACTGACCGACAAGAACAAAAGCGACCCGGGAAACTTGGACAAAAGCCTCGATCCCGTGTATTAGTCCGTGAAAAACGCTAGGTTGGTAGGCTCAGACTGAGAACTAAGTACCATGAGACCGGACTATTTTGGTTATTTTTGAAGTTAGTACAGCATAAGGTCAGTCTATTGTCAGCAAATAGCTGGTGTAAAGGCGATATGGCTCAGTGGCTCTCGAAAAGGTGCCCTGACACTATCCCAGCTCGCGTACAATCATGAACTGCACATATACAAATAAACTCATGCCACATCGGCCGTCGCGTGGTGCCATCAGCCGGGTCGCCTTACTCGATGCATACAGCAGGGCAAGTAAGCGAAAACAAGATACTGCTGGTGCCTCCCTTCTTTCTCACACGCCTTTTCTCCCCCTCTTTCCACCCTATTAGTAACTCTCCTTTTGTAGGCCCAGAACTTGCGATTGATGACTTCGTTCGTGGTGCATCGGTTTTGCGTGCAACACCTGCTCGTCACGTAAGGCCGACATCTTCAGATATCTCAAAATCAATCTTGGAACCTCGACGCCATATCTGTCTAGCCGCCTGCAATATCCGCACTCTGAAACGAGCAGGACAACAAGCTGCTTTTGCTCTCACACTGCATTCGCTTGGTATTGATATGTGTTGTGTCTCAGAAACATGAAGTCAAAATGCAAGCACGTTGGTCGAGCTTACCGCTTCATTAGTCCCCACTCGCTTCCAACTATGCACTTGCGCTGATCCAGAGGTCGCTGCAGCGGGATGTGCAGAGGTTGGTATCGTCCTAAGTCACCGAGCGGAAGTATCCATGCTTAACTGGATACCTGCTGACAGTCCCCTCTGTGCGGTTCGTCTAGCAACCTCTGTGAAGGAGTCTCACAGACGGAAAGTTAATCGACATATGTTTATCTTGTCTGTTTACGCCCTAGCTGACTGTGGCTCCGACGCCGTCGAAGACAGGTTTTGCGACGCCCTGATTGCCCTGTTGCAGCGAGGTAAAAGCTCAGATGTTGTGGAGCTATGAATGCACAAGTGGGCAGGCTCAGGAGGCAGGCTTAATTAGGAGGTCGACGTAGATTGGACTCGGTACGTACGGACAATGGTGAGCAGTCGCTTCAGCTGTGTGCTGATCATATGCTGTTTTTATGCAGTACTAACTTCCGAAATAGCTGGCCACATGGTGTGCTTCAACGGCATACCGGCCAAAAACTCAAATTGACCACATTGCCATCATTACCGATGGTGTGGATCAATAACTGGCTGCCGGTCGTTTTGGAACACATTTGTGGATTCCTACCACGCGTTCGTCCGGAGTCGCTTCTTCCTATGTTTTCCAGGGCCGCGTAGGGTGCGGACAAATCGCTTGGCAACTGAGAGACTGACATCCAGGTGTTAGACGAATCTATCAGGTTCACCTAGAGTCTCTTCCAAATGCTCCATCATCAGGTGTGAACTCATACTGGCACTGGATATCAGACCGAACGATAGCACTGCTTAACTCTCGGAGAAACAACCAAGCCCGAATATAACTTGACCGGACGAATTACCAGACGTCAAGTGAAAGCGAGCGTACGAGCTGACCGTGAAGTGCAGTGGACGCAGAAGTCCGGTAACGCCCGAAGATTACTTCAGTTGGTCCGTGTGGCCGATCCCCGGAAACCACCCGTGGGCGAAACCAACAGGAATCGGAAAGGGGTGATCGTCTTGAGTAAAGATGAGTCCCTCGACCGGTGGGCCGAATACTTCGAACAACAATTTTCGTTTTCGCCAGCTTCCACTTATCTGGAGCCCATAGTTGACCTAGAACCCTGGACGGTGACCGTGGGACCACGTCGGAGGTTTACGACTGCATATGTTCTCTCAAGCAAAACTGAGCCTCTGGTCCGTCTGGGGCGAGACGGCCCAAGTGGTTAGAGCGCGAATTTACTGACCGGAAGGTCCGTGGTTCGAATCCGACATCCGCCACTCGACTTCTGTCTAGGCTTGGGCAACCTGGCAGTATCCCAGCCCTCGTGCTTTCTCCGGGTGGTATGGCAGCTAGGCACCGGAGGGGTGCTACAGCTGAACGCTTTCTTTCTTTTCTTTCCATATGACATCCCACCCCCATTGTTCAAAGATAGGGGTGAAGTCCTCAATTAGGGCTTTTACGATCTGTTTGCTTGCATTTGGGAAAAGGAGTCTGTCGCAGACAGCTAGGGAGAGTCGGTGATAGTGCCTATTTTCAAAAAAGGGGCCGTAGTGAGTATGGTAACCACAAAAGGATCGGCTTGGCCCGGTCGTAACGAGACTAGGCGTCACTGCTGCTTCGTCACCTTACAGTGGCTCGTGAAACACTGACTCGAGAGCAGCAAGCGGGATTATGGTCTGGTAGGGGTTGCGTGTACCACGTCTCCACACTCCGTCAGGTTCTAGAACAACACCACACGTATAAGCTACCCACGGTTCCAGTATTCCTGGATTTTGAACTCGCATTCGACTCAATTGACCAGTCTGTTATTCTTGACACTTGCCCACCAAGGAATGCCCCGAAGGTTTGTGAACATAGCGAATGCGACTCAGGCATTGCAGACTTGTGCATTGACCTCATATAAGACACCTATGGCGTCAGAGTTGTGCACCACTGAGTATCAAGGGACGTGTGTATCAAGCTACAGTGCGGGATGTTTTGTTGTATGGATGTGAGAATCAGCCTGTTCGGGCAGCGAAAGTGAGATGTCTTCAGGTGTTCGACAATCGTTGTCTCATAACCATAGCTCGTGTGGGTTGGTGTCGGCGAATCCGTAACGAGGCAGTTAGAAAGCGTGTTTTCGATTGTGCAACGGATACTTCCATTAAAGAATGTGTCCAGCACCAGAAGCTGCGTTGGTTGGAACACGTGTTGCCTATATCTAGCCGTCGTTTGCCGAAGATAATGCTGTTTTCCATGTCCAACTCAGAGTGGCGGAAGCAGAGAGGTGACCAACCCTTGACCTGACAGGGGTATGAATAACTCGTTCAGCTGTGGCACCCTTTCGGTGCCTAACTGCCATGCCACCAGAATGAAGCATGAGGGCTGGGATACTGCCAGATTGCTCAAGCCTAGACAGAGGAAGTCGAGAGGCATAGGTCGGATTTGAACGACGGACCTTCAGGCCAGTAAACTCGCGCTCCAAACATTGAGCAGAGAGATGTGAAGGAGATTGAGAAACGTCTGGGTGCTTTCGGTGCGACTCGCCTTCTAGGATGGGGGACCGCGTGATCCTCACTGCTCCTGGCTGGAGACGCTGCAGGATATGGCCGCCAACCGATGTCAGTGGCTTTCTTGTCAGTTTTCATCCAGAATGCCTGAATGAGTGTCATGAGGTGTAGGCACCTCGGAATGATTGTAGTGATCCACTATTTCCTTTCCCCCATTCACTTTTGTTCTTTCATTCACAATAAGGCTTTCCAATAAATCATGGTTGTACGGTAGCGAAGCATCGGTGTTGAGCACTGATGTCATGCTGTCGATGATGATGACGATGACAAATTGTTGGACTTTAATTGAAATGGGGTGATGGTAGATGCAAAGGAATTGACATGAGTGTCCGGTGATTAATCCGTACGACCGGTCCTCGTACTCGACCGCCACCCGTACTGTTCAGGGACGAGGGTGAAGCTTCAGACAGCGTTTGTCTGGTTTATTTACCTTTATTTGGGAAAAGTAGATCATCTTAGGCAACTGGATAGTAGCTTCAATAGTACCCTTCATTTAAAAAATGGGCGCTACAAGTAAATGCGGTAATCACGGAGGAATCAGTTTGACTCCATTTATAACGGACTCGATGTCACCTGTCACTCGTCGCCCAACCATGTCCCTTGGATCACTGCTGCGAGAGCAGCAAGCAGGATTTAGGGCTGGTTAGGGACTGCGTTGTTAGATGCTTGAATAACGCCGTATCCATACCCTACCCAAAATTGTGTTATTCCAAGGTAGATTTGGTTCCTTTAAACGATCAGTTCTTCGGAATACAATTGTTCAGCAAGGAATACCTCGGGAAGGTAATGAATAATTCATTCGTGCCTAATGCGAAGGCTTGTGTACGAGAAGTTGTATTCGGTCAGTCATCATCAACATTACCGTTGGTCGCAACACCAGATGAGAATACTTGTGCTTCACTGCGGTACGGCCTTGTCTATTTATTTCAACAAATCCTTGTGATGGAAAGAGGAAGGAAATAGGGCGGGGAGGGGGACCTAGGGATAGCCTACAGAGAGGACCATTCTTTCCAATCCTGCCGAATTTCTTAGTCGTTGAGATAACGAGACAAACTCCATGTCTCCATTGGTGTCCAAATAGCTGCGGGTGCAAACCTTGTCGATCTGGAATATGCAAACTGCATCGTTCTCGTGTTTCAAAAAGAGAAGGCACAGGTTTCGCGGCCGATTGTGGTAGGCTAGCACTAGGTCCCTTTCCCATCCATTTCTTCACAATTGAACATACGGTTGTACGGCAGCGAAACGTAAATATCGCACACTGATTTACTGTCGGTGTTAATAAATTATCTGGTTTGATCAATTCCTTGATGTTTTCATTTATGATGCTGATTTACTTTCGGCGATCATCTTACCAAACTGCTGTTTCTGTTATACAGGTAAACGCACTGTAATGGTGACTGCTATTCTCCTAGCGATTTCGTTTAGCGTTACCCTCACTGATGCTTACGTAATTGAAGGATCCCTTACACCACCTGTTGACGCACCTATGGACTGGCACGCGCATACGCGTATTCATGTTGATGGCTCTCAATATGTGGGCTTTGTCCGATCTGATGGAACTTTCCAGGTTTCTGGTGTTCCTTCGGGTTCCTATCTGATTGAGCCTATTCACCCGAGCTTCATTTTCCAGGTACGTTTTGCACTTTTGCTTTGTGTCACGGCTGCCTTACGGCATCCAGTGATGTTTTTCGTAAAACCAGGACAAACACATGAACCGGTGTTTTTGCGAGAAGTTCTTGGTTATCAGACGAATTTCCGAAACATATACCGCCGGACAGCGGTACGGGTGACTGTAGAACGTTTCAAAACATGCTTAAGGAACGCCTATTTTGCTTGTCACTGCAACCAGATATACCACTCACAGGGCACAGCATGCAGGCTACAGAGGAGCTGCACCACACAAACTCTAAGGCTATTCGTGATGCACGTTAACTTGGCCTTTCTGTTGGTTAAGATGGTGTGAATTGGAAAGACGGATTAAAAAACAGAGTCAAACTTGTAATCTTATTGAAAAAGTAGAGATTTCAGCTCTTCACTATGATACGTTTTTGATAGCAGCGGAGGTCAGCTTCCCAACTTGAGCATACAAGAACCCAAGATACGGACTAAGCAAGCTTGCACACATCTTTCACAGCAATAGCTACTAAATAAGGCTAGACATCAACTCTGATAAAGTGCCTGCGGTCATAATCGTCACAGTTCTCCTGTAACACCCTTTCGGCGCTTAGCTGCCATGCCATTCGGGGGAAACACACGGGTTGGGATACTGCCAGGTTGCCCAAGCCCATATAAGACAAGTCGCGTTACAGAGGTTGGATTCGAATTTCGAACCTTCTGATAAGTAAGTTCGCGCTTTAACCACCGAGCCATCTTGTCCCTGTCTGCAGTCGGTACATTTCGCATCGAATGGTGTCAAAGCGAACAAGTTAGGTCGGACCCATCTCAAACGCGGCGTCACTGATGTCCAGTAGGACGGATTTTGGACTCACGCAACAGAAGTGTCTGGGTTTGGAGTGAAATGCTTGCATGTCCGAAATAGATAACTAACATTCCTAGATGTTCACAGCTCAAAAACTGGCGTGCAAGTGCCGGCACTTGTCAGATTTTGGCGAAGGGTAGTGTGGAATGGAAACAAAGTTCAATAATTGAAACAATCCTTGTTTGGTTTAAGTAAATATTCATCACGGTTGTTAGGGGGAGACGCTTCTAAACGCAGGACTTTCTCTTCAGTGGTTTACGACCGCATTTCTACAGCCGTGATTTCGGTTGTACAGTAGGCTGAGAAATGCGCTACCCCGGTGTGGCACAAGAAGTTTGATGATTTGGAGGTCACAGCTTTTGTTTTAGGGTTTCCTCCTTCTGAAACCCTGCTGAGCAGTTCACTCTGGATCATCCTCACAAAATCTTGGCTGTTAGTTCAACCTATGAACTTGGCTGTAATCCAGTGAAGAATGCTTGGGGCATAATAAAAGCGGATCGCAATTCCTGCTATTGATCAACCTAAAGTTCATATTGTAGACAAATTTATCGAAATTTTACCCAAGCGAGGTCTGTCTGCTCCGAACAAAATGGGACACTACATTTCGTAACTCGAAGTATCTCCTCACCACTAACCTTCGCGTAGCGTTACTAATATTTCATGCCTCCCTGGGTGCGTGTCTAGCTAATGTCTGTTATCCACTATTAGAGAACGCAAACTCAAACGGGAGCTCATGGACTGGATACCCTTTATTTCAGTATAACGGGTATATCCATCCAGTGGTCAGAAAATGCTAAGTTTATCAGATTAAACGATGTCGGATTATATAAAGAGCCCAATAATGATAGGTTTTGAACTCTTATGACTGGCCATTTGTCTTGATCATTAGCTGATAGCTAATTAAGAAGGATATTTAAAGCCTGAATACTCAGCTAATGTGGAAGAAAGCAATCCCCCTCTTGAGTGGAAATTGGTAACTGGCTACCTTGGCTAGTTGCACTTTTCTGTCACAACTGGCACCTACTTCGTGAACCACTGGCTTGGTAGTACTCTCAACCTGCATATCAAATATTGTGTTGCGGCGAGGCTAGAGTGATGCAGTTTCACGTTAGACGACTACTCCCAGCCAACAGTGCACGGCGCATAAAGCCAGGTTCACATAGTGGGTGCTAACGGCTAAATTTCCTCATTAAGTAGCCCGATGGCAATAAGAACCAAGTGATTAACTGATAACCGAGATATGTTTGGCGCTCAAGGAAGGCGGGTCATAGGTTATTGGTTATCTTCTGGATAACCTCTGTCCTACAAACGATTCAGTAATCACCTTTTCTCCCTACTCATTTGTGCTTTCTGATCACACCTGGATTTGGTTCTTTCATTTATCGGATTGCTTTGGCGACTTTATAAAGCCTCTTTACAGTGACCTCCAGCAGCTCCTCCGAAAGCGTGGAATCTGGACATGGTATGAATTCTAGATGTTTATAAATATGGCAGAAATGCATACTTGCTGTGGTGGGATCAGTTTGCGCCAGAAGTCCTCACCAAAAATTCGGAAACATTTTACAAGGATCATAAGGGATTTCTGGTAGACAGACCGAAAGCGTTCACTGTCAAGAGATAATCGTTGAGGGCTTTGCTCTACGTTAGGGTGGAATCTGAACAACAGATAAGCTTTAAAGGTAATTTCTGTGTACGGTTGTTCGAGGGACTCTTGAGACTGTTGGACTTTTTTCGCTAGTTTTCTTTGTGTAAGTGAAATATATAATCGAACTAGGGTCATGTATGTGTTTTGGAGACAACATATATTGATCGGAAGAAAAGACAAGGTCTGAGCAAGAGCTGTTCCCGAATTCTACACAGGGTACGCATGTTGAAAGCAACAATGTGGGACAGATCCCTTGAATTTGCTCAGGCCAGAAGCTTAGGAACGGAACAACAGTTAGGTGATTGGCAGCTAAAAAAAGGAGGACTTGGGTGAGGGACGTGGGGGGAGGAGTCTGAACGAAGGGCGGATGGTAATTCCCCGTTGTTCAGGCCGAATAAGCGGGTTTGGTTAAGCTATCTCATCTGGAGGTTTTGACTTGAAAGTTTGTCTCACGAAGCAGTGGAAAGATGCATGGCTTTTATTCGGCACCGTTTCACTGGCCTTTGACTCAAAAGTCTGAATCGTAAGACAGCGGTTGTTGGGGTTTTCTTGAGGGACCGTTCCCGGAGCTGTTGACTCGATGGTCTGACGCACTCGGCTGTAGATGGATGGCGCAGAGCGTAAGGCATAATTGTCTGAATCCTAAAGCGGCTTTGCATTTCAGGTGGCTTTTAAATAGCGCTAGAGTCCTTGGTTTTCAAAGTACTTGGACGGTACTAAATAATACGTTGGCGGTCACGGTCAACCATTGGCGATCGGACTAGAGTCCTTGGTTTTCAAAGTACTTGGACGGTACTAAATAATACGTTGGCGGTCACGGTCAACCATTGGGCGATCGGAATGTGCCGACCTTTTCTGACCCGTCCTTCTTGAGAGGAAGACAGCATCGCTGATTCGATAAATTTAAACATGCTGGTCGCCTGAAGAGAACGCCTTGCTGCCATCGCAGAGACGGCATGTATTTACATCCAGATTACCTAGTAGTACGGTTTCCTGCAGTCGGGATGCTTCCCGTTACCCTTCTGGCATGGTTGAACCTTTAGGCACTGAGTTTCACTCAGTGTACTCCGCAGGATCGTTGTAGGACAGAAGTCCGACCACTACGACAGGGTGACGGCTTTAGGTTGATAGTGCACATCTGTTATCTCATTCTAACTGCATGAAACCTAAGGTCCAAAGTTGCAAGTTTGATATGTCTGATAGTGGTGCGTCTGATGCTGCGTCTTACAGGTTGACTGCTAATAAACTGATCGTGCCTGGACGCAACTGGTTTCTACACTTCCCGGTAGAGGTTTCATTCCGCAGGTGAAATAAATCTACCCTGGAAAGTGAAGAAGCATCCTACAGTCGTTTCATCTTTGTAAGCAGTCACCATCAACGCGCATTTAACGAATCTTCTGGGAGGTTCAAACTCGCATCATCCCGGCTAGCACTTTAATACTAAACCTTCCGGCCACAGGCAGTTGATCAACTATGAGATTAGCTCGCACTTAGCCAATATAGCTACACTCGTTCTTTAGTCTCGGAATTCCTATCACACGGTTACGTGTGTAATGGCTCCTCGGGTGATTTCTCAACTGGAAGGCCCACGCGCCGGGTCATTTATGGTTCCTTAGAGGTAGGAGGATTTTATTTTCACGTTTTATATCGTGCCCAAATGAGGAGGACCGATTATTCAACGCACAGCCTCTCTTTCAAAGATGGTTCATCATCATCATCGACAGCATGACATCAGTGTTCAACACCGATGCTTCGCTGCCTTACAGACGTAGATATCATGGTTGTACGTGTGCTCGGATACTGTCGGGGCACCCACACCTAGACAGGAGGACGAATAGGGGCTAAAACCAAAGCCTTTGGCTCAAAAGCCTAACCGCAAGTCAGCGGTGTTTGGCAGGAAACGCAAATGCATTACCATTTCTACGGAACAAGTAGCCACATGTTCTAACCCCCAACCTCGAGGACCAGGAGACTGTGTTCGTCACACCTCTAACCATTGACCAACCTGGTATGAAAGACTGTGAGTGTCGCGGGGACAACCCCAATATAGCTTAATTGGTCGCTGAGGTGCGCAAACCATCACACCACGATAAGGTCCAGTCTCTTCGTGACGGTCAGGGACGGTTAGGTCGCTCTATACCAATAAAGAGAGTAACAAGTGTTGATAGCTGGTGTTAACGCGATGTTAAGGTGGATACATATGGGATGTTCTTCGTGACAGAAGCAGCCTGACCATTTCTTAGGCATTTCATTTCATAGGAGCTCCTGGTGTTGTGACATCACAGCAATTCGTCAGTCCTTTTTCCTAGTGGATGTAATAATTCTGCTCTCTACATCTGACTTATCTGATCACTACTCTTCTTGTTACAGACCGCTCGTGTCGATATTAATTCCAAAGGTCGAATTCGAGCTCGTCGCGTAAATGCTCCTCAGCCAAACGCAGTGGATGAACTACCCTACCCACTGAAACTGTCAACTCACGGAAAGGCAGTGTATTTCAAGGTGTGTTTCTTGTTTGAACATAATTTCTTATCTTTGGGTAAAGTGAGCCTTAATTGGGTCAGGTCAAATACACACCCAAAGAACTCGGTGGGAAGAGAGAATAGAGCTCTGCAGTATTCGCTGAAGCACGTTGTTCACTTCATTTGCATTCATTAGGTAGCCTCAATAGTGTGCTACAGATAATTTGCCTTCACCTTTCCAGAGGTCACCAGGTTAACCCATTCGCAAGGTGGACCATAGTACTTTTTGGCACCAACTGTGAGATTAGTGCTCAGTGGTGCTCTCGATTTTGTTACACCTTGGGACTGGTAAAAAACAAATTAAAAGCGGCGTTGTTGATGCTGGATTCGAACTGATAGTCCTCTTCCCCGGGCTCGAACGGTACCATGACAAGATCGTGAGTTATTCGTTACGGGATATGAGGTGTTCCGACCCTATGTTGTTCAAGGCTACTACCGAGCAGTTCGGAGTCTCCTACATACGATCGCTGCTGACTCATTGCGCCATCGTTACCAAGCAGCATTTCGTGAGTCCATACCATGTCGCTGGTCCCGGCAGTGTTAGCAAAAGGTCGAACGATCACTGTTATTTTTTCAGTTACCACGACAAATTTGGGGATTGGCTAACGTATTCAGTCCGCCAATTGTGGTGGCCCCTTGGACTGATGCTGGTGTTTTCATATCCCTGTGTTCATCTGATGTGACATCTTGCCCATCTTAGGCCATACCTGTTGTAGCTGGATGCGTCAGCTTCCCAGCCGTTATTTTTCTCCCCGAACCAGTCAGACAACGCAGTCGTCCATTAGCAGTTACAGCACTGGTGGTGGTCACACGAGGTGGGAAGGTCATCATTCGGGTAAAATAACACTTGTTGTTAGGCCACCGAACAATCACTTCTCGGTGAAACTTTTTCTCTGGAGGATTAACTGGCGGTGTTCGAACTAAACCACAGGGGAAAATAACATCCCAGTTTGGTATTTGAATGACTCAAATTCAGATCATAATCAGTTAAGGGATTCTCGCCGAACGTATCTGGAAGGAAGAAACTGTCAGTAAAATTCTTGAGTTCTCGTTTAGGCGCATTTGACACAATCAATCAGGCTACATACATCGTTTTTGTCTGCACAGTGGAAGAAATGCTAAAAACGGTCGGCCTCCTGAAACAAAAGCTAAATAACTCGCTGAAGCTGGCGAACATCCACCTCTACAGCTCAGTAACGTCAAGCTGGCGTTCCTACCCCGATATCCATTTTCCTGCTTGCAGACATCACATGTAGGAAAAATTCATTTCGCAAAACAGGTCACCCGTCTCACGTTCCTTGTTGAGTGGGAAGCGGCTCCAACTCGAAGTCCAATCTTCAAGCAGGCAACTGAATTTTCTGACATTTTCTTCCCTAGGATCAGTTACTAGACGCCGCTGCGGAACAATGTCTAGTGCGATAATCTACGGATGCTTCCTTAAGTATGGCTTCTGTAAGCCGACCAGACTGCTTTTGAGACTAGTCGCACGCACAGTCGTCTCATCTCGGATGACACCTAAATCAGGCACATTTTAATGGCAAAGAACATCAAACGTAGCCTTCAAAACTACTTTACACGGATTTTGCCTCCTGTCTTTGGTTGCCCTATCATGAACTCCTGTCGCCAGGGGGCTGGTCCGTAGTAGCTACGAGCATTATCCGAGTTACCTTGTCGGTGAGACTTGGCATCATTGTAAGCGCGTCGGGCAGGATGATGTTGGTAATGACTAGACGGTTCAACCAACCGAGCGCCTGGAACGTAATGGTGAGCCATTTATCACTGACTAACCTTCGGATCCCACCAAAAGCTGTCTTACAGCGGATTTTCCGTTTAATTGATTCGCTTTCAGTTTAGCGCTATTTCCTTGATTGCCTCACGAAACTTCCCATCCACCTTCCCTGTCATCGCCCCACTGACACAATAACAGCCAAGGGAACAGTTACGCACGATCGACCTTCTCTTCAACCCAAATGTTCTGTACGTCCTTGTTCCATTCTTGCTGGTAATGGTCCTGACAAAAATGGTGAACACAAACGACCCGGAGTTGCAGAAGGAGCTTCAGCAAATGAATTTACAACAACAACTGCCCGACATGAGCGAGGTAAGTCCTGTATTGTATAGGATCGATCGAAATAACGGTAAACGTATGCAAGTCCGGAAGTTGTTAGACAGGAATCATGGTCGGCACCTTTGCTTGATTTTTTGCTGCTCCCATTCTCCGTTTGATTTCTGCTCCTACAAATACAACGCATCTCCCTATATTCCTTTGTGCAAGGCGTATGTGGCTATTGACCTGGACACGAGCGCGTCATAGGACTCTATGGACTCTGAATTAATCACTGTAGCGTCTTCTTTACGATATAATACCCATCAAGAGGATTGCGCAGCGACTTAGTCAGCTATGATCGAAGTCCCCGCCCGTGAAAAACACACCTCTCGCAGCAGCCGTTGGCCAGTCTGGTCACAGTGTTTGATATTGATCTTGATAATGGTGATCTGGAATGCTCTCTCCGTCCTGTCAGGGAGGTGGCCGCAATGGAGAGGGGAGAATACTTTTAGAATGGACCATCCATGACACGTGCCAGCTGTTTTACAGCCTAACATTATTCCTTTGTTTTGTACAGTAGGGCGACATGCGGTCTGGCGCCAAGAGTTCTCACGCCTCCGATCGTCTCCCCTCAGTTTTGGATATCCCGTGCGATCGAGGAAAATGTTAGTAACTCAGGTCGTACTGGTGGCCGTTAATTTGGTCTCAAAGATTTCTTCACCAGTCAAGGTGATATCGTCGGTTGAAGTGCTGCTTCTTGCAAACAACCGCTTTTCTTTCTCCACGGGTTTATTATTCAATGTTGAAACTCTTCACCATATCCAAAATGGTAGTGGACATGATCCAGAGACTGAAATTTCAAGCACAGTTGTATTCATCCATCAGCAACACTCCGGTCTCCCTATCTCTTTCTGTCGACTCCCCTTCCGAGAAAACGCATGGTGAAGTAATTTGGTCTATTGTCCACACTACTCATAAGGATGTTGGAAACTCTTCGACAACAATTCTTGGGGCTCATCAGTTAAACCCAATCCTTGAGTTCCCATCAACCTTGTTCTAATTGAACCCCACTTTTGACATATACTCTCAACTGCACACTAATTTGGTCTTGACAAGAGATTTAAATGTCATTTAAATGTCATCTAATGTCATCATAAGGTTGCTGAAAACCCTTCGGCAACCCATGATCTTGTCACCGTTCTTGAGTCTCACCCATCAACCTTGTTCTAATTGAACCCCACTTTTGACATATACTCTCAACTGCACACTAATTTGGTCTTGACAAGAGATTTAAATGTCATTTAAATGTCATCTAATGTCATCATAAGGTTGCTGAAAACCCTTCGGCAACCCATGATCTTGTCACCGCTCTTGAGTCTCATCAGCTGAGTCTCCTGTTGAAACCAAATTCGTGTGCAAATAAGGCATCCGTCAAAGTCTGTCCAACTTGGGTTCCATTAGAATATAAGGCTGACGGGAACTCGGCGAGTGCGCCTACCTGATGAGCCCCATTAAAGGTGAAAGCGATCATGGGCTGTCGAAGAGTTCAGCAAGCGTACGAGTATTGTGTTATGTCCATACAGTATACTGCAATATATCGAATATCGTACCAACTGAAACATGAGCCGACAGCACATTCAGTTTAAGTAGACTATCATAAACGAGAGATCCAGCTGGATTTAGTTGAGTCTGCTGTCAGAACAAAATTAGTTTACAAATGAGAATATTTGTCTAACACCAATCTATTGCTTTCTTAACGGAGCATACTAAGCATGCTGAAAACCCTTCGACAACCCACGGCCGGTCTAGTCCTGACCGATGGTCATCAGGTTTCTTTGCTCTAACACTGGGCATCTGTGGATTAGTTGGTTTCACTCAATTTAGCCTAGTCTGTAGGAATCTGTCTGATCGTTAACAGCCAGATAATTTTCCCGTTTCTCTAGGTCCCCATGAAGGAGGCGTGGGGTTTGAGATTTTTCGTAGGTGGTTCATGTGCGACATGTGTATAAGTGGGTTATCGGACGCGTGGTGTTCAGGTCGAGTGTAAACTACGGAACTGAATATTTGGCCACATAGACGACATAAGTCCCATTTAGTGGGTACGGTCACTCCTACCTTATTTACTGTAGCTTATTACTTATTACTTACTTATTATTGTTTTCGAGAGTAGAATAATCTACCCAGACGTAAACGCTTGTTACTAATTCGGTAATATAGCTTGGTGGCGAAATTCGTATCGGAAAAAACATCGCATAATAGAAGGTAGGAGGGCGCGTACCCGATATTCACCGCAAGCTACTTGACCCTAGGTAGTTCTCAGTAGCCAGGGTCAATCTCTCATAAATAGCTCATTTTTGAGTCCTGATCAGGTTCTATTATCTCTCCATTCTTTGCACAACGAAAATGTCTAAAAAAAAGGAAGGAATTTCGGGGTTCCCTTTATCTAATCGTTTGTAAGCCTAGTTTCGCTTGGATGTTTGTTACGCGCTGCATTCCGTCATTTTAAGTCAAGCTCACGCATGTGAACGTCTTTGGCACCTTTGCCTTGCTTGTTTGGCTGCCAGTGTGAAAGTCCGGAAGCTGCCCTCGGCTATACAAGTGAGGCTCCCCAAGAAACATAGAGGAGGAACAACTCGCCAGCGCTGTTCTTAAAGTCTGCAACAAGAAAACCTTTGTGCGCCTGTCCGCAACTCACACATACAAGATCCCGTGTACGACCGAACTTGAAATATTCCATAGACAAGTGTACGGACTGCTAGTCAAACTGTCTATATTTGGAATCCACTCACAACCATGGGATTAAATTTATATAGACTCGAACAATCGAGCACCTCATTACCGTTGTGTCTTTAAAATTGCAGCTCACTTATGAACAAAATAAGTGTGACCGTTGATACTACAAATCAAATGTTCGTAAAATTAATGTCGATTGTCTCTCTCCATTTGTCAGTTGTTGTCATCCGTATCGTTGTTCGGTGATCGAAAGAAACCGTCGGGTTCGGGTAAGCGCAGAGTCACGGATGATGGGAACAGAGCCACTGGCACAAGCAACGAGGCTGGATTTGGTTCAGCTACACATCATGGATCTTCAGGCCGCAAAGAGAAAAAACGCAGGGCACAGTGAAGAAAACGTAATAGATCCGTCCAATCGCTCATGTGATGTCTAAAAACCCTTTCAAGTCAATTTATACGCAAAGTGTATTTTGTCAGAAAAGATACTACCAAAGCTTGTACCACAGGAAATCACTAGTTTCCTCGATTGTTTTTCTTGAGCACATTGAATCAATTTCCATTTAATGATGGGTTTTGTTTCCGGAAAGCTGATAGTTCATTCAGTGGACCGTGATATTGTTCACCTGTAAAAAAGTGAATTACAGCCGTGAGAGTGCTCGAACAGCAGTTGTAACAGTCCGTCGGACGAGATGATACTACTGGGAAAGGGTACTTTTGGCGTCTTATGGGGGATTCCCATTAATAAGAGATGTATTTCTGATACCGAGTTACATAATCACAGGTACGATTAGCATTCATGACGTGTGTGTGTGTCGAAAATAGGCCACAGTCAACAGATAGTAACGTTCTTGGACTGAAAACCAAGGGATTCATTTATGCTGTGCACAGCGAACAGAGAAATGCTGCTATCGCCTTTCAGAGGTTTTACTTCGAGAGTTACGATAACCACTGAATATGGCCGACATAAATTCCACTCAGCAAAACTAGTCACGCAAATGTTCGGGGTCTTTTGAGGTGTCAGTTCATAGGTCATACTCCGGACGCGCCACATATGGCAATCATTTGCAGTATCTCCTCAAGAGTGGCCACCACAATGACAAATGGGAGATTAAGCCCTTAAAGAGGAGCGGTTGTCATGTTCACACTGAATAAAGAGACTAATGGGGACTTCCCAGTACGACGGTACATATTGAGGGTTAGTCTACTTCAAGCCAACCGTTACGTCTTTGTTTCAGGAGAGTAGTGTCGACTAAGAAGCCCAGTGCACTCACGCAACACCTCTTCGATGGCGAACACATTCGGTTGAATGTTGGTTTGAGTCAAGGGAGAGTAGTATTTCGTTCAGGTGGGTATTCGTTACGCTCGTTAAAATGGCAACCAGAATTAGCACGATTGTACAAAAGTCACTTGGAATTGCGCTCATTAGGGTCTATTTCACTGCAAACGTCCTGTCTACTGAGAGACAACCACAGTATCGAGGCTGTCTAGACGTGTTTCAAGTAACACACAACCGTACTGGATTTTCAACACAATATTGACGAACTATGGGCGTCATGCGGCACGTGCGATCCCCACCCGCGTCGGGGGAACACTGCTGTCGGTGTGCCATTGTTCAGCCACCCAGTTGAAGCAGAAATGAATAAAAACTAATCACATCCTGTCCTTCGTTGGGATAACATTACGCGTCATGGGGACATTTGGCGGTCTTTGTGGGGATGTAGATGCCCCACAGAAGATAGCTATTTCCAGACCAAGTGAAGGGTCTTGATGAGGAGGAGGGCTACTGTGTGCTTTTTATCGTGGATATCTGCAACCAATTGTTGGTGAGCTTCGTTTATCAGACTTGTCTTTCATGTCCACAAATTCAAGATAAGTTTTATTCTATTACCACCCAGGGCGCTGTTGACGCGTTTCTCCGCTGAGTGCGCAAAGTATGCGCAAACGAACTTTAATTGTTAACGGAATTCCCAACAGAACACTAGTTTGTCAACCGGCGTTTTAGCGTACTCAGCCATGCTCCTTATTATCAGTGAAGGTTTGACTGTAACTGCAAAGTTCCCTACTATGGTGAAAGCTAGCGAACGATGAGCGATGAGTCGAAAAACAGTCTGGAAAATAACGCTCGCATGACTCTGGAATTATCGCATCCGCTGATTTACGGTCAGGTCCTCACTTGACGGGTCGCAGCGTCTTCGTAAAAAAAACCCCATGTGTATTTCACACTGCTAGGATCAGTGAGCCGTTAGTCTGTCTTGCTGCACTCTGAAGGTTCTCTGACGTTTTTCCTGGCATTCGATGTATAAAATGTCAAATTCCTACCGCATACTCATTGAACTGGATGCTGGCCTTACTGCAAAGAAGCAAGTCAGCGACTAGCAGTATTTGGAATATTCGAAATATGAATTTATGTCCTTTCTAGATAGCCAATCTCAGCCGATGCATGTCACACGCTTAGAATAATAAGTAATCAAAATGCTCTGAACCATGATCACCTGAAGTGTGAAGCAGTTAACCGTTACTTCACCAACAAATGACGAAATATCTGTAATTAGCTCGTCGGTCAGAGAAAATGGCTACGTTTAAATGCGTGTGTGCCACCGCCTCAGTACCTGTCGCGTATAAATTCCCGGGACGTCTGTCAATTCCGAGATTACGATCCACTGAGGTAGTGGAATGGAATATAAACACACTATGCGAGATAATTATGTAAATGTTCGAATTTGTGCGAATACTTGGAGGACTTCGCACGTAGTTAGTTGGTTCTCGTCAAAGTGAAAATAACAGACCTCAAAAGCGAGCTTACCGACTAAATCAGCAATGATGTGGAATCGGTCGGATCCAAAGACCATATGACTTTCGCCTTCAACTTGGACATCAAAAGTGGGCAGTCCGAATGCCTTTTAAACAAATAAAACGGAAAACATGAGCGTCACTGGTTATCGAGCTTTCGTGGTACAGAAAAAATATGTTGCGCTGTTCATCTGTTAGGACTCGGTGATCCACATACATCTGTCTGATGGAGTGCATAGGGACTTGAATTAAGGCTGCAACTCATCTCAGTCATCAGACGGTTATTAGTTCCCAGTGTGGACAGTGGGAACTTCTGCACAAGCGTCTATGGTTACTTTAGTCTCCAGAGTTCGAATGGACGGCATACACGTAAAAAGCAAGCGAGTCACGCGTTTCGAAAAGTGAGAAAAATTCCACCTCAGTCACATAATCCACATACGACCAACAGCTGTTTACGACAGAACCCATGTGTTATATGCCATCTGGATTGGGAACTAACACAATTTGTTAAATGGTACCACTTTGGATCGGTAAAATTTGGATATTTCTTCCATAGAACGTCTTCAAGCCGTTCTGAAATTATGCGCTCAACAAAGGTACCGACAGCCTTGTCAGGAACTGACGGTCGGGGCTGACGGACGCATTCGTTCGCTTAGTTGATCACAGGGGAAAAATAATGCATGTGAACGAGCTTAAAACGCCAGGGGATTGAGGAACGTCCGGAGTTTAACCGGAGTAAAGAGCAGAATAAACGTTTCACAATAGTGAGTGATCTGAATACAACAGCCTATCATCAAAATTCGAAGTTGAGTGTTACTTCATAATTAATCTACACCCGCTTGACAGCATTCCATTAAGATCCGAGAATCTCTTGCTGATCATACTCACAAAGAAATATCTGTGACCTGTGTTCGGAGGGCCTCGTTTGGTCCATCATTGTACGGCGTCACTTCACTTAACAACGCGCATCCACCGACTTGAGAAAATACATTGGTCACTCGTGGTGTGCAAGAAACAACAGTTATGCCTCCACTCAACTACCGAATGACCACTCCTCAGGTTAGCTACGCAACAAAGGGATCAACTTTAGGTGATAAGTATACTGAACATCAAAAACCATAGACACTCGTATCATATCTAAAGGGTGGATGATGTTTGACATCCGAAACCTAACTATGACTGGTTGTTTCCTGGCCCAAATGTGAAGAAATTTCGTCTTTTCAAACAAGGCCTGAAACGAAATGGTCCCATTTCCACACCTAAGCATGTTCTTTCACGTATCTTCGCAGTTGTGTCCGCGTGCAATCAGTGAAATGTTTCGTACCGATGAGGTCTTCTAGGTAAACTGCGAATGCCGTCATACATACTGTACCTCCTTGCGCAAACGTTGTTGGTTACCTTATCAACCCTGGAATCGTCAAGACCCAATTTCAGACATCCTCTTTTGTTTATTTGATTTCTGTGTGTTCTGGCTTGTAATTATGAGTCGTCACATTTGCTGTGGCAATACAATGATATTCCGCCACGTAGACGGGCGTCTAAGCCTTTTAGGGCTGGTGCTGGGTAGATCACTAATCCTGGGGTGGTGTTAGCTGTTGGCTAAGCGTGATCATCTAGACTTACTGCGATATCAACGGTAGTAGAATGCCGTTCTGGAGAGTGCATAGTGCGCCAGCAACAGTATACGAGCACTGTGCGAGCACAATACGAGAAGCACTGTGCTTCTCGGCTTTCAACATAGATTGGCTTCACTTACAGGACGAAATCCCCACAAAAATCCCAAATCTCCTCACACTACCAACAAGATAAAAGGATGTGCAAACGAAAGCACGAGTTATCAGTAAACGGCTGCTAACTTGTTTGTTTCTATTGCACCGAGTGCACTAAAATGTGGTGTATCTACGCATCATTCTCATGGATTAGATGATACTCCTTGAATTTCCCATTTCTTTGGATTACAATGACCAGTCGAGCTGCACTATGACTAACCGTACACAGGTACCATGCCACCACATCCGTCAATTAAATCCGTCCTTTTAACGACCGGGACGGAATAACCGTCTCCCAAATTTCCAACGAAATGGCCGCTGATACCATCTCCTTATTTCAGACTACTTAAACGCCCGAGTCTACTGCAGTTTGCGAACAAGTCATCATCGGGTCAGCTGTAGGGAAGAGCACTCACCACTGATTTTTTATGTAAGTCTCTCAGTCCCAAATGGCCATTGCATTTCACGGATGACACACCACTACCTGATACAGGGTGTTTCTATTACATGACACCGCAAACCGTTCTTATAGTTACTTGACTGCCGTAGTTAATGACCGTTCATTTGAGATCACCAACCGGCAAAAAAGACTTCGAACAGCCAGAAGCATGGATAACAACAGTGAAGTGACGTTCAATCTATCGTGCGCCGTTCGCTCGCTACAGTGGCACTCGCCTGAATTGCACGCCACAACAGGTCTATGCAAGTCTACTAATCCAACGTAAACACAACCACAGATTATATGATTTGCTTGCCGGTACTGGAGGACCTCCGTACCCATTCACCGGTGTGAGTGACGGGCTGGAACCGCGTGTTTTTGAAGTCAACAGGCTGAAAGTGTTGACCAAGAGATCATGTGGTAGACCTCCCTACGCCCGTGCAACGAAAGTAGTCAAGTGGGTACCCGTTTCAAAACCCCGCTGATGACTTCAGATAGATATGTACAATTTTCAAGGTGGACACACCTAACCCAGATACATGAAAAAATATAGAGTAATGAGCCCATTTTTATTAGTGATGTCGCTCAGAAGTGCTTTGGCTAAAACGACCCAGGACGAGTATCTCACTGTTGCTCCGTCACTGCCACTGGGGAAGCCAATCCACTCAGTTATTGAAAAGGGGTAAAATACATCACCTGCCATGAGGAGTATACACATCGAGTTAGGTCTTATTCGTGTCTAAGAATGAGCATGGATCACAGAGTCAATGTTGGACACATGACTCAGGATTGTAAGAAACAGAAATGTTGCGGAAGAAAAGAACCGATTGTTTTTCGGACCAGTCTGACCTCTCCATTGAACTAAGACAGATGGTGCGTTCAAAATTACGCGTTTGTTGTTCAAAAGAGAGATTACGAGAGGGCAGAGTGTAAATCATGGTACTACAAGCATGTATCTAAGATAAAACCTGCTGGTTCGCCTGAAAATTTTTCGGACGCCGGTTTAATAAACTGCAACGGGAGCTAAGCGACAAAGTGTTGCCAGTGGAATTAACAGTGAAATAGGCAATACACTAATGAACAACTTTCGGAAGTAGCTAGAGCGCTGGGCTGAAGACAATCTGTCAAAACTGAAGTGACATCGTTACCCCTGTGCTATAGAGCACATGCTTTACCTTAACAAGTTTCACTAGAGACCCTAATGAAAAAAAGCAATTAGCTGACAACTCGCTGCACTAATACAGACCTCTGCCTCTCGACTTCCCCTGTCTAGGCTTGGGCGACCTGGTAGTATCCCAGCCCTCGCGCCTCCTTTGTGCGACATGGCAGCTAGGCACCGAAACGGTACCGCAGCTGAACGACTTAATTTTTTTTGCAGCATGGGGTCATGA
>NW_008751760.1:1433803-1445131 GCF_000715545.1 Opisthorchis viverrini
GAAATATCTGTGACCTGTGTTCGGAGGGCCTCGTTTGGTCCATCATTGTACGGCGTCACTTCACTTAACAACGCGCATCCACCGACTTGAGAAAATACATTGGTCACTCGTGGTGTGCAAGAAACAACAGTTATGCCTCCACTCAACTACCGAATGACCACTCCTCAGGTTAGCTACGCAACAAAGGGATCAACTTTAGGTGATAAGTATACTGAACATCAAAAACCATAGACACTCGTATCATATCTAAAGGGTGGATGATGTTTGACATCCGAAACCTAACTATGACTGGTTGTTTCCTGGCCCAAATGTGAAGAAATTTCGTCTTTTCAAACAAGGCCTGAAACGAAATGGTCCCATTTCCACACCTAAGCATGTTCTTTCACGTATCTTCGCAGTTGTGTCCGCGTGCAATCAGTGAAATGTTTCCTACCGATGAGGTCTTCTAGGTAAACTGCGAATGCCGTCATACATACTGTACCTCCTTGCGCAAACGTTGTTGGTTACCTTATCAACCCTGGAATCGTCAAGACCCAATTTCAGACATCCTCTTTTGTTTATTTGATTTCTGTGTGTTCTGGCTTGTAATTATGAGTCGTCACATTTGCTGTGGCAATACAATGATATTCCGCCACGTAGACGGGCGTCTAAGCCTTTTAGGGCTGGTGCTGGGTAGATCACTAATCCTGGGGTGGTGTTAGCTGTTGGCTAAGCGTGATCATCTAGACTTACTGCGATATCAACGGTAGTAGAATGCCGTTCTGGAGAGTGCATAGTGCGCCAGCAACAGTATACGAGCACTGTGCGAGCACAATACGAGAAGCACTGTGCTTCTCGGCTTTCAACATAGATTGGCTTCACTTACAGGACGAAATCCCCACAAAAATCCCAAATCTCCTCACACTACCAACAAGATAAAAGGATGTGCAAACGAAAGCACGAGTTATCAGTAAACGGCTGCTAACTTGTTTGTTTCTATTGCACCGAGTGCACTAAAATGTGGTGTATCTACGCATCATTCTCATGGATTAGATGATACTCCTTGAATTTCCCATTTCTTTGGATTACAATGACCAGTCGAGCTGCACTATGACTAACCGTACACAGGTACCATGCCACCACATCCGTCAATTAAATCCGTCCTTTTAACGACCGGGACGGAATAACCGTCTCCCAAATTTCCAACGAAATGGCCGCTGATACCATCTCCTTATTTCAGACTACTTAAACGCCCGAGTCTACTGCAGTTTGCGAACAAGTCATCATCGGGTCAGCTGTAGGGAAGAGCACTCACCACTGATTTTTTATGTAAGTCTCTCAGTCCCAAATGGCCATTGCATTTCACGGATGACACACCACTACCTGATACAGGGTGTTTCTATTACATGACACCGCAAACCGTTCTTATAGTTACTTGACTGCCGTAGTTAATGACCGTTCAATTGAGATCACTAACCGGCAAAAAAGACTTCGAACAGCCAGAAGCATGGATAACAACAATGAAGTGACGTTCAATCTATCGTGCGCCGTTCGCTCGCTACAGTGGCACTCGCCTGAATTGCACGCCACAACAGGTCTATGCAAGTCTACTAATCCAACGTAAACACAACCACAGATTATATGATTTGCTTGCCGGTACTGGAGGACCTCCGTACCCATTCACCGGTGTGAGTGACGGGCTGGAACCGCGTGTTTTTGAAGTCAACAGGCTGAAAGTGTTGACCAAGGGATCATGTGGTAGACCTCCCTACGCCCGTGCAACGAAAGTAGTCAAGTGGGTACCCGTTTCAAAACCCCGCTGATGACTTCAGATAGATATGTACAATTTTCAAGGTGGACACACCTAACCCAGATACATGAAAAAATATAGAGTAATGAGCCCATTTTTATTAGTGATGTCGCTCAGAAGTGTTATGGCTAAAACGACCCAGGACGAGTATCTCACTGTTGCTCCGTCACTGCCACTGGGGAAGCCAATCCACTCAGTTATTGAAAAGGGGTAAAATACATCACCTGCCATGAGGAGTATACACATCGAGTTAGGTCTTATTCGTGTCTAAGAATGAGCATGGATCACAGAGTCAATGTTGGACACATGACTCAGGATTGTAAGAAACAGAAATGTTGCGGAAGAAAAGAACCGATTGTTTTTCGGACCAGTCTGACCTCTCCATTGAACTAAGACAGATGGTGCGTTCAAAATTACGCGTTTGTTGTTCAAAAGAGAGATTACGAGAGGGCAGAGTGTAAATCATGGTACTACAAGCATGTATCTAAGATAAAACCTGCTGGTTCGCCTGAAAATTTTTCGGACGCCGGTTTAATAAACTGCAACGGGAGCTAAGCGACAAAGTGTTGCCAGTGGAATTAACAGTGAAATAGGCAATACACTAATGAACAACTTTCGGAAGTAGCTAGAGCGCTGGGCTAAAGACAATCGGTCAAAACTGAAGTGACATCGTTACCCCTGTGCTATAGAGCACATGCTTTACCTTAACAAGTTTCACTAGAGACCCTAATGAAAAAAAGCAATTAGCTGACAACTGGCTGCACTAATACAGACCTCTGCCTCTCGACTTCCCCTGTCTAGGCTTGGGCGACCTGGTAGTATCCCAGCCCTCGCGCCTCCTTTGTGCGACATGGCAGCTAGGCACCGAAACGGTACAGCAGCTGAACGACTTAATTTTTTTTGCAGCATGGGGTCATGACAAAATGCCACCCGCTTCAATCAGTGAGTGCGAGAATACTTGCTGGGTAACTCATTTGTCTGTTGTCCACCGAAGAACAGTACACCCAACTCGGTGAGAGTCCGTTGTTGCCTCCATTTATGTATAAGGATCGCGGAGAGACTGTGCTAACCACGGTGGAATCAGTCTCACCTTAATTGCATCAACACTGATAGTACACCTCGTTCGCCGAACGTCATGTCACTTTTGCGAAGCCGCCTTTAGAGTTGGACGCATGCATTGACCAGACCTTTACTCTTCGCCAGAATATAAAACACCGTCATGTCAATCGGCAAGTAAACATTATGGTTTTTCTATGTGTGCGCGCAGCCTTCGACTTCACTGATCCGGCGAGATTATTGGAACACCTGTCAAGGTTTGGGGGTAATTGACGAATATATGGCCATACTCAAGGCCGTTTGTCAAGAAGCGGTAGCTAAACTTCAAGCTCACGAAGAAATATTGCAACCATTCTTCTCCACTAGAGTTCTACGGGACCACCCAATATCTCTTTTACTGCTTAACTTTCTCCAGAGTGATAGATCACGCAATTCGCTTGAAGACCACACTGAGAATAATGGGATGGAGCTTCACCCAGGTTATCAAACAGTGGATATGGAGTACGCGGATGACATCGCTGCAGTGCATACTGGTTGTCTGGTCATATAAATAAATAATAATCGTCCAGCTGTAGCACCCTCCCGGTGCCTAGATGCCATGCCGCACGAAGGAAGCACGAGGGCTGGGATACTGCCAGGTTGCCCAAGCCTAGACAGGGGAAGTCGACAGCCACGGATATTCCGATCAGTAAATTCTTACCACTTGGGCCATCTCGTCTCCGTCTGATCATATGAGGACGGTTAAACTACCCAGTGATCGAAGTACCTCGTTACGGAAGGCTATTTGCACAATACAACCGCAAAATCGTCTCTGGCTTCAAACAATCATATCAGTAAATGACATTTCGGAAGAAGGTGACTATGATGTTACATCACACTTGGCGGAGTGGTGACCGAAGTCGACAAAAGAAAAGTGAAGTCTATGTTTGTATTCGCTAGCTTGTGATATGCTAGAGCAACCCCACATGTACAGAGGAACCACAATCTTGGTGTCCAAGGGTGCGTTCGATTCTGTCAATCGGTCGGTGATGTGAACTACACTTGCCCAACAGGGTATGCCCCAAAAGTTTGTGAACAGAATCCTATCCTTATATTCACATACTTTGGGCATGAGAGTGTATGGTGAGCACTCCAAAATCTACCCTACAAAAAGTGGTGTCCGACAAGTATGTACACTCCACTCTTGTTCAACTTAGTCGTCAATGATACAATGAGTCGAACGCCGAGAGATCTTCAAAACCCCAGTATTGAAATCGTTGCAGGTGCGAGCCTTGTCGATCTAGAGTATGCAAGCGACATTTTCCTCATCTTTGAAGACCAAACCGAAGCACAAGTCCTGTTGAACATACTGATCACTCTCATACCATCTTTCGGCGTGCATCTTACACCTTCGAGGTGCAGGTACATTCATCATAACTGGTAGTCTCTGAATTTACTCCTTGCAACTCAAGAATCTCTGGAGACTGCGGGAGAATTTTACACACGTCGTTGGTTGTATTATCTCTGACGGAAATGTGTCTGATAAAGTCGGTGCACGAATCTCAAGGACTGGAATCAAGTTTGCCAATTTGCGTCACTTGCGTCGTCAAAACACCAGATCACTCGGTCCCAGGCCACAGAAACCGCTGTGTTGCTGTATAGCGGTGACACGTGGCCTGAAAAACGTGACTGCTAACTTACGGAACGTGGAACAGTTTAGGCTTCCTGGCTAGGACTCAAGGAACATTGAAGCAATATAGTTAGATGTTGGTGGATATGGCGAAGTGACGACCTGTCAGTTACACAATATACACATACTGCGAAACAATGCAAAAATTCCGAACGCGTGAAGTGCAACCGAGGAAAGCCTCCTTTTTGTTTTGTTTCTTGTATGCACTTCATCCTGTCCACGTTTGTGGCACATGGTCTGAACAGACATCTGTGGCACAAGTAAACCTGTTTACGCGGAGAGCTCTGTAGGACTATAAGTGTTCTACCGTTTGCATGCAAACGCCAGGAATATTCCCAGTTCAAAAAGTGCATTTTTGTTGTCTCCTTCTTTGAAACCAGACAAAGTAAAATCGTGAGAAAAATAATCGTTGAACGGTTTTGTAGCGACCCAGTCACCCACATACTTGACTGTTCAACTCAGTCGCTCACTGGATCGCGAGGCTTGTCTTTTTCCTCATACGCACAAACACGTCGCATTAAGCTGACACATCGGACATCGATTGTCTGCACCGCCTAGTCAGCGTAGCAACCACTCATTTCCCGACGCGCCCACGTATACGCACTGGGACCTACATAAAGGGAAACCGAACCCAGTCAGGACACAGACTCGCGCGCGCGCAGGGAAAAGGACGTCAACCTCTCCAAAAGTCCACGGACAACCATGAGCACGTGTAAGCAGTCTAACTGCGGAGAAAAACACGTTCCCGCCGTCCGGACTTTCACCAAGGGACTCCCATATACGATAAGTTCCCTTTTTGACTTGCTATTGTATTTATTTTTATACGTGTCGCAGAAATACTAAAAGCTTTTATTAGTGCACATTCACCTTCTGATTTGTATTATGGCTATCATCAGCTGTGCACTAATAGTTTTCGAGGACGTTTCGGATCATACTTCTTGTGGCAAGTTCTGCTATTTGTACAAAATAGTGAGTAAAAACGATACAAGCAATAAGACAGCGGAGCAAACAGTAGGACCAGCACAAAAGTGAGTGAACGACTTACTCCAAGATCTAGCGCAGCTTTCGTATTTGATTTCAGTAAATCCTTGACAACAGTTGAAGAAGCTTTCTGTAAAACGCTGTCCACCCATTCGCTTGGTTTGTCCGGCAAGGCAGTTTGTAATACTACCCGATGACTATCGGTAGTTGTGATGTCTTCACCGGTAGACCAGATGCGTAACCATAGATTTCGAGCCACCGTCTCTAACAGACTTCCTGGTGGAGCGCTGACGACTGACTCGGGTCTGCTCGACTGTGATAAAGTATCTGTGGAATCAAGCGCCACAGCTATCAGTAGCCGTTGAGCGTCCACGGTTCGTTTATCGAACATTGCAGTGATCACATTCTGAAAAGATCACAGAAACATTTGAATGCCGGTCACACCGTTTGTTAACAAACTGTCTTCGCTGGTCATCATGATCAGTTGGAGCTGAAGCATATTTGTTCTTTGTAGATTCAAAAAATGCTGCAGGCTTCGACCTACAGCGAGAAAACGGGTTCACACCCTCCCCGCTCCGCAAGCAATTCAAGGTGTGCAGGCAATAACCCACTTAGTGGTCAGAAACAGTGACCAATCAAATCAAGTAGCTCAGATTCCTCCCGACGTACATATGCCATTCAACCCGACGGAAGCACCGGAATACACGTTTCTGAACAGAGGAAATCGGAACGAAAAAAACGGGTTTCCACGAAAATTCACAGTCAACAGCCTAAGCCTTAATCTGCAAGCTGACTGGAGCTCGCTAGAACGATATACCTGTTACAGCCACTGAAAACGAAAAACTGTTTCCGAGGCGCAAATTCCTTTATAAAAATGAAATCAAGTACAATGGGACGAAATAGCACCTTAGGTTACATTTATTGTGAGCGAAATAGCAATTAGCGGTTGTCAGGGGAAAGCAAGCTTTTCGAAATAACCTGTTGCGTTACGGCACTGAAGCACTACCGAACCTAAGATGTACCGATGATATCGACAAGTCCAGTTCCTCTTTCTGAAGAAATTTAGCTTAGTTAAAAGAATGCTCCACCCAGTCATGCCGAAAACGATTGGTTAATGCTAGTGGTAGTAACCACGAGCATATGAACGGAAGAATCCTGCTACAATGGAAGAGCCGAAAGGATAAAGTGTGTCGGCAAAAGAACACAGAATTGCATTTGGACCAGATCTCCGACAACAACAAGGTCAGCTGAGTTCATTCACGTCTAGGCTAAATAAGATAGTTGAACAGAATCTCCTCAAACATTTATAGTACTCGCGCGTCTTGAGTTGTGCTTTTATCTCATAGCCTTTAGTTGGTGCTGAGGAGACAATCGAACAACGACCAAAACAACAACAACGGGACTTTGTTCGGAACGTATGTTGTTTAGCACATTGGTTTGTAATTACCCGAATTTCGGAACACTGTCATTCTCGCGTCCCACACTTGTTTGGCTCACTACATCCACCTTGATGTACCAAACAAGCTCCGTTTTTCGCGTAGGTATAGAAAACAACAACAGGCGGAACAAAATCCCGAGACTAATCAGTTGCGTCATGCTCGGGATGCATCTGAGAAATTCGTCGCCGCAAGGTTTAGACAAACAAACACTAAAAACGTTCAACCGCTTGACCTTATTCCATTATGGCAGGCGAAACGTATTTATTGTCAATAACTGAGGACCAAGCTCCTCCAGCTATTTTATTTGTGTACTTTCTGGTGTCTGTGAATGGTTGACGACAGCTCTGGAAGATTATTGAACCAGCATAGCACAGAACACTGCAATACAAACATCGGGTGACCAATCTAAGCTGAGTAAACTAGAGGGAAAACATCCACAATAATGAAATCCCGACCTACGTCATTCCATTTCAATGGGATCTGATAGTGACTGGCCAATCGAGCAAGATCCTTAACCATGTAGCGACCACGAGCGGGAACCATCCCTGGGGGCTTGTTGCCTAGAATAGGGGATACAACGCGGTACTGATAAACATCGATAATACCGCGAGACTCAAGACTCAGGAAAAGTTAATAGGAATAGTGACCAAGATAATAGGCAATTTCAAAGGCACTACGTTCCTTGGCAGAACCAATGAAACCAATGAATGGTCCACGAAAATACGCAACCATTGCCGTAAAGCAGATCTCCAGGTAAGGGAACACCAACTCAAAAACTAAATATAGCTTCAGAAGAATCTGCATCAAAACGGACTCACCATGTGGAAAGAACGTGTTTAAATAACGGTATCTTACACACTTGTGTGCTATATCAAACCGCTTTGCCAAGGTACAGAGGGAAGACAGATGGGGAGACGAACTGGGGAGAATTGGGGACGAGTTGGGGAGACGAATTGCAAATAAAAACTGCAACCCCCAGGATGTAACTAATTCACACAATCAGGGTGAGAGAACGGCTGGACAACTGCAATGCGGATTTTGGCAGAATCATCTCACTCACACACAAGCGCTCAATTAGATCCATCGTTTTTCTGTACCAGGACCAGATCGCGCCACCAGTTCATCACTGAGCATGGATGAACCTACCGATGGCGATCGGTCTCACCGTCTAGCTGAGTTCACTATCAGCGTCAAACAGCGGCATCTATGCTGACACTGATGGTTTACTGAAAAAAACAATTAGGGACTTTGCTTAAGCATATTTAAAGCCTCAAGGTGAAAAAAGAAAGGACTGGACAAGGAAGGGACGTGGTGCTAGCCCACAGCAGACACCCTGAGGTGCCTTCACCTTAAAATGCTCAATCAGACAATCCAGAAAGAAAATGACACTACGAATGCCACTAGCTAGTTACCATTTCCCGTAACGTCTCCAACAGAGCATGGGCGACCCCAAACTCGACGCCATTTGGACTCGCTTATGCAATCCCATACTATGCGTTTGTTTGCCCTCGAAATCTGTCTTGGCATTTCGACCTCGTGAGAGGCTTTATTGCTGCTACCGCGAATGTATGCACCATTTTCCGCTTTGTCATACGGTAAAAATGAATAGCTACGTTACGGTCTAATAGGATACATAAAAAATATGCTCTTCACTCTTGCTGTTCCCGACTGACGGGCGCACTCACCCGATTCGTGCATTATTCCTCCTAGGTAAGCTGGAACGAACCTGAAGTTGACGGGCCATCGTTGCGAATAGCGGCAGGCTGTCTACAGACAGCTGGTGGAAAAAACGAAAGGCTACCTCAAAGCCAATCCACGAATAGGGAGAAACGATGTCAAAGTAGAGAAGGACTTTCGGTCTTGTTGTGAATCGCATTCCAGGCTACAAAAAAATGCAAAAATGTAGTGGAACTAAGGCCAAAACTTCATAAAGTCCGGAATGTTTGCGCACGTATAGGTCATTTCGACAGTTCGATATGCAAGTGAAAGACCACCCGTAGTTTTCTTCGGAACAATAAGATCAACAGAAGAAAGTTAACAATTTTGGGCAGTACATACCACTAAAAATGAAAGTGACTCAAAATGAAAGGGATGAATAAGGCCGTGACAGAAACGAAGGACCGTCCTGGGGTACCAGCTAATTTCTTCGCCTGAGGGAGCAAAAGTCAGTTTCCGATGAAGTGAGAGGTGTGATCCACCACTTTGTCTCGATGAAGTGGTCCATTTTTCAAATATTCACCATGAATGACAAAACATTCCGTCACCTGAATGTGTACACTGGATGATTGGACACTAATCATTGCTGGTCGTTCGTTCATTCTGAAGGTGTAGATGAGTCCGGCTTCACCTGAGAGCACATCAGACTTGCAACGGTGGCCACGGGAACAGTAAGCTCCTTGAGTGAGAATAAATGTCGTGCGCTAAAATCCTCTTAGGCTCAAACCGCCTATCTTGAACGAGATTTTCTGCTTCCTAAAGTCAGGTGAAGAGCAACGCTACCGCACAACCATCGCTATTGACTAGTTTGAATCTGGCACCGAAAGCAAAATCTCCCCGGATAAACAACGGAACATGTGTATTACACGACCAAGTCACTGAAGTCTGAAATGACATGCAAGCATGGAGTGGGATACCTATCGAATCTGTTGGATAATCATACCGTTGGGAATCCATTGGTGGTGCCCTGCCACATCGGCCACTTCAGGACACCGGAAGGGATTCTTCATGATTAACCTCATTTCCCTGTAAACGACGATCCAAATGCCTACATCTGGGTAAGCGTACATGACCATCGTGTTGAAAATGTCATCGACGGGATCACTCCTCGTTCTTTCTTCGGGTAGCATAGCAACTGGGCAGCAGAAGAATCATTATTGTATTGTGCAAATTTCGATACCGATATTCTTACTCCATTAAAATGTGCATTCTATGGTGATGCCGATGGCAAAATTAAACACGGAGATAGATTATGATCAGTAGCTGTTGGAAAACTTTGGACCACCCACAAGACTGGTAGTGTGAAGCTAGATGCAACAGATCACATGCAGAAGCTTTAGGCCGTTCCCCTTTGATCAAGTATATGTGGAACATAATTCCCATGGGATCGAAGGCTCCTTTGAAGTCGAGGAAAACAACTACTGTTGGCCAGCAATACTTATGACGCTACTTAAGCATCTGGTGTAACGTGAAGACGCGGCCAGCGCGATGTACCCGCGCGAAACCATACTTTCAGCGTTTGGATATGTTCGTGTAGTTTTCATGAATAGCGGTACCGTGACCGATTAACCCAGGTGCCTAGAGCGCGTTCTTGCTCCAAAGTAAGTCCAGACAACCTAGTTAGGAATGAACACAAAGATAAACCGTGTTTAAGTGGAGGCGCATTTAAAAAGGCAGCCCAATGGCGTTTCAAAGGAGGAATTCACATTAGAACAGTGTGCATCAGTGTGCAGTCCCCTGGGTATCCGATTAACGCGTCTAGAGCCGTGACCTGCAGAAGAGTGATTACTGCAAGGAGAGCGTTGGGGTTGACAGAAGGATCAAGTAGCGAAGCGTCAACTGTCACGTTTCCTATCAGTCGGGCTGTACGGAGCGAATAAGGAGACACGGCAAAAGTCACCAGTGTCTGAGCAATTCGTGAATATAGTTGGATTAAAGGGTGCAAAAAATCGTTCAGTTGTAACACCCTTCCGATGCTTAGTTTCAATAACGCCCAAAGGAAGGACGAGGGCTGGGATACTGTCAAGTTGCCCAAGCCTAGACAGGGGAAGCCGAGAGGCAGAGGTCGGGTTCGAACCACGGAGATTACGGTCAGTAAATTCGCGCCCCAGAGGGTGCAAACTTAGTTAAGGGGTCAATTAGGTCCTCAACCGAAGCGTTTGGTTGAAAAGCCTCATCACAACTTGGCGACGGTGGACGTAGGACTGCCAAAGTGGTGCAAATTTTAAGGAAGAGGTCGCCACACTTGGTTAACCTCCAAAACTGGAGGACCAAGATAGTATTCACCAGGCCTCTATCCGCCACCGTACTTGGTGGGAGACTGGGTGTCGTATGGGCATCACTCAGTACAAACTGATGGATAATCGACGTTACGTAAGCCGTCCCTATTATAAAAAAAATCACACGAAACGTCAATACCAACAGCTTATAAACGTAAAACGGTAGGTTTGGTCCACGCGATTCCTCGGATTCCGTAGTCGGTTGTAATAAAAAAATAACTAATAACCATTCAGCTCTAACACCCTTTCGGTGCGCAGCTGTCATGCCACCCGAGGAAGCACGAGGGCTGGTGTTGCGCACTCGAATGATTGTGCCAGAAACAGAGAACGAGGATTGCCGAATGATTGGCTTTAATCTTCTATCAATTTCAGTACATCAGCTAAAACATTAGGAAACAC
>NW_008751760.1:1450944-1464027 GCF_000715545.1 Opisthorchis viverrini
CGTATTTTTTGCAGGAACGCGTCGACTAATTGGCCCGGTTCTTGTTTGGTAGTAGCCAGCACGTGGCGGGAAAGCACTTCATTTTGGTTTAATGTGGATACTGCCAGGTTGCCCAAGACTAGATGGGAAATCGAGAGGCGGAAGTCGGGTTAAAACCACTAACCTTCCGGTCGGTAAATTCGCGCTCTACCTACTGAGCCATCTTGCTCCCTTGAACAGAGCGGGTGTAAGGAAGCAACATAATGACATCTGAGTAGATACACTCGGAAACTACTTTTACAGTCCACCTTTCTGTTTAAAGCCAGGTAACTAAATAATAATCGTTCAGTTGCAAAACCGTTCGGTGCCCAGCTGGCACGCCGAACGAAGGAAGCACCACGGATAAGATAGTGCCAGGTTGCCCAAGCCTAGACAGGGGAAATCGAGATGCAGAGGTCGAGGTCGAATTACAAACCTCCTGGTCGGTAAATTCGCACCATGACCAACCAGCCTTCCCGCCCTTTAAAGACCAGGAGTCCGGATTGGCGGTAACAGCTGGACTGTTGTTCGAAGTACTTTGCCCACGAGTCCAAACGTTCTCCCAGATATTGGGAAGCCACTTTAATCTCTGAAAATTTTGCTCAAGCGGCTTCCGGTGACCACTGAGACAAATGAATTGGGACATACTGCGGACGTTTTCGGAATTTTCTAAATCTTCAATTTATTCTGTGTTTCGAGTCCACAAAGCGTGGCGGTCTACATGGAGACTCAGTTCCACCTGGCGTTGGATGATGCGTCGGGTGGGGTGCTGTGACAGGGGGATCTGTTGCCGGGCCTCCAGCAAAGACAAAGCCTCGTCAGAGATCCAATGTTTAAATGAAGTTGGCTAGGTTTAATCGTAAACGGAATTTCCGACCTAGAGTAGCACTTTGAGCAGACGTTACCAGTGGCCGTTAATATCCATTATCAGACCATCCGGTAGACCCTCTGATACCTCCGTCTGACTTCTGGTTCCACTATCTTCTTAATGGCTAAGTGAGGTGTGTGCGTTTTGCTTAGACGTTAAAAGCGCAATGAAGACAGCAGCACGTGGCCAGAATCCACTTTAGCGTTCTAGGATGAGCGGTAGGCGGTGATTACTGTCACCACCGATAACTGACGACGACGTGGTCTATTTGGATACGGTGTCGACCGATTTCCACTGTTCCGGAAACCGGTACTGCAAAGGAACACTCTGTGGTCAGTATATATCTGAAACAGGCTATCTCCTTCATCCCTTCGCTGCACGTCCAACCCAAGACGAACACCCAGTTGGGCCTCAGCAGCGCTCACGTCGCCAGCCGATTGTGAAAGAGCACCTAGCGCGCCAAAGAAACGTCTTTGAAATAACCAGGACTACGGTTAGTTGGGAAGTAAGCAGACATAATAAATTGTGTCAGGGGATTCACTTTCTAGAGCTTCTACCACACGGGTACCGCGCAGACGACTATCAACAGGTCAACCAACCAATCAATTTATCAGCTATAAACCGTGTACAATAGGTACGCTGATTCTGACCGCTGCAGCTTCGACCACCGGAAAGTAGGAGAGTGCGGGACATGAAGCCAAGCCTTGAAGGCGATGGGATATTCAGTGAATTGCTGGACGATCGTGCAACGCAGTGTCGGTCCTTGGCTTCCTACTCCGCTGAGTATGTTACATCAAGAGGCGCCTACGCTTTAGACTGCTCTTCATGGAGAAAAGGATGATTACTACAACCTTATTCATAGGGTCATCACAGAATGTTCCATAAGATCTTGCTGGAATATACTTGAGTTGGGGGTGGGCGAGAAGCGTCGACCTAAAGATGCTCGATCTAGAGTCCCTGACATTCTGACCAATCAGGGGATGCCTTCGTTGGCTTGTAGTCCGTCCAATTGACGTGATGTACAATCATTAGGGGCGGGTGGTCTCAGGCCGCACTGGTCCAAACTGCCACAGTTTCGAGCACCGGAAAGTGGGAGGGGGTAGCGGATATACGGCAGAGCATTAGAGACGATAGCATTTTCGGTTAGTTCGGAAATTGGGTGGCTACGCATTGAAGGCGATAATGTTGATGCACGAGTGCCACTGACTGCGCGACTGGGCTATTGCTTTTACTATTACAATTTACCAGTGGTGAGCTCAGTCCTGGATTCCTTCCGATGAAACGTGATTAGTCCACCTATCATGGGAGATTTCCTTATTCCCAAGAAAATTTGGTGCATCTCAGTATTTCTAGTCCGATAAGATCAGAAACAGGAGTGGTCCCAAGACGGAGCCTTGAGGAACTCCAATGGAGACCGGCGCTGGAGAGGAATAGGTTGAGCCTATTCTCACTCGAAATGATCTCTCTGATAGGAACGCCTTGATCCAGCGAAGGATTTTCCCTTGAATCCCGTAAGACTCGAGTTTGTGGAGCAGCGGGACGATAGCAGAGACGATAGCATTTTCGGTTAGTTCGGAAATTGGGTGGCTACGCATTGAAGGCGATAATGTTGATGCACGAGTGCCACTGACTGCGCGACTGGGCTATTGCTTTTACTATTACAATTTACCAGTGGTGAGCTCAGTCCTGGATTCCTTCCGATGAAACGTGATTAGTCCACCTATCATGGGAGATTTCCTTATTCCCAAGAAAATTTGGTGCATCACAGTATTTCTAGTCCGATAACAATGATAACAATAACAATAATAATAATGTTTATTCCAAACTTGTGGGTTTCGCACTGTCAGGCATGATCACACGTTAACAGTCGCAGCACAGCACGACTGGGCGGTTTGCGGGTACTGGAATCTGCACGAAAAAGTGGAAATTCCATAAAAGTGGGAGTGTCCGATGAAACAATAATGATAGGTCCATTCCCCAACGTGTAAGGAACATGCCGATTGAGGCATGGTTGGGTCCCTCAACCGTACCAGACCTGATCAATGCTCCGGAGGCATCAGTGGTCAAATACTGACATCCCTCGTATGCCCTTCACGCGTACAGCTCACCCCTGTAAACCAATAGCGGTCTGAATCACACCGCCAAAGACGAACGCAAGTCACGCCGGCGCCATAGGCGTCGGAGGTTAGCAGAAGCTGCATTGGCCTCCCCAATCCGAGAGCCATTCTCATCTCCGGCGACCTACTGAAACTTATGCAACTGCCACGGCGAAGAAATTCGTCAATCTCGTCACATGGCTCGCCTGCAAGCATGAGGTTCTGGCATGAATCAACCTAGTCTTGTAGCAGCAGTTTACGGTTTGCTGCATGATAAACTGTGCGGCAGAGCTATTTAGAATGCTTTGTGGTCCTAAGTGCATGTCCACATACTCAATGTATATGAGCGAACGCATAAGAGGGTTTTAACTCCCACGTTTTCAGAGGCAGGCAGAGAAATTTAAGGCAGCACGTCAATGACCTGGTTGAAGAGGCGAGGTTACTAAGGGGAACATTGCCTGACTTCACTGGACACTCTGAACTCAGGCGGAAGCTTGTCGTATACTCGTGCGCGCCAACCTGATTCCGCACACAATGTCCTCAAAAGGGTTACACAATAGCAAGGTGACCTTTGATCGCCAGCCATCGCAAAATTCTCCGGTGGTCAACAAAATCATATACAGCTTTCAGACCAAGAAAAACGAAAAACGTGGTACATCCAAGGGAGCGATGGTTTTAAAAAATTTACCTCAAGGTAAAGATATGGGTAATACATCCTAGGACGGAGCGAAACGCAGCCTGACTCTCAGGAATCGGCCTATCCGGATAATCCATCAACATGCGCCAAATAATTTCAGAGAGAACCTTAGATTTGACGGATGCTAGGGTGATACCAGGATGGTTTTCACATGGCTTTCTTGCACCCTTTTTGAAAAATGATATGACTGTCGGAGAGCTTAATTCCGCTGGTATTCTGCGTTTGTTCGGCAGCCTGACTCTCAGGAATCGGCCTATCCCGATGATCCATCAACATGGGCCAAATAATTTCAGAGAGAACCTTAGATGTGACGGATGCTAGGCTGATGCCAGGGTGGTCATCACATGGCTTTCTTGCACTCTTTTTGAAAAATGTTATGACTGTCGGAGAGTTTAATTCCGCTGGTATTCTGCGTTCGTTCCAAATCTTTCGCAGCATGCTAATCACGGTATTTACCGAGGCCTCGTCATCTTTACCATACGAGCCGGGTGCCCCATCGCGCTTGATGACTGATATTTGGTGCTGGATTTCGGTTACTGATGGCTGAGTGGTGCCGGCCTGTTAGGTTCCTCCAGCGTTTGAGTTTAATGAGGCTAGCTGAATTGTTCTTCCGAGTATTCAGTCTGTCGCTCAAACCGACGATGCGGGGAGTGAATTGCCGTTCCGTCATGGTTGCACATCGTTTCACTGACACTTCCTTCTCCTGAACGGTTGGATGAATTTCTCAAGACAAGGCGCGGCCGTTTCCGGCTGTTTTCCATCTTCTGAGCACTCCAAATGTACCAGGGTTTTGTCGTTATTCAGGTTCCTGTTTATTCGGTGTTTGAGGAATCTGCGTGCACCATCATTATTCTTAGTTGCTGGTATGACCTTTCCGACAGCAATAAGATATGTCGGTCTCTGTGATATGTGCTGTTCATTTTGTTCAGTCAGATGGCCTGGACAGACGGCTCTAAAAGCCGTGATCATAGCTATTTTACCTCGCCTCCACTCAGCCGGCAAGCGATCTTCGTCATCTGCATGACTGTGCGTTTCCAGTAGCTTGCTATTCAGGCTACCTCAATATTGTTAAGCTACCGAAACCTGTCGAAGTTGGTGAATGGGGCTGTTCTCCTTCGGTACGCGTAATGCCGACGGAAGGTGAAGTAGTGAACGGGCCCGCACGGTGGCATGATAAGAGTCAGTTTCCTTGCTCTGAAGGAACGACTATTCCTAATCAACCTGTCTATCGATAACTGGTAGCCGCATGGCCCAAATGAGTCCATGAATGTCTTGTGGAGGGTGGCCTTAGAGTAGCCCGATGTGAGCGTTTTCGCTGAAAGTCCGTAATGGCTTTGAAAAGATGATCACCTTCGCACAACCAAATAAGTCGATTCTCACTATTCTTACGCTCAGCATCGACTCCAAATCTGCCACCTAACAGTTTTTCCTTCGGGGCTATCAGACGAACTTGTGCATTCATATCACCCGCGAGGAATACTATACCCGTCCTTCTTGTTGATCAAAGTACCCGCGACAGATCTTGGTAATACTCATTATTTTTAGTATCAGGGCTGCATTCTGTTGGAGCGTAGGCTGATACGACAAATTAACACCGTTAACCGCATCGTACTGCGTTGATTTTAGTTGGGTCATATTACCGCACAGCGAAGGCGAATGTTTATCAGTATTCAGCACTTCTAGCCATGGGGTTGCGTGTGTCTACTTTGCCGCAGTCGCCACGGTAAGTAGCTGATATTGTGCACAACTGAAATGGGGTATTGCATGCGTGTTTCAGAGAGACCTGTCCCGTCGAAATGGTAATACATTTGCATTTCCCGCCAAACACCAATTTCTTGCGTTTGGGCTTTTTAGCCAAAGGTTTCAGTTGAGGACACTAATCATCCTCCTCTTTAGGTATGGTCGATGTGACATTATAACGGCCCACATGCAATCGACATTAATCTTATGCCACATCGGCCGTCATGTGGTGCCATCACCCGGGTCTCCTTACTCGCCGCATACAACGACGAGGGTCAGCGGGAACAGGCTTTTTCTTTTTCTTTCTTCTTCTTCTTTCTTTTTCGCATACCTTTCTTTCCCCTCTCCCCACTCCGCTAGTAACGCTCTACCCGCGTAGGATCATCAATTAGAACAGCTCGTCATGCATTGGTTTTGCGTGCAGCATCTTCCCGTCACCAGGCACCGACATCGTTAGGTAGCTTCAAATCAATCTTCAAGCCTCGACATCAAGTCTGTCTAGCTGCCTTCACTATCCGCACTCTGAGGCAACCTACTCTCGCTCTCACAGTAGATTCACTGGGCACTGATAAATGCTGTGTCTCAGAAACAAGAAATCAAGATGTAATCAGGATTGAGCTAACCACCCGTCAGTCTCCAACTACTTCTGGCTACGCACCTTCAGTGATCCAGAGGCTGCTTAGCGGGATGTGCATGAGTTAGTACCGTCTTAAATAACCGGGCGGAAGTATCCTTGCTTGACTGTATGACTACAAATAGCCGCCCGCACCCGGTTCATCTGGCAACGTCTGTGAAGAAGTGTCAAAACGGGAAGTTGCCTGATGTCTTTTTTGTTGTGTCTGCTTAAACCCTAATTTACTGTAGTTATGGTACAACCAAAGACGAATTTTACAATGCCCTGAATGCCTTGATGTGGCAGACTAAAAGCCCAGATATTGTTGTCCTTGCCGGAGATCTCAGTACACAAATGGCGGGGTTAGCGCCTCTGAAACCCACCTAGGTGGTCGACATGAACTGTGCTCTCTACCTACGCATCAGCTATGTCCTCGCCATAGGGTGATTTATGCAGTATTAACTTACAAAACAGTCAAGTCATCTGGCCACAGGGTATCGTTAAACGGCGTGCCGGCACAAATCGACTATATCGTAACCAGTTACCGATGGCGTGGATTATTAGATGGCTACCGGTTCTTTTGGAACACATTTGTAGATTCCGATCAATCACTGGACCTGGGTAGCTCCTCAATTCCCTTTCCATGGTTGAGTAAGATTCAGCAAATCACCGGGAAACTAAGCGATGAACTTATTAGGATGGACTCCTAGAGTGTTCTCCACTGTTAAATGTGATTTCATGCTGGAGGAAATTGCCACTTCTATGCAAATTGCTTGCGGGGTACCTGCGGCGAGGCGCATCAGGCTAGTTCCAGCACTGGATATCAGAGTGAACAGTGGCACTGCTTAAAACTCGGAGATGTATCCAAGTCGATCTCGAAAATAACTCAGCGCGACGAATTATCAGACGTCTAATGAAAACGAGCGTGTTAACTGACCATGGCATTTGGTGACCGAAAAACGCTAAGGAAATGGAAGAGGCCGTGAAATACGGTAATGCTCAAATATTTTCCAGGTTGATCCGCTCGACTGATCATCAGAAACTTGATGTATCCAAGTCGATCTCGAAAATAACTCAGCGCGACGAATTATCAGACGTCTAATGAAAACGAGCGTGTTAACTGACCATGGCATTTGGTGACCGAAAAACGCTAAGGAAATGGAAGAGGCCGTGAAATACGGTAATGCTCAAATATTTTCCAGGTTGATCCGCTCGACTGATCATCAGAAACTTCCTGTTAGCAAAACCATCAAGGACCAGAGGAGAGTGACCACCTTGAATTAAGAAGCGCAACTCGACGGTTGGGTCAAAAGCTTCTAAAAATAGTTATCGTGGTAAACGAATGTCATTCATTTGAAGCCCACAATTGACGTAGGACCCTTAACTGAAACCACAGATAACTCTCGAGCCTCGGAGGTTTATGGCTGCATGGGTTCTCACAGGCACCACCGAGCTTCTGATACGGAAGATCTTCTAACCGAATAGTTCAAAAATGGGTGTGAAGTCCTCAGTCACCGCTTGTCTGGTCTGCTCGCCTGTATTTGGGAAAAAGGGATTGCCCCGGACAACTAGGTGGATTCAGGGATCTTCCGATTTTCGAAAAAGGGGCTTGTAGTGAGTGTAGCAACCACACGGTGGTCAGCTTGACTTCGTTCGTAACGAGACTTTTGGCGTCACTGATGCTTCGTTGTCTCATGGTGGCTCGAGATATACTGGACTGAGAATGACAAGCAGGATTCTGGCCAGCTGGATTTTGAGTTGGCCGAATCTTCACACTCCGCCAGGTGCTAGATCAATGCCACACGTATGAGTGCCCCAAAATTCTAGTGGATCTTCCGATTTTCGAAAAAGGGGCTTGTAGTGAGTGTAGCAACCACACGGTGGTCAGCTTGACTTCGTTCGTAACGAGAATTTTGGCGTCACTGATGCTTCGTTGTCTCATGGTGGCTCGAGATATACTGGACTGAGAATGACAAGCAGGATTCTGGCCAGCTGGATTTTGAGTTGGCCGAATCTTCACACTCCGCCAGGTGCTAGATCAATGCCACACGTATGAGTGCCCCAAAATTCTAGTGTTCCTGGATTCCCAATGCGTATTTGATTGGTTTGACTAGTCTGTTCCAATTGACACACTCGCCCACCAAGGAATGCGCTGGTACTTCATGAACACAATAAGTTCTCTGTATTCCCAGACTTCCAAGCGCGTAGTGTATACGCAGAACTCCCCAAAAGGTTCCGTATACAAAGTGGGGTCCGTCAGCAATGTCCACTGCCTCCATTCCTGTTGAACTTCATGATCGATGAAATTATGAGACGAACCCTGGTAGGTCTCCAAAACCCCGGTGTTCACATAGGCTGTGACGAAAACCATGTTGATCTGGCGTATGCAGACGACATTGTTCCCATCTTCGAAGAGGAAAATAAGACGCAAATGTTTTAGGGTGAACTTACCAAAGCCATGCCCATCGTTTACCATGCACTTTGCTCTTACACATTGTAATCTTATACTACTGGATGTGCAGTCATTAAAAACGCCACTGACGATCCAGGGATATGGAGCGTGAATGTTGAAGTAGTTTATATTATAGCGTCACAGAGGGGGAAATGCCCGAGGCTCAGTTTGCGATATCTTTGGCGTCAAATGCGGTATACGTCTGAATCTCAAAAGGACCTGTGTAACACATGTAGTGCCCGATGTCTTGCTTCATGGCTGAGGCTTTGTCTATTTAAAAGGCGGAAATGAGATGTTTTCATCCGTTCTAATACCGTTGTGTCAGGACTGGTAGGCTGTAACCGATGGGACCAGTACCCTGAAGAATGTAGTCAGCGCTAACGGTGCATGGAAGTGAGGGGTCAGCTCACAGTTCACAACAGCAATCCGATCTATTGGGATGGAGGTTCTTTTAAAGAACAGTATATAACGATTGTTAGACGGAGAGAGAAATGCTGCCTTTTCTGAATTGCTTGAATACAAATTTCTGAATTGGACAGTTCCTTCTAAGTTTGAGGCATTCCATAGTGTTCCTTGACTATCACAGTCACCGAACCTCTCTCAGAGAATACTTAAAAATATCCACATGAGTTAATTCAACCTTTTTCTCTCAAGTTGCTTAAAATATCTCTGTCCTTCAAAGGCGTTAAATCAACAGTTGTAAGTGTACTATAGCATTTTCTCCCACTAATGATATCATGCTGTTAAGTATCCCAGAGTAACGCTACCGCAAAAGTAAGAACTACTGAGCCATTTGAAACTATTTTTCACCATATCCGGCTCCTCCACTTGTGTATCATGGAAAGATTATACAAATACCGCAAACCCTCTACCTTACTGTGTTTATCAGCCAGGTCCAGCCCTACGAGACTGAAGTAATCGATTGCTAACATGAACAACAAAAGGTCGTAACTAACGCATGACTCATCCAGTTGCCTAAAAACGTCATAAACCGGAGATTCATCTGGGTTTTAGGCGAGTCGCTTGCCTAAACTGAATAAGTGTGCTTAACTGAATTTTTGGCTCATGTGTATACGCACCTAATTCACTACTCAACGAAGTCCGTCGCAATCGATAAAACATTGATGCCATCCAGCCCAATATGTTGCTTGGAGTCTGTTTTGCAATGCTGTTGTGAACCTTTCTGCGAATTTTTGCAGAAACTTCTCATAACGATACGTTTCGCAGGATATTAAATACCCTCGCAACGGACATCTGGGGCAAACGATAGGCCATACCTAACGTTGAATATCAGTGGTATTTTATAGAAACTAAGAGGCATCTGAACAGTTCCCGGCCACAGCTAGTATAAGTGATAACGAGGCTGAAATACACTATGTGGTTCTATACCTCTTTCATTAGTTTGTTTTTGTGGATTCGATAAAATGGATCTGTCGTTCCCATTAGTCTTTGACGTCTCAACGTCTTTGAATTGCTCACAGTTTGGATCGTGTGCCCCTACTTTGTTGCTTCGTTGATATTTTTCCATCAATCGCCTCTCTTTATTCTTCTTCTTCTTCAGTAAACATCGTATGTGCGTGAGTTTTACACAAGCTTTTTATGTGGTTATCGTGTAAATTTGTGACACAGTAGCCAACGGGAAAAATCATAGAAAACAAGCTTTGTCCTCCCTCGTAACTTCAACGGGTATGATCAGTTACATTCAACCTTATTCATCTAGGTGAGCGATTGAGTTTTTTCCAGGTGTGTTAGAGTTTCTATCAGATTATTAGTCAAGTACCGACACGGGCGACTGAAATCAGTACGTAATACAACCTGCCTAATACGTAGACGAGGGATCAGGGATCAGGTCAAAGGGGGACTCCGAACTACTAGCAAAGTTGTCAGAATGTGTGGGCATGAGTGAGCGAAACGCACGTCTGACCTTCAGTTAAGTAATTCTACTTGACCTTCACCAATCGGATATTTAAAGTCACATGGGTAATCAGAAGCTCGATTGCACGTCAGATTATTTATAGATTGTTTTTATGGAGGAGAGGATGAGTGATGCTTAGGAAAACTTTGCTGAAACGCAACTTTTGGTCCTTGTGTATCGGACGTTGGTACATTGGTCGCCACAATAAATAGGTAGTGATGCATTGTTAACAGTTGTGAACTGCACGTCATCACAAAACAGCCGTTTGATTGGGAAGTCTAGGATTCTTTCCAACCTGAGATAAAGCGCACTATCCAGAAGCACGTCGCATGTTCGGAAGGAGGCTGTTGTATATGCCCAATTACAGTGCCTCCAGATATCTACAGGGGATTTTCCAAAAAAAAATTATTTCATAACTTCCTCCATATGAGCCCTCAATATTTTTCTGGTGCCAGTTTTCTGACGTTTGTGAAAAAGCACCTGTTCCCAGTTCCCACAGAAAATAATATATTTTAGGTAGCTCGTATATGGTCAACAGGCGTAGGGGGGCAAGTTTCAACGTCAGTCAACATCGTATGGCTTACACTTATGTAACTTGTAACGTATTGTTGACTTCTGTGGTCACGTGGTTGGCTAAATTTGGTGAAATTCAGCGAAAAACATCCCAACCATATATGAACTTTTTATTTACTCTAAAAAAGACTGGAGTAGAACTCTTGGTAAACTAGCGCTGTTCATTAAAGCCAAGCTCGATTAGAAACAGGATAACTAAAGAAAAACTTTTCAATCAGATGTTTATACGTGAGGTCGGTATGCTTCAGTTCTTCTTACGGCTGGTGACACTTGAAGGCAAAATCGGCAAAACGTTAGACGTTCCCAGATTTCTATTGATAGAAATAATTCTGGTTTCGATCTTCGTTGCATGAACTGGTGAAGAGATTTCCAAACGGTTTTCAGGGTATATTTGGTAACATTATGGACTATTTTCAGTATTTGATATGCTGGTTACCTTTTTGGTAAATTCAAGGTTTCCATCCTATTTTATGAGCCATATCCCATTCAGGTTGAGCATATTCAGGGATTTGTAAAATAATTGAAGTCCTCCATAAGAGTGTGTTGTCCACAGCACTAAATAAGTCAGAACTTTTAAATTGACATTTGCATTGTTCAAAATCCATCCAAAAGCATGCCAAAACATTCTTTCTACGCTTCGATTTGTAAGATTTTAGTGTGACCTAATTAGTATTTCGCACTCTCGTCTTAAGTTGCATGTGTGAAATTGGAACAAGCAGACTGAGACCTCATGAGTCCTCAACAATGAGACCCTGCTTTTGGAGGGGGAAAGATGGTTCCTCTTTCAATCTGACCTTTCTAATTTCCCAGGAACATCGACCTATTGCATCTGAATAGCGTGGACTGTTTTCTTACTCATTCTGACAAGGATATTTTGTGGCGGGCACTCGTTCTCTTACTCCAATTTCTAGTGTAGTTCGACGAAGATGCGGAACGGCTCTTGAACTCTACCGAATAGCAGAGCACTCGTCCGGTTAGAGCAGGGTCATAGGACCGAGTTTTTTCTAAGAATTCTTTGATTCTGCTCGTATTGAATATGTACCGGTTCGCCATCAAGGAAAGACTTTTTCGGCTGCAGTATATATCTTTTAAGCTATATTCAGTGGCAAACACGAATATTTCTTGGATCTTGTTGTCAGGTCAGCACATAAAAAATGGTTGAAATATGGATGAATAATACCGGTTAGCGCAGGGTCATAGGACCGAGTTTTTTCTAAGAACTCTTTGATTCTGCTCGTATTGAATGTGTACCGGTTCGCCATCAAGAAAAGACTTTTTTCAGCTGCAGTATATATCTTTTAAGCTATATCCAGTGGCAAACACGAATATTTCTGGGATCTTGTTGTCAGGTCAGCATATAGAAAATGGTTGAAATATGGGTGAATAATAAAAAAGCAGTAAACATTTGCCACTGAATTAGGAAGTGCGGGAACGCGGATAGTAGGTTATTACCAAAACATAAGTCGTATCTAAGTGGATGTGCTGAGGTGGTCTAGAGTGCCACTGAGCGACTGGATAGATCGATTTTTGTCACATGACCAACACAGAATGGAAGCTTGTATTGCTGACAGCACAGTAACTGTTAGGTGGCCATAATGCGACAGCTTCGGCTGCAGTCAAGCAGAGTCATTGAATCGATACTAGCGGTCTACTAGGTGCTCGGTAGATCACTTGGAATCACTCGTTTGGTCTGGTTTCGTGACCAGCGTCAATCGTCTGTGACAAGAAGGACGCTTTTGCTGAACAAATGAGTTTGGTGTTATTCCACGAAAAGAGGTGTATTGTCTTAGCGGGTGTGGTGTGCTCAACATGTTCCGCTGAAAAGCTGCAGAAAAAGAAATACACAACCATCTTCTGGTCGAGGACGGTTTTTTGTCACTGAGGTGGGATTGAGCAAAAGGCTGGTTTACAATAAATGTAAAACTCGGAAGAAAAACATCTAGGACAAGCTTATTACAATGAAATTGTATTTATTTTATAATACAATAAAGGAAATAGACCACAAAAAGGCTCACAGAACGGAAGTTGAACAAGTCTCTCGTAGTCCAAATGTGGTCACCAAAACCCCAAAAATTTTCCTGTTTTTATTTGGTCAAGGACAGTGACATACT
>NW_008751760.1:1465426-1475786 GCF_000715545.1 Opisthorchis viverrini
GTCTCAAGGCTCCTTCACTGTTGCTTGAACTCCAAAAGTTGGTCTGTACCTCTGTGTCTCCACGTCAAAATTTACTATATTTAGGAAAGAACTGCACTTACTTGGTGAAACTAGTAATCGCGTGCATTCTCCTAAAGTGTCACTCTCCTTTTTGTTTTCCTCTTTTCACTCTTCTGAAACTTGTGTTTGTGATCATGCTGTTTCCCAATAGAAATAGTAGTTGTCACACTGAATGTCATTCATGATATTCTTTCATGATCACACTATCACGATACAACAGGTTATTTGAAAATTAAGAACATAATGCTCGGAGTACAGTCCTATCATTAAAATTTTAGGCTTTCGTTTGTTATTCTCCGATAAGTGGAAATTTCCAGTTGCTTATCTGTCACTTGGATGTCATTGCTGTGGCCTCCTCAGATTTGCTCAGAGTTACCCGTTGTTCCCCATTCGGTAACTCCGACTATATGAGCCATTAAAGTCAACTCAAACTCAACAAACTATAGTCTGATTTTATTTAGGGTAATACGTAGGATTACTCCCGTTCTCAATTGAATTGGAAATGTGTGATACTACTGCAGCTCCCATTCAAGCCATTACCTTCAACTCATGAAACTCGAATACTATCAACAAGATTTGATCAAAGCAGATTTAAGGTATTCCGAATTCATACAGAGTAGAATCTGGTCAAAAGCAATTGCGGAACGAAATCCTACCTCCCAGGATAGCCTCGTCTTTCTTTCCGTGCCGACACCAGACGCATTCGTCGAGACAAAATACACTGCTCAGATTTGCGCAAGGCTTCAAATCAGTAAGCCGACTCACGTTTGGATGCAGTACTACTACCCGATGAGCGGCTGAAATGCATTCATCTTTGCAAGTCGAACTGAACAATTTCCGCCCCGGAATTGTCTGGGGGCCTCAAGTTACAGGAGGTGAAGTTGTAGACACGTAGAAATTCAGCGCAGGAGTTCCGAAAGTAAACAGATGAACACATCTAACATTCAAGTAATTAGGCCTTAATTCAGCTTTCAAAGTTATTCTATGCACTTACTTTGACGCATATTCCAAGAAATCCTCTTTCTAGTTGGAAGAGCAACTGTACTAATAGAAAGATAGTTTCATACTGGGCAGCCTAACAGGCCATGAATGTGCCGAAATTTTTGTGGCTACCCTTGGGAACATACCACAAAAACCATAAGGAGTGACTTGTTTGAAGGGAATAACAAACTTGGCTGCATTGATCTGTTGAATCAAAGTGTGTAACTAGTAGAACGTTTTACTCCAAACGGAGCATTTTTGTTTGGCTTTGATTGGTTGAAACAAGCCACCACCATCAATAATATAATATCATTATTTAACAATCATTAATTTGGAAGCCTTACTTTAAAAAAAAGAGTAAAAATGGATGGGGAGGAAACGTAGTGCTAGCCCATCACCGACTAGCACCGACTCCTCCAATCAGGATAGAAAACTACAACAAGAACGCCACTGACATCGACTGGTAGTCATATATTGCATTGTCTCTACCCAGCCTATGGTCTGTATTCCGAAAGGGGAGTCACAATTTTAGTAATAACCCCATGTACCTCTGCAAGGTAAAGGGTTGGCCACCACTCTGCTTCCGCCACACTGAATTGGATACGGAAAACGATGGTTCGGCATGAACAAAACATGGTCTGACCAACGCAGCTTCTGTTGTTGGATACATACGTTGGTGGAAGCTCCCGTTGTACAACCGAAAACTCGCCTCTTTATCCCCTTGTTACTGATTCAAGGGATGTTATCCCACACAAGCTATGGGTCTGAGACAAAGACGGTCGAACAGATGAAGGTGTATCAGTTCCGCTGCTCGAACGAGCCAAGTCTCAACTGTATCTGGATTTGATGCCATGTGTGTCTCAAGTTGGCAAATGCGACAAAAGCCTTGTAGATCCCTGCATTGATTTCGTCTGCCACACCACAACCGGAACTAATTCAACCTCCAATATAGGCAGAATGCTCCATAAATTCGCAGGACTCCCACTGAATTTTGAGTGGCGTGTAGTCACATAAAGATTAGCATGACCTTACACTTTAGGAATGCAAAGTGGACGCTAGTGGACGAAGTAACTTTAGTCATTTCATTGAAAAACCTGCGGCTTCTTCTCCACTTCGAAGACCAGAACGATGTCGCCTGCATACTCCAGATTGACAAGGTCATCGTCAGAGGTTATTTGAACGCTAGGATTTGGAACATATCCAGCATTCAACTCTATTTCATTGATCACAAAATTTAATGCAAACGGAGAGAGTGGGCACCCTTAACGGTTAATACTTGTGCACGGAAGCTTTTGAAGAACTCTTCATACACTGACAAAACGTTTCGGAATTCTGAGAAGGTATTATGTTCACAAACTTAATAAGTATTTCTTTATAAGCAAGCGTTTTAAAGGGGACAGGCAGGTTAAGAAAGCCGAATTCTACTTTAAACTTCAGGAATTCCAGAATTGTGGGTTGCTTGCACGTTTGTCGTTGTTGTAGCACCTGATGGAATGTAAATACCTGGTCAACGCGATGCCGGAATCCCGCCTGCTGTTCTCAAGTCAATGTTTTACGAGCCACCATAAGGCGACGAAGCAAAAGTGGTGCCAAAAGTTTCGTTACAAGTGATCCTCCTATGGTTAATATGCTCAATACGAGCTCCTTTTTGAAAATGTTCATCATCAGCGATTCTCCACATTTATCTGAGGCAGTCTTGTTTTCCCAAATGAGGGCAAAGAGATAAAGAGACAAGCGCTGATTGAGCTCTCTACTACCATCTTTGAAAAATGTGGGTGGGAGGTCGTTCGGGCTGGAAACTTGATGGTGCTTGAGAGTACACCTGTGGTCATAAACCTCCGAGGCTTTATGGGGTCCTTCTTTCACCGTACAGAGTCCTACTTCAGCTGTGGGCTCCAAAAGAGTGGCAGCTGGTGACAACCGGTTATAGCATAAGTAGGCATGACAAACAGACACTGATAAAATTCCCGCTTGTGAGACTCCTTCACAGACGTTGCCAGACGAACCACACAGAAGTTACTATCAAAAGGTATTCATTCAAGCAAGGATACTTTCGCACAGTGATTTTGGATTATACAAACCCCTGTGCATGCCGCCACAGCAGCCTCTAGATCATCAGAAGTGGCAGCCGGAAGCGAGTGGAGGCCGAGAAGCGGTTAGCTCAATCAGTGCTTGCATCTTGAATTCCCGTATCTCAGACACAGCACAATGTCAAGCGAGTCCAGTGTGGGCCCAAGAACACCTTGTTGTTCTGCTTGCTTCAGAATGGGGACAATGAAGGCGGTCAAATAGACTGGGTGTCGAGGCTTGAAGATTGATTTGGAGATACCTGAGGATGTCAGCCAAAGATGATGCGCAGATCTTGCTTGCAAAACCGAATCAGGGCGATCGGGCGACCAGTCTTAACTAAAGGGAGAGAGTTATTATTGGTATGAGATGGAGGGGAAGAAATAGCATGTGAATGAGAAAAAATGGAGGCGTCAACGGTAGCCTGTTTTCGCTTACCGAACCTGCTATTTGCGGCAAGGTGACTCAGACGATGGCAACACTTGACGGCCGATGTGACATAAGGATATTGTTAGTTGTAAGGGTCACAATTGTACGTTGTCTTTGAAACTACCATGGCACCCACATTTGGACAGGAGGAGAATAAGGACATTTAACCTATGTCCTTCGCTCAAAGGCATTTGGCTACAGACAGACCTTTATAAAAAATATTTATAATCGTTCGAACATGCATTTCAGGTGCTTTTGGAACAAGCCAAAGCCCATGTTTGGAAAATAAAGGTAGCTCGCTTAAAGGGCAGCTGAACGTTTGCTCAGTCCTCTATTTGTGCCAGCCATGAAAGTTTCAGAAATGTTTACTGAGTTTGACGGCTCCACACAGCGGTAGCTCTCAAAAGCTGGATCACATTTGTTTAACACTAGCACTATAAATGTACACTGACCATGTCATTAGCACAAAAATACTTCTCTCTAACGATCAAGGTCATTTATCGAGCCAAAACAAGGAATTCGACGATCAACTTAACGTGAATGTAGACTTATTTCATGTGGACATAATAAGTGGATTAGTTTGGAGGTACACCTCCATTGCTCAGTTTTAGCTTTGGGACAGCTTCTTACTCAGGCACAACTAATACATATCTTTGTCAGGATGAGCAAGTTTAACTTGGTCTGTTCTATGCTGCTCCATTTCTACAGCCCCAAAACCTCTATTCATTGCATCATTCCTCATGATCAGACGCCATGATGCTTTGACACGACAGGCAACCTGATCAAGACTGTCAGGTCCAGATTTCAGATATTAATGCACGAATTTTTAACCGGAAGTTCCGTGGATCGAACTTGATCTCTGCCGTTCGACTTCCTCTGTCTAGGCTTTGGCAACCTGGCAGTATCCCAGGCCTAGTGCTTCCTTCGGGTGGCATGGCAGCTAGGCACCGAAAGGGTGTTACAGATGAATGATTTTTTTGTCGGTTTTTTAACAACACAGTTGCTAAAATCACGCCTCGTAAATACTAGAACTGAACTTTTAGCAGGCAAAAATAGTATTACTTGGAGATTTTACCAAATTTTTTGCAGGAAATAGTGCCTATTGTAAGTTAATTTTTAAAAAGGAATTGGTGGCCGATTGGCCTAGCCACGAACTTTACGCGGTCACAATTCAACCCAGCTTCTCAGATGGACTGCTGATACACTAATACCACGTTTCCTATTGTCAGGCAGGACAGATTTCTGAAAATAACCCTGGAACGTCCGTAACCAATTGAGACATTCAAGCCCCGCCAAAATCTCACTAGGAAAGCCGCCAAGCATCTGGGCTGGTCAATCACTCAATCAACTCAGCAAACGCCGATGAGTGTTCAGACACGCCACCGAAGTACGACCGACTACGATAAGTGTTCAGGAGTCGCATAGCACTACGGTTGATGTTGATCGGTGTTCACTAAACGCCCATCAGATAACCTGGATCAATCTCAAAAAGTGTCCTCGGGACCGTTGTAACTTTTGCGCTCGTTCGCACTCGCTTTTTGCAATGAAGCTGTTATGTTCTTTGTCGGTGAGTCTTTTTCCGGTACCAGACTGGGGACAGAAGTCAGATGCAATACCTATGCACAAACAAGTTCGCCAAAAACTCCTACTTCTATTGGACTCCTGGTTGTCAAGCAGCAAAATACGTTGGAGGGAATACTAGGATGCTCAAGATTGAGAGGGATGAAGTAAAAGTCGAAAACCACAGAGGTTTTAATACGGCATTCGCTCGAAGTACTAAGCAAATGTTTCTGAAAACCTCCGAAATGCCCTGTAAGAAACGTCAATAGATCTAACATAGGCATATCGCAACGTTTGGTGTAAATAAGACAGGCTGTACAACCCTGTTGTTATTCATCAGCGAATGCTTTTCGTAAAGAGAATTCGCCAGTCCTTGTGCGTATCTTTAACAGTATACATTCACGCCGAAAGTTGATGCCTGTACATCATCCGACCTGTGACCTGAACCCAAATGTCAAACGATCGATAACCGACTCGACAGAACGCCAGTTTGGAATCCTTCTACTCATTCTGATATAGGATTGAAAATGTAAGAATTGAAAGGACTTTCTCGGAAATCACTTTCTTGCACTGATTTTTTATTGTTGTGCTGGAGTGAAATACTGGCGATTTGATCGAATTATTATTATTTTTTGCTTTGTTAAGCACATGCTTCAGTGTTATTAGAAGTCTGATTATTTGTGAGCTACCGGATAGGTGTGCAGCTGCCCGTTACCATCCCTTTGGCTTGTCGTCTTTAGTTGGCTCTTGAGAGTGATCTATCTAGTTTCTGGCCGGATTTGGTGGATGCGGTACAATTTAATCGACTAATGTTCCGTTTTGGAGTTCATAGTCGGCATGCCAGAAATACTTGATTGTGACGTCACTTGTCCGGCTATATAAATGACAACTCTGTTTGTTTAGCATGCCACCCCCGAATTTGCTGGTACAGTAAACAACAAAAACTGACTATTCACCAGTAGTCAGAGTTCAAAATAATTAGAGGCATGATCCGAATGTGGGGCAAAGTTGAATGCAGTCGTGCTCGACTTCAGAGTGCTGTCAAGGTCAAGAGTGCGAATTCCGCAATTTCTACCTACTGAATCAAATTTGAAGGGAAAAAACGTTAGGTGTTTTTCCAAAAACATCAATTTATGGTGCCTGATTTGATTAATGGCCCTTAATAATGGGAATCAAACAAGTGCTGTTTCACTTGTTAACTGTCAACTTAATTAGGAACTTAATTAAGGATACTTGTGGTAGCTGGTATTAAAGAGTTTTTAACATAATTCCGTGGAACAAGCCAATCCTCAGTGTACACACAAGAGGAATTACCTTTTTCACTCTTGTAACTTGGCTTATTCTTTTTGTTTTCCAGTTCGTTCACCTAATTTTACTCGTCTAATCACTCACTATTAGATTGATTGGTAGGTTCTGATTGGTCTTCTGATTAGTGCATATCTATAAATACCAGGACATAAAACAGTAAGAATAGCTATGCTGCACTTCATTGTAATGTTGAGTTTCGTGAGCGAAAGTTATGCCCAATGGCATATTCCGAAAACCCTCAGTTGCGCCGAAATGACAGTGGGCAATCCAATATGCGAGGACTGTGAATCTCGAAAATTTACATACGATACACAAGTTGGCAAAAAAATCAAAGAAGACGTAGAAAGGTTGGAAGAAACTGGATCTGCCGAGTGTTACATACTCTGTGTGAGTCGGGTAGAGTGCGATCAATTTTTTATGGAATCACAGGTACGACATTTTTCCTGTATTTGTAAAGAGGGTGAAGCCCATGTTTTTGTTTTCATGATAGAACATGAACTTGCCGCCACAAATCGGACATAAATCCATCTCAAAGGAGGCGTCTGAGCGATACTACATATTCCTTTTCAAATCCCAGCCAGTCTTATTTATATGTGATCTTCACATACGCTTCCGCATTTATTACTTTGCGTTCATTATGCGCGGCTTGCGTCCGTAAAACTAATTAATTATTCTGTGTGCTTCATTGTATGGTCCTCAAATCTCTAATCAAACTAAACATTGCTCATATGAGCAGCATGTAGGTGGTATAATGCCTACAGGTGAATGAATGCAGAAATAAGTAGGGGATTACCCATGCAGCCATCTAGGTGCAATCTTGTCATTTCTCAGTCGTCACGTTATTTTGATGTGGCATTAAGTCAAATGAAGACTTTGGGAGTTTTATTAAACGGCGCTAAATTCGATCATGAAGAGCACGATACTATGAACCAAATTCGTAGTTTAAAACTCATGTTAATGTCATAGTTCCGGACATGGAGGAAGAATGGGTTCGTTTTAGAAACGACACATTTTGAGTATCATTCATCTTCTAAATCGAGGCCTCGTTCTCAAACTGAAAAAAATGCGGTGGAGGGCTGTTATACGGTGTGAGACTGGCTGTGAGTCACAAGAGCGACCATTGCCAGAAAGTGACGGCTTATGTGATTTCAATACCTAGTTCACTAGAGAAATCTACCTGAGAAAGAGATCATTTATATTTCCGTTATACCCGAGTCTGACATATGCCGTACATTCAGCAGTTGCCGTCTTTCATATGTAGTCAATCTTAATTTCAGTCCACTAGAGTCTATGAACTTAACTTGAAGTCTTACCTCAAAACTTCAAATTGCCCCATATATATATATTTTATTCATTTTATTTTTTATGAAAAAAAAGATTTCATATACTGCAATCATAAATATTGGGTGGTTGAACGCCTAATCCTTTTCGACCCTTAAACGTTGAACAGTTTTCCGGCGTCTACGAGCCACGTTGATAGTGTCGACCAGTTTTCTCGATTACTTAGCAGGAGAGATTCTGTTCTTATAACGCTCCATTCACAGCCTTCATGCAAAAAGGCAGCTTTCTAAGATCGGGAAACGAACTTATCCAAAGCTAAACTTATATGCCGAAGTTTTAAATCGGCTGTGTCTGTGATGGTGCTAGAACTAATAATCTGCAAGTGTTATGATTCAAAACAATATGCTAAATATTTAACCCTAATTGGCTACATAAGCTCACCTTTGGTGTAGTCAGGGAGTGGCGTGGATCGTCAGTTCATTCAGTACACACGCTACAAGCCCCAGGCTGTTTGGTGATCACAACCCATCGGTTATGCACGTCATTGGCTTTCGGACTGTGGTAGCCTATCTCCTCACTTTTATACCGGTTGATGTAGGCTTAAGCGGTCCCACATCCCGCTGGCGACAAACTGGAGTGTGGAACCAATTGCTCTGTTTGGGCTTCCATTGGTTTGATACTGTAGAGGATATACCAACCTTCTGATGGTTTGTGTCCCCTTACGGCATTACCAGCCAACTAAATAGCCGCGTGGACTTTGACATAAACAGACTAGGTTGCAGGCACTTCAAGTATCCTGAGAGACAGAGTAAATGCTCCCCAACAACATCAGTCGTAGCTACACTGTTGACTTGATTCACTTGGCTAATGTGCTTACTGAGAGAAATTCAGTCACCGACGGTGTTTGGACATTGAAACTCAACGAACTGATTAGCTTGTCTATCCCAACGTCTGACGCAACAGTGACAACCCGCGAATAGATACCGAGCTCAATTATTACCTTGCTGATTGTTCAGGCGTTCAAAATCAATAAAGGACCTCGTTCATCATCCACCCTGCCGAAACTTATTTATGCTCCGCTCGACGGAATTCGATTGAATTAAATGCTACACAACCTACCAAAATATCGTAAATGTGTTTGTTACTCCATATGTTGTGTAACAACTAACTATGACATATAACTGAGGTGAGTATGGCAAGTTAGCGGTTGAAAGGATGATCCAGCAGGTGTCACCACACTTCGTTTGGGAACAGGTTAATGATACACTACTGATTGGTACCGGGCTTAAGCACCGCTGCACACGATTAGGAGAATGCGCCAGGTGTTTATGGTGACCGAGGAAATGAGACCAGTTGTTTCAAAATGTCTTTAGAGACTTGTGTCACAGTTCTCCTATCGCTTACTAATCATCTAGAGGCTGAACACACTATTTGGTTTAGTTCCGAAACTTTCTCCAACCACCTCTCAAACGTGAATGCGGTAGGCCGATTAGCAGTGATAAATTTGGCTGGTTTTATCTAACATATTCGAGGATCTAGATTGAAACTTTTGCATAGCCAAAATGATGCGTGTTTGACGAGTTCCCGAAAGGGTAAAACTCACTGAAAACCTCTCTAGTCGTTACTACCATTTGAAACTTCTGGTTCACATGCTCTGCGGCGACCTGTGGGACCAAAGTGCATTGTGAAAGACACATCGGCAAAGTAATTTATCTTCCTGTCTAAGCGCGTCATGCACTATCTCGTACTATCCTGATCAATTTAATTCATTAGAGGAGACGCGCCATTGCCGTTCCTGGTTTCCGGGTTTCAATTTTTCTGAGAATTCAACAATTTAAATGAATTTCGTCAGTTTTAAGAGTTCTAATACCTAATAAGCAACGTTTATCTGCAGCCTGAGCACATTATTTCAACCGTTTTCAGAACACCTGTCATCTTCCACGGCGTTCTGGACAACAACCGGAATCTGGCAGTGATGAAGTCACATTGTACAAACTTTATTGTATCGGCAAGGCCATGTCAAGAACAGATACAGGTAGATCGAATGTCTGGATGTTTTTCCTGTGCGCACGCTTGTCAGTCTATTGACTCTTTTGATCTAATCACATAACCACTCTTGTCCTGGATAAAGCAGAGCATGCTATGAAGTTTCATTACCCAAACAAGCATATGTGTTTCATGGATAGGAGTGATTGAAGACAGATTGAAGGTGTGCTAAAAATCCATTCACGTGATTTCATAAATTTGTGCTGACAAAAGACATAACTAAATGTCACCTGGCTATGTGGAGAGATCCGGGTGAAAATTTAGCTATCTATCATCAGAACCAAATTACTTGGTAAATAAGGCTTAATTGAATAGATCCTAACACTTTGGTGTCATCAATAGGTCAGATGAAAAAAAGTAATGGATTTATCACACGGTAAAAACAGTTTGAGAAACATGTGAAGGCATTTGGGGGGGATCAGAACCAATTGGTAAATAAGGCTTAATTGAATAGATCCTAACACTTTGGTGTCATCAATAGGTCAGATGAAAAAAAGTAATGGATTTAATTTATGGTAAAAACAGTTTGAGAAACATGTGAAGGCATTTGGGGGGGGATAAAGAGTAATTGGAGATCATTGCCCGTTGTGTTCATATAATGCGAATGAGAAGACAATGTCCCTGAATG
>NW_008751760.1:1477656-1483730 GCF_000715545.1 Opisthorchis viverrini
GTGACCACATTTGGACTACGAGAGACTTGTTCAACTTCCGTTCTGTGAGCCTTTTTGTGGTCTATTTCCTTTATTGTATTATAAAATAAATACAATTTCATTGTAATAAGCTTGTCCTAGATGTTTTTCTTCCGAGTTTTACATTTATTGTAAACCAACCTTTTGCTCAATCCCACCTCAGTGACAAGAAGCCGTCCTCGACCAGAATATGGTTGTGTATTTCTTCTTCTGCAGCTTTTCAGTGGAACATGTTGAGCACACCACACCCGCTAAGACAATACACCCCTTTTCGTGGAATAACACCAAACTCATTCGTTCAGCAAAAGCGTCCTTCTTGTCACAGATGATTGACGCTGGTCACGAAACCAGACCAAACGAGTGATTCCAAGTGATCTACCGAGCACCTAGTAGACCGCTAGTATCGATTCAATGACTCTGCTTGACTGCAGCCGAAGCTGTCGCATTATGGCCACCTAACAGTTACTGTGCTGTCAGCAATACAAGCTTCCATTCTGTGTTGGTCATGTGACAAAAATCGATCTATCCAGTCGCTCAGTGGCACTCTAGACCACCTCAGCACATCCACTTAGATACGACTTATGTTTTGGTAATAACCTACTATCCGCGTTCCCGCACTTCCTAATTCAGTGGCAAATGTTTACTGCTTTTTTTATTATTCACCCATATTTCAACCATTTTCTATATGCTGACCTGACAACAAGATCCCAGAAATATTCGTGTTTGCCACTGGATATAGCTTAAAAGATATATACTGCAGCTGAAAAAAGTCTTTTCTTGATGGCGAACCGGTACACATTCAATACGAGCAGAATCAAAGAGTTCTTAGAAAAAACTCGGTCCTATGACCCTGCGCTAACCGGACGAGTGCTCTGCTATTCGGTAGAGTTCAAGAGCCGTTCCACATCTTCGTCGAACTACACTAGAAATTGGAGTAAGAGAACGAGTGCCCGCCACAAAATATCCTTGTCAGAATGAGTAAGAAAACAGTCCACGCTATTCAGATGCAATAGGTCGATGTTCCTGGGAAATTAGAAAGGTCAGATTGAAAGAGGAACCATCTTTCCCCCTCCAAAAGCAGGGTCTCATTGTTGAGGACTCATGAGGTCTCAGTCTGCTTGTTCCAATTTCACACATGCAACTTAAGACGAGAGTGCGAAATACTAATTAGGTCACACTAAAATCTTACAAATCGAAGCGTAGAAAGAATGTTTTGGCATGCTTTTGGATGGATTTTGAACAATGCAAATGTCAATTTAAAAGTTCTGACTTATTTAGTGCTGTGGACAACACACTCTTATGGAGGACTTCAATTATTTTACAAATCCCTGAATATGCTCAACCTGAATGGGATATGGCTCATAAAATAGGATGGAAACCTTGAATTTACCAAAAAGGTAACCAACATATCAAATACTGAAAATAGTCCATAATGTTACCAAATATACCCTGAAAACCGTTTGGAAATCTCTTCATCAGTTCATGCAACGAAGAACGAAACCAGAATTATTTCTATCAATAGAAATCTGGGAACGTCTAACGTTTTGCCGATTTTGCCTTCAAGTGTCACCAGCCGTAAGAAGAACTGAAGCATACCGACCTCACGTATAAACATCTGGTTGAAAAGTTTTTCTTTAGTCAACCTGTTTCTAATCAAGCTTGGCTTTAATGAACAGCGCTAGTTTACCAAGAGTTCTACTCCAGTCTTTTTTAGAGTAAATAAAAAGTTCATATATGGTTGGGATGTTTTTCGCTGAATTTCACCAAATTTAGCCAACCACGTGACCACAGAAGTCAACAAAACGTTACAAGTTACATAAGTGTAAGCCATACGATGTTGACTGACGTTGAAACTTGCCCCCCTACGCCTGTTGACCATATACGAGCTACCTAAAATATATTATTTTCTGTGGGAACTGGGAACAGGTGCTTTTTCACAAACGTCAGAAAACTGGCACCAGAAAAATATTGAGGGCTCGTATGGAGGAAGTTATGAAATAATTTTTTTTGGAAAATCCCCTGTAGATATGTGGAGGCACAGTAATTGGGCATATACAACAGCCTCCTTCCGAACATGCGACGTGCTTCTGGATAGTATCCCAACGTCTGGCGCAACAGTGACAACCCGCGAATAGATACCGAGCTCTATTATTACCTTGCTGATTGTTCAGGCGTTCAAAATCAATAAAGGACCTCGTTCATCATCCACCCTGCCGAAACTTATTTATGCTCCGCTCGACGGAATTCGATTGAATTAAATGCTACACAACCTACCAAAATATCGTAAATGTGTTTGTTACTCCATATGTTGTGTAACAACTAACTATGACATATAACTGAGGTGAGTATGGTAAGTTAGCGGTTGAAAGGATGATCCAGCAGGTGTCACCACACTTCGTTTGGGAACAGGTTAATGATACACTACTGATTGGTACCGGGCTTAAGCACCGCTGCACACGATTAGGAGAATGCGCCAGGTGTTTATGGTGACCGAGGGAATGAGACCAGTTGTTTCAAAATGTCTTTAGAGACTTGTGTCACAGTTCTCCTATCGCTTACTAATCATCTAGAGGCTGAACACACTATTTGGTTTAGTTCCGAAACTTTCTCCAACCACCTCTCAAACGTGAATGCGGTAGGCCGATTAGCAGTGATAAATTTGGCTGGTTTTATCTAACATATTCGAGGATCTAGATTGAAACTTTTGCATAGCCAAGATGATGCGTGTTTGACGAGTTCCCGAAAGGGTAAAACTCACAGAAAACCTCTCTAGTCGTTACTACCATTTGAAACTTCTGGTTCACATGCTCTGCGGCGACCTGTGGGACCAAAGTGCATTGTGAAAGACACATCGGCAAAGTAATTTATCTTCCTGTCTAAGCGCGTCATGCACTATCTCGTACTATCCTGATCAATTTAATTCATTAGAGGAGACGCGCCATTGCCGTTCCTGGTTTCCGGGTTTCAATTTTTCTGAGAATTCAACAATTTAAATGAATTTCGTCAGTTTTAAGAGTTCTAATACCTAATAAGCAACGTTTATCTGCAGCCTGAGCACATTATTTCAACCGTTTTCAGAACACCTGTCATCTTCCACGGCGTTCTGGACAACAACCGGAATCTGGCAGTGATGAAGTCACATTGTACAAACTTTATTGTATCGGCAAGGCCATGTCAAGAACAGATACAGGTAGATCGAATGTCTGGATGTTTTTCCTGTGCGCACGCTTGTCAGTCTATTGACTCTTTTGATCTAATCACATAACCACTCTTGTCCTGGATAAAGCAGAGCATGCTATGAAGTTTCATTACCCAAACAAGCATATGTGTTTCATGGATAGGAGTGATTGAAGACAGATTGAAGGTGTGCTAAAAATCCATTCACGTGATTTCATAAATTTGTGCTGACAAAAGACATAACTAAATGTCACCTGGCTATGTGGAGAGATCCGGGTGAAAATTTAGCTATCTATCATCAGAACCAAATTACTTGGTAAATAAGGCTTAATTGAATAGATCCTAACACTTTGGTGTCATCAATAGGTCAGATGAAAAAAATTGATGGATTTATCACACGGTAAAAACAGTTTGAGAAACATGTGAAGGCATTTGGGGGGGGATAAAGAGTAATTGGAGATCATTGCCCGTTGTGTTCATATAATGCGAATGAGAAGACAATGTCCCTGAATGGCACACAAACCCGTCACCGTGGCCTATCTTACCGTCTTCACTTGCTTGAGGTGTCCCAAATCAGAGCCGGTCTATTGGGATTGTTTACTTTGTAGATGCACGGGGAAATGGACTAGCATATTGTGAGTTTCGTAGCCGAAAATCTGCAACCGAGTGCGGCCGTTAGCTTGTTTTTAGCGCATACTAGTGTTTGATCTACCTGAAGAATATTTTCAAAAACCTAATTTTTTCGATGAAACAACCAGGTCCCCTTTGCGTTTCGTGGGCTGCGTTCGAAAAATCTTCTGACAGTGTGTTTCAAAAACTCTTATTCCTACAATCCACGCAAAACACTAATGTTTCCTTCCTCCGTAACCAAGACGCGTTTAGAGGTCACTGAAGTAAAACATGATCAGCGGATGTTGGGATAATTCCTTCCGTTTTGCCATGGATAACCAGGGTTGGTGTCTTATTCGGGAGTATTTTTGGCAATGCCTAAAAAGAGCGAATGTTGTTTGAGCATCGCTCTCGTAAAACACAGAAAACTGGGTCACATCATCAAGATGGTCAAGGGGAATGTATTGGAATGATGGTTAAAAATTAGGATATGACCAACAAAACGTTCGTTAATCATTCCAACACCCCGGATAGAGCTTAGGGATGGAGCAGCCTTTGTTTTGTATTCAAAAGTCATTGACTGAAACCATCTGTCCACCTTGGCACTGATCTTCGATAGCCTCACTTTTCTCGGAATGCCTGTGTGTGTTTTCCTCATCGAGGTTGTCATAAGACGAACCTAAAAATGTAATGAAATTAAAAGGACCGTTAGCAACCCATCATTTGTCCCTTAGAGATCTGTGAACCAGATTAAGGGGACTCAGTGCTTCAGACTGCACCTAAGTGGTTAGTGTAACATCTAGTGTGTGTCGTTCAGATAAGCTTGAAGAGCTATCGGGGACTAGGCCCAACTTGCGATCCCAAAGAATAGCGGCACCAATAGTTGGCTATTCACAGCCTTAATGCTTCTTATTAGTGTTGCAGAATATACTACTTTCTTATTATAAGACCCAGCTTTAATAAAGTGACAGAAAAGAAGTTTATCACGAATAAGCACAAACTACTTTGAATCCGTTCTTCTAATAAGTTTACAAGAGACTGCGTGGGAAAATCGGGGGTTATGGTTGCTCTTGATTGTCAGACAAGTCGTTTTTTTGCTAAGATCGTTAAGTCATCCTCTGTTGTTCAAAGCACAAACAGAGTGAGCGTCCACGTAGCAATCTGAATGTGCACGAAGATTTTGCTAACGTTCTACCTATTTTCTTCTCAACCATAAAAAGGAAACAGTGGTTAAGACTCTTAAAAGGCTCTGACGTTTACATATATCCCCTGAAGGTGAAGGCGGAAGTGAGAACCCCATGCTTACACCAAAATACTATCACAAGATTGCTAGTGTGTCTGATAAATGTGGGTTCCCCTTAGATCTACGCGTTGCCTGACATCACATGATTTCCGATGGACAACCCAACGAGATTGCAATTTTCCTCCTTTCGGGAGGTAGTTCCATCTGATGTGTATTAACCAGTAATTTTCCTACCTCTGGAGAGACAGAAGATGACGAAATCTAACACTGGTCTTTGCTGTGTATGTTCCCCCCAGATAGGCAGGGATATGTACGGAATTCACATCCGTCGTATGGGAGATTTCCCTTCCAAAAAATCCAAGTCACTTATTGATTTTAACGAGCATCAAGGCAAATTTCGCTGACCAGCAGGCTTCTGTCTTTCAATCGATTCTATTCATTCTAATTATGTCTGGTTCAGAAAATGCCACGTAATACTCCACCAAAAAACAAATTTCCTTTGACGCCATCCAGGTTTATTGAAGGTGGTATAGTCTAAACATATTGTATCTTGTTTTTGAATCCAATCTAATCTGATTGCATGTAATGTTATTTATTCCACTACAATGAATGATGGACTTATCAATATTATCGCAAGATAGACGGTTTTGCCGTTTTCCCCTACTGCGCAGTTTGACCCCGTGTGTTGATTATCCCAGCAGTACTATGCTGTCGGTAGTTTGCCACCCTGATGTTAACAATAACATTTTCATTGCTTGTGTATGTATTTACAAATGCGACATTAGTTGTTTACATCCCTCCAAAAGTCCTTTGTACAGCTGCCCGTGTTGTTCTGAAGTATGTCACTGTCCTTGACCAAATAAAAGTACGGGAAAATGTTTGGGGCTTTTGTGACCACATTTGGACTACGAGAGACAACTTGTTCAACGTTCGTTCTGTGAGCCTTTTTGTGGTCTATCTCCTTTATTGTATTATAAAATAAATACAGTTTCATTGTAATAAGCTTGTCCTAGACGCTTTTGATAGC